>NC_080572.1:265512182-266112182 GCF_030247185.1 Malaya genurostris | reverse complement strand
ATCCACACTGTGAGCAGTTTTGCTGCAGGACCGAAGCCTTTTTCACCAGGGAAAACGAACGATTTTGACCTTTTAATGTACTATATTTACCATTTGCACCGTAGTAACGTTCGCAGTGCAGAAACTATATACAAATCGACATTTCTTAGAGCAATAAATCAGATCACTATAATCTGAAACTGCAATTAAATCATTTAGATATTTTCAATGTCTTCACATCGAATCAAGCGAAGAGTTAATTCGATTTCCTCATATTCGTTAACTCGATTTAATATAATCGAATTTCAATCAGAATAAGTGTCGTCACTAACACTTACAACGTCCAACTTCCGTATGGGTGCCGCAATTTGCACTCAGTGTGGTACGTTAGCGCTGTAGGCAGGCGCTGTTCTTCAATTGAAGAATTAGCTGAAGACGAATGTGTTTTATCATCTGTATGTGGCTCTCAGGAGTTTCAAGAGTTCGGGAAATACCGGAAATAATCAAGAAAAGCTCCGAAACGGAGCTTGCTATGGTTTCTCAGCGACGGTAAACCCGACTTTCATTAACATAAATTTAAGTCGCATACAAAATTGCTGTTTCTAAAATGTCTCAAACTGTCATGGAAAATGACGGTGTCAAAAATCGTTCATAATCTTCCTAGTTGGGCTCAGAATTATTTCAATTTATAGGACATGTTGGTTGATTTCTGACTCGAATTTAGGCTGGCAATTTAGGACAAAAATCCATTTCTGATAGCTAACCTGAAGAGTACGATCAGTTAAATAATTTTTAATCATTTTGATCAAATAAATAAGAAACTGGAAATCAGACATTTTTGCTATTAAACCTTTGTGCCAAACACTGTCGAATGCTTCTTCTATGTCTAGAAGAGCAACTCCAGTGGATAACCCAGAAGATTTATTTGCTTTTTTCATGTTCGTTACTCTGACAAGTTGATGAGTAGTTGAATGTTCATGTCGAAATCCAAACTACTCTGGTAAAAAAATTTATATGAGACATCATTCTCAACAAGATAATTTTACTGATAGAAGAAAGTAAGATAATTGGTCGATAACTAGATGTTTCTGCTGGGTTTTTATCAGGTTTAGGGATAGGAATTATTTTAGCGTTTTTCCATTTTTTTGGGAAGTTAGCTAAAGAAAAACACTTGTTGAAAATTTTAACCAAGAGTCTCAAGACGAAATTGGAAAGATTTTTAATAAGAATATTAAAAATTCCATCATTACCAGGAGCCAGTCATGTTTTTAAGTTTCCTTATAATTGACTAAACTTCATCAAAAAGTCTCAGTAATGTCATCTTGTAGCAACACTTGAGTTGAAATATGATCATATTTCAGAGAGACTTCATTGTCAATAGGACTCACGACGATCAAATTAAAATTGTGGACACTCTCGAACTGCTGAGCAATTTACTTCCTTGAGAGCAGGAATTGGTTTCTGAAGTTTTGTAAAGAACCTTAGAAAGTTTCCAGTAAGGTTTAGAATAAGGTTTAATTTGTTCAACTTCTTTAGTGAAATTTTCATTTCGCAAAAGAGTGAATCTATGTTTAATTTCTTTTTGTAAATCCTTAACTAAGTTTTTCATAGCAGGATCACGAGAACGTTGATATTGTCGGCGACGAACATTCTTCAACCGAATGAGCAGTTGAAGATTGTCATCGATGATAGGAGAATTTAGTTTAATTTGGGCTTTGGGAACTGAAAGATTTCTAGCTTCGATAATATAATGATTCAAATTATCTGTTTCTATGTCGATGTCCGCAGAATTTTCTAAAATAATTTCATGATTCACATGATTTTCAATGTGATATTTGTATTCAAACCAATTGGCTCTATGTTAGTTGAATATAGAACTAATTGGATTAATTAAAGCTTCGTTGAAAAGTCTGAATGTTACAGGAAGATGATCTGAGTCAAAGTCAGCATGTGTAATCGGTTCACTACAAATGTGACTTTGATCTGTTAGATTTGATTTTTTGTTGAGAAACGATTCGATACTGGAACCGGAATTCGAAAATAGGTGTAGCCGAAGTTAGTTAAATTCACCTGAGGAGCTTCATAGTTCACATTTGATTAAAAAAGGGCAAGGCACAAATCTCCACTAGGGAAACGTGCCACCGAGCCAATTAGTTCTGGTTCCTGATTAAAAATCAGTGTAGACATCTTTGAAAAATCGTACTAAACCTTTGGGTATCTTCCGAATCGAAAACTGAATACCGCAAAAACTGAAATAAGTTTAGTTGTTTATCGACTATCAAAATATGCCAACCTGATTAATTTTTGTGAAATGGACATTTTTATACTAATCACCCTGTATCTCCAAAACCGGAAGTTGGATCTGTCTGAAAAACAAGATGTTTTATAGAATCTTAAAACTTTTCATTTGAATCTAAAATGGTTCTTAAATTTCATTTGAATCATAGATTGGTTCAGCCATCTACGAGAAAATGAGTAGCACTATTTTCATTTCGTTTCACATATCATCCTGTAGCTCCGGAACCAGAAGTCGGAACCAAACGTCATTCAGGAACCTTGTTTTGGAGCATAAGACTTCTAAGTTTGTGGATAACGGTTAAGTCATCTCCGAGAAAATTGAGTGAAATTATTTATCACACACGCATTTGCTGATATCAACGAATGGTATACGGGTGTTATGTTCTTACAGACTTTTTTGGCTGTAAGTAGTTTAAATCAATATAATTATGGAATTGCTTTCAACTGCCATAATGTGGTTTACATATGTCATATTTGAACGATTATGTTGCCAAAAATCAACCGTGCTAAAATCGGTCCGAGGCAAAATGTCAAACAAAATGATGCTGCACACAATTTTTTGGTACTTATATATGTAGCATCATCGCTGCAACAAATCAACGTGACATCCGTGCAACATTCGCACTGCTCATCGCAGCGCATCTCATACGACATCACCCATGTCTACCCGAACAGAATTCAAAGGGCAATTGTTCCGTATTTGCCCCATCCTTTTTCACGTGATATTCAAATTGAATTTATTGTACATTAAGCTATAGACAAAACTTTTATTGTTATGAAATCATATATAAGTCAAATTGAGGCAGAGAATAAATCAGTATTACTTTGAAATCGTACACGCTATTTACGTTCAACCCAACGAGAAAGCCCATATAAACAATTGAATTCAACAGTATAAAAAATCGTGTTTCACACTGCTCCCAAATATTGCTTTGAATAAGTTTAAAAGTCGCTTATTCAAAAATATCGATATCTCCGTTAAAAATAAACGGATTTTAACATTTTATTTTTGCATTTCACAAAAATTGCCATTTTCAAATCGTTGTAACTCGGAAACCGTTCATCGTACAAAAATGGCGTCCAGAAAGAAGACGTAGGGATGCGATTGGGAACTCTAAAAAAATATACACTGTAAAAAAATTTAGATTTTTTTCTCAATAATTGCAAAATAATCCGAAAAAGTTAAACAAAAAAAAATAATGGTTTTTAATTTTTTTATAATTTTTATTTTAAAGCTGTTTTTAAAACCTACAGATTGATGGCTATCCTAACAGTGCCTTTTGAAAAATGAAGAAGTTACAGCTAAAACAATTTACAGATATATTCGAAATTTCAAGTTCTCTTTGAAAGATAATCATTTAAACAGTAGAACTAACGTAACTACGTCAAAACGAATAAACACATGTGCAATCAAAGAGGTGTGCCAGTTGACTACCTAATGTTTACAACCAACGTACGTACCAGCGAATTGCTTACCTATATTCTACCTGTTTCACATATAAATAGCTATGCATCGTAGAACAAATATCAGTTTATAACAAATCTCTTTCGAAACAGTTACAATACTACAATATGATTTTCCCAAAGTGTTGTAAACCTTTTTCTGGTTTTGTGTATTCCGGAAAATTTTTCCAATTAACAGAACCATATTTGGAAAATTAGAATCTCAAAATGTGCAAGGTTAAATTGAATACCACGTAAAGCATTTGTGATCGCTGTCGTGGGCGGGCTTATAAGGAAAGTCATACGTCGAAAACAGAAGGGTAGTCAACAACGGAACCACAAGCATCCAAATCGCAATACGATTTAGAGGAAGTACCTTCAGCAGCTTCAATCAACTCAGCATCTTCTGAAGCATCAATCGCGGCGGAGTATTCAAGAGGACACAACATTGAACTTTTCAACAAGGGCATCGCAGGAATCAACGTGTCTCCGATATCAACGAAGAAAACCTGGAATGTTAATTGTCCTAGAGAAAAATATTTGGATATTTCAAGAGGTATAAAAAATGCATGAAATGATTACTAAAATAATAGAGTAATTTGCTAAGCCTGATTGCACTAAGAATGAAAAAGTGCGTTTGTTGTCAGTCTTGCCAAACTCGTGGTCAAAGGAGAAAATAGCCACCCAATTCAAGGCGAACAAATACATTGTGTCGGAGGCAAGAGAATCAACGGACGAAAAAAAGCCACGAAACAAACGGGACGCAGCCGGAACGAAACGATAGAAAACGAGGTGCTCCAATATTTCAACAGCGATGACGTCAGCAGAGTAATGCCGGGATCAAGAGATTGCGTCACAGTCAAAATGAATGGTAAGTGTGAACGCAAACAAAAACGATTGCTTTATTCATCACTGAAAGAAATTTATATGGCTTATAAGGAGGAATTTCCAGATCACATATTGGATTTAGTACATTTGCAGTATTAAGACCAAAACACTGCAAGTTGCTTGGAAGTTCTGGTTCACATAACATATGTGTTTGTACAATCCATGAGAATGTTTCATTAATGATTTATACTGTTGAAAAATATTTCAAGTATGATGATAAGTATTATTATTTGAAAAAACTATTATGTGACTCATCAGAAAGATCCTGCTACCTCCGTGCAAAAGTTGTCCAGCGACACAAGATCTGACGAGAAGCGTTTTAGACAATTCCGAGGAACGTAATTTGACTGAGATAAGATTTGAACAATGGGTTTCTACTGACAGATGTGATCTAGAGAAATTTGTCAAACCAGTAGAAGAATATGCAGCATATTTCTGCGAAAAATTAGAAAAACTTAAGACTCATGATTTTATTAAAAATCAGCAATCTGATTTTCTTAAAAAGGCCAAATCAGGAGAAATTGTAATTAATTGTGATTTTTCAGAAAATTTTTCATTTGTGCTTCAGGATGCTGTTCAAAGCCACTATTGGAGTAATGATCAAGTTACCATTCATCCGTTTGAAATTTATTATAGAGAATCAGAAGAGCTTAAACAATTAATTTTTATTGTGATTTTAGAAGTGTGTAAATACGATACCATCGCAGTTCAAGTGTTTATTTCACACTTAAAATGTCATTTTTGAAAGACAAAATTTAAATTAAAAAAGCAATATTCATGTCTGACGGAGTTGTCTCGCAGTACAAAAACAGAAAAAAATTTGCAAGTCTCTGTAAATTTAAATCAATGAATAACATTGATACTGAGTGGCATTTTTTTGCAACTTCTCATGGTGAAGGAATATGTGATGCACTCGGGGGTAATTTAAAGTGAATGGCACGACGTGAAAGCTTGGCTAAACTACATGAACACCCAATCACAACTGCAAAACAATTATATGAATGGGCAGAGCAGAGACGTCGAAATGCATTCACGGCCATGTCTTTTTGTTACGTGTCACAAGAAGAATAAGAACGGGGTGTGACCAGTGCCGTAGTTGTTCAAATTTAATTGGTTAGTCGTTGACTTTGTTTATGGGGCGCCTGGATTTCCGTGGTACAGGGGCGCATTGCAATTGACTGAAGTTAGATTTTTTAACGGGGTTTGCTGTTTCTTCATCTTCATATTTTTGTATACAACAGTTATATAGCTCTATTATCAGACTTATTTGTTGCGAGCGAGGCGCCGTATTTTCCTCAACAACTCATTTTTAACTCTTTTGTAAGTTTCCTGAAGCTCTACAATTGCCACACAAATCAACCATGAAGACTCATTTGCAACAGACATAAGACATTTGCAACAGACATAAGTGTTATCTGGTGTGCTTTGTGATCTAATGTTTCCGTCTATCATCAAAAACCATTTGAAATTGCATATTGCACCAAATGCATGATACTTGAGAATATTAGATCATGCCTAACGTGCAACCTAAACTGATGTAGAACTCATCGATAACGTAAAAGACCCCGTGTGTAGTGGAGGATGTACTGAAACCAATTGCCAATTGCACTAAACCTGTGCTACACTTTTTGCACCGATACCACTTCGCAGTTTGGAAGAAACCTGTAAAATTGAATTGAATCAAATGTAACAAAAAGTAAGTAAGTGAAAGTAAGTGAAATTTACGCGCTAATCATGTTAATTTCAATCAATCATGATGGAAAATACAACTGATAGAAAGAAAATGGAGAATTATCTACTTTAAAGTTTACTCTGCATAAAAAATTCACGGCAACGAATTTAATATTAATATGTAGATTTTTTGAAATTTATGTTACATTTAATGGAAAATTGTGTCTAATGCAGATTTCCGTTTTCACTGTTTTTGTAAGCATTAAGATTCCATTTTATTAACACAGAAAAAAATTGTAAATTTTACAGGTGACACAATTCTACAAACGATACGATTCATAACAACTTAATATGTCAATTGACGCAATATTCCACTCGAGCAGAATTTTACTAGCTCTTAATGTAATTTGCACTTGGCTACCAAGTGACGCTGTATGCGTTTAGAGGTATCAATTATTCACTAAGCAGATAATATTATGTGCTTCTGTGGCCCAGTCGATTAACTGGAGCGCTTTGAGATCTGATGCTTCTTTTGTTCAAGTCTCGCGCAGTTGCTATCGATATTTTGTATTTTATTTCATTCGTTTTCAAGCCATTTAATTTTCATATCACACAATTCTACATGTTCTTGCATATAAATTAGTTTAAAACATGACGCTCCATTTATGTGCATCTTATAAGATGTAAAATCACAAGATTTTTTTGAACTGAGAAATTTTCAGATATTTTTACTGTATAAATTGTCAAATGACGCAAAAATTGACGTAATTTGAACTTGGTTAGCAAGTGGGACTATATAAATTTGTATGAACCATTTACTCATCAGCGGCTTGGGTGACTCAGTCAACTAACGGACATACTTTGCCATTTAATGATTCTTGGTTGAAGTTACCATTGTTTGCTCTATGAGTTTATATTTTTTGTTCATATCGTTGAATTTCATGCCATATAATTTTCAACACTCACAACATTACATGTTTTTCACGTAAGTTTGCGTGAAACATCAAATAGTGCATGTTTTGATAATTCTGTGAAAATTTATTCCAATCTTAGTTTGTTTAAAATTGTAGATTGAAGACGGCATTCATTCCTAGCAGCTGTCCCGGATTGTTCTTCACTGTATCAAGCATATGTTTCAATTCCACGGTTCATGGCCCAAAATCTTTTTATAAGGAATTACAACTGGCATTTTTCCGCGCTTGACAAGTTGTTATTAATAATATATATTTTAAAATTCATAAAATCCAAGATGACGGCTTTTGGTTTGTGGATATTCTATCAACTCGCTATACAATTAGTGTTTTTGAAACAGGTTTGACAAGTAAGTTATTGTAATTAATGTCATATTATTCTCATGTGGTCGCCGTAAAATTTTACTGTTACAATTATGCAAGTGACGCATTGAAAGTTTGCAAATAAACTAGTACGTGTGATTGTCGATATTCAGATATGTAGAAAAAGCATGTCAGTTTTATTCGTATTTACGTCATCCAGTTATGTCTGACATTACTCACCAGTTTTTTCTGCTAAAAATAAAAGACACTATTCTGGCTTACTGGCTTTCCCCTAACGGAGACGATGGTTTTGAAAGAATGGGGGATATATAAGCTGGAAAGAATTGGTTCATCAATGCAGAAGCGAAACTGTGGAGGCTGCGATCAATTGTTATTAACTCGATGAAACTTTTTGCTATGTCGTTCTCGCCTAAGATATCTGCTACTACCCCAGATAAATCTTGCGTGCTTAAGATTAATTTCTAATTTAAATAAGATGATCTTGGTTAATCTGACATAACTGTTTACAAATTGAAAAGGTGATGGTAGTTTATACCGAAGAAAGTTTTTGATTTTATTCAAGTTTGAAAAAAAGAAATTTGACAGAATCTTCTAGTCATGTTTTTGAAAATATTAGTAATATGAAAAAGACATCATTACAGCACTAGGTTTTTCATTTTCACATATTACCTTGTAACTCCGAAATTCGGTTCCTGATGAAATTAAATAACAAGCTATGGGACCACAAGACCTTTCATTTGAATCTAAGTTAGTGAAAATCGGTTCGGCCATCTCTGAAAAAGTGATTGCGGTGATGGCGATACCAAAAACCTGTTTTAATCCACCTACTGGTGTAATTATGCCTTTCTCATACCAATCATACTATCATATATAATACTGTAGTATTCTTCAAAATAATTTTCTTCGATTCTTGAAAGAATAACCGAAATCGGTTTGTTTGACCGTCTACTGATAAAAACTATCAATTGGAGAAAATTTGAGGTGGAATTAGAAAATTTTCGCCCTTTTTTCAGTGATGGTATAAAATTTTTAACCCACTTTACCCTATATTTCCGGATCCGGAAGTCTTCTTGGTTAGGAAATTTATCAGAAATAAAAGAATAAATAACGCAACAGCTGTTTCAACGAATTGTATTTAGCCATGAACTAACAAGACCTGCAAATTGATTTTGCGTATTTTTGCACTGTTACTTTCAAATAAAATATTCGTGGAAATTGAAATATTTAACACTTATCGCCCTATTATCCTGGAATCCGTTGTAAGATTCAGATAAAATTCAATTGAAATTTCAGTTAAACTTATTCAATACTTTTCGTTTGAATTGAAATTTATGCAAATTAGCCAAGCAATTATTGTGAAAAATTTGTCAAATATTTTGACACACACCTACACGAACATTTTGCCATCTAAACTAATTCAAATGATATAGGGCAGTTGAACCAATAGTCGTCTCATTAGTCATGACATCACAGTATTTATCCGATTACTCGGTCTTCAGCACACATCTGATGCATTCGGAGCCAATATCTTCGCCGAAGCAGCCCTAACAATCAAAATTAGTGTGAAAATGAACTATACTTCTGTTATGAAAACGTGAAAATCGGAGCAGAATGCATATATTTTCTTTGAATTCTTTGAACCAATGCACAGTAGGGAAAAATGGATCAAAAACGCTACGACTTTTTGGAGGCAGATGACCACAAAGCATTTTTTGGTGTAAAATGGTCAGTAAAATCGATTCTACGTACTTAGAAGGACCGCACTAAATGCTATCATGTTCATTTTACCTCAAGGTCCCTTTTGTCGTCGACTAAAAAGCGCCTTTTACACATTTCCCCTCTGAGAGAGTAATAAGTTTTTAATTGTGAGTATCTCTTGTTGTATTTAACGTATCAACATAATTTTTACTACATGCCATCAGAAATATCATCATCAATTTATGATAACATTTTCAGTTGTATGACATAATCACAAATAATTAAAAATTAAAGTGTTCTGAAATTTTTGGTATAAACGAAAAAAAAGTCATGACGTTTTTCTCGTACCTGGGTAGGTATAAAACGTTAATACTTGATATATTTCGTTCAGCTCAGGTTCAAGTATCAAGAATTCAGTTCGATATTTCATCAATGGCGTTCAGTATTTAATCCCTTCAAAGCAGATCGATTGCGTCATCCTGCTGCTTATCGTTTGTATTCTAACAAAATAAGTGGAAAACGATGGGGAATATTACGCAAAATCAGCCCTTCTAATGGATTTAAATATTATCTAAAGGACTATTAGAAATACTTATCTGGTGAAATACCTATGCAAATCAGAAGTGAATATAACCAGTTTAGTGAAGGTTTACAGTTTAATTGATTCTAATTGATGAATTTTCGCATTTTTTCTCGACTTTTTTATTTGGATTTTGGTAGTGTCACATGTTTTAATGTTCATTATATTTGCATTAATATAAATTTCAAAATTTTTCGTATTGAATAAAAAAGTTTAACGTATACGTCCTCCATTTTTATCATGAAGAACTATATAAATTATTTCATAATATTGAACTGTATGTCAGAACGTTTGATGTAACTAATCCGTACTTGAGTGCAGTGCATCGTTTCAAACTCTAGTAAAGAAGGAGAAAGCTTGCACAATTCACATAATCGATTCACTAACTGATATTCGAGAGTGTACCAGTTTAATTCCTATTCAAGTCATCCAGTTATGTCTCTGACATTACCCACCCTTCTTTTTGTACTGGATTGTAATAAAGTTTAACTATATAAAATATCACAGAAGAAGTTTCAGAAGACCAAATAGAATGTTTCTGATGTAAAAAGGTCTGACAAATCATTGGCATATAGTTTTAATGACAGCAGGAAACTCGTTGTACCGTTTTTAATCTACAATCCAGAACCAGATCCAATACGATCTATCAATATTGGTTCACATTACGTAGGAAACTGCAGAAATCCAAGTACATACAATAGGATTGGTAGTACTACACAGAACGAAAAGATGAAACTTACACGACATGTAAACCAATAGTACTATTAAACAGACATCAGTTGAAACGAAAATCTGATTTAAAACCATGATTGATGTAAAATTACATTGAAATGCATTTACTTTTTCATTGAACAAGACTGTATATTTACAAATCGCTTAGTTTTGTAATGTAACTTTCCATTCAATTACCTGCTCCAAATATGTGCATGAAAATAAATGTAAATTCACAAAATATTTTTATCTGTGTAGCCCTTTTAATCCGTTTTACACCATTTATTTCATAAATCGTATCATTGGTTAAAATTACTATCGCATTCTTATTGCGGTTGATTAAAATTATATCAGTCAAAAAAAAAAGAAGAACTAGAAAGAACTTAAAATTAAAATCATGTTATACCGTTTCACACCAATATTGATAGGATAAATTGGAGTAACACGGTATAGCATGATTCGTGCGGTCATTGAATCTATTTGTAATTTACTTTTCATGGTATTCTACACAATATCAGTAGGTTTTGATCAACCGCAGTAAGCCTTCTTTTGAAATGTGAAAGAAAGTTTAATTAATGGTACGATTTGTGGAATTAATTGGAGTAAAACGGGTTAAACGAACTAGTATTGTTATTCCCATTGTATGTACTTGGATCACTGAAGTTTTCTAAGTAATATGGACCACTATGGCTAGGTCGCATTGATTCTGCTTCAGGATCGTAAATCAGAATTGAACTTAAAATTAAGTTTGAAGGAAAATTGGGGTAGAACGATGTTGCACGAGTCATGGGATCATGGAAACTACATGTTAATTAATTTGTAGGGCTATGTGCGTAACATCGAACTATCTTGGTTTAACATAATTGATTGAAGAAAATGATTTGGAGTAAGACAGAAAACAGTTTTTTTTTCAATCGTTCTGACAAACAGCAATCTATTTATAAAACTAATAAAAATGTCAGGAGTCATTAGTCGAATACATTTTTCAGGGTTTTACAGTTAGTGAGGTAGGAAAAAAGAAAAAAATTGGGGCAAAACGGCCATGATAGTGAATTTTGTGGCTATTCTAATTGTCATCAATCGATTCTACGGTCAATTCTACATAAGATAAACCTACTTTGAAAATATTTTCAAAGATTTCTATGAAATTATTAAGTAAAGTCACGTTTTTCATCCTTTTTCCCCACAGTGCAAAGTATTAATCAAAGACAGCAGATATCATTATTAGTAATGATCCTAAAATGTTAAATTAGTGGTAATTCTGAGATGATTTAAGGTACAGATACCCTATGAAACTCAACCTCGTTTTAAAAGATGGTTGATGCAATTATTGCATAGTTTTCAAAATGAGAAAAACAAAAAGCATGTCTCACTATCCATGAAATACAGTATCTATTCATACCCTAATGGCAACGACGAATGGAGCTCATGCCGGTAGAATCTATCTACTGACAACTTTATTCATAAAAATGTCATTTAATACATGCTGGGTACAGCTAACGTATACGCGGCACAATATTATAATCCAGTCTACTCTAGTTCATTATCAATATTTTGGCGATTGATTATTTTCCATTTTAGTCAAATTGCCTAAATGTATGCAATTTCGTACTACGCGTCTTGTACACAAACGAGTATACATTGACAGAAAATCCCAGCAAACAGCTTTTCGAATTGATACAGCTTGTCATATCATTGAAAAAAATCATGATGTCTTTAAGTGGCTATCATAGTCTATAGCGTTAAATGAGTTAGATATTCTGAAATCGGGAGATCCGAAGTTCGAAACCAGTTATGAGAATCCATCACAGAATTCTTTTTCGTTGTTGCGAATAAAATCACTAAAATGTAAATTCCCGGATGAGATGAGATTGCCCATTTCTTCTAGCCTTTGTTCGCGGTGTTTTCAGTAATGTCAGAGCAGATCAATAATAACTGATTATGTTTTTCAATTTTGTTTTTGTTATTTGGCAGTAAAATTAAACTGAGAATAAGTTTTGTTATCAACTAGAGAAATTCCATATCTCTTTTCGATTTCAGTATGTTTTTCGATATCATAGCAATATTTATCTGATTTCGATTTTGATTTTTTAACTTTTAAGGCGACCAATACTAAGCAAATTGAGTAACCGATAAATACGAATATCACATCAAATTCAGAAGAAAATGTTTATTTTAGCGCTTAGTGGATAGCTTTTTAAGAAAATAAATTCCATTTATTTCTACAATATTAAAAATTTCCTAACTATTTCCCACTAATGTCACGAAATAGTAACAGACACAGATACTAATAGTGGGAGGAAAGTGCGGTGCTATCTCTGTTGTATTAGTACAGGTGTATCATTTTACATCTTACAGATAACTCATTTTGATAAGTTACATTTAAATAAATGGTAGATTGGAATGTTTATATTTACATATATTCTTAAACTTTCAGCTACGATTAGTTTCCATCGGTTAGATGTTTAACATGTAATTTTAATGGAATGATAACTTTATCTAATTTCTCCGAAGTGCACTTTGTTTATATGATCCGGATTTTTTCAAAGTATCTCTATGGTCTTATGTAGATCCTAGTATTATTCTTACGGAATACCAAATCCAGACCAAAACCTTTTAGTCTTGTTTTGGGCAGATGTGTAATATCATGGCTGAAATCTATTAAAACTATTTTTAATTTTTCTGATGGTTGGGTTGAAGTTGGAAGTGATTGTTTTTCAACAGTATTTCTTTTTATCAATTTTTTTTGTCGTGAATACGACTTACTTTACTATGGGGTGCCTTTTCAAAATTTACCCTCTGAGAGAGTGATAAGTTTTTGATCGTAAATATCCCTTGTTGTATCAAACGAATCAACATAATTTTTGCTACATGCCATCGGAAATATGATCACAATTTTATGATAAAATGTTCAGTTGTGTGACATAATCTCAAATAGTTTAAAATTAAACTTTTCTGAAATGTTTGGTATAAACAAGTATCAAAGAGGATAATTCATATGGCGCGTTTGCCTTTCTCGTATTTGGAAAGTTCATAGCTCAGTGATCTGTGGAAGGATTTATATAATCTAACTACCAATAGAATTGAGATTTTTCAACTTAAACAAAAGCATTGAAGTATCTCAATAGTACACTATTGAAAAACCTGTCTCATTTGACCCATGTCAACACCAGCCAATCAGAACGCGTTCTGAGGAAGAGAACAAAATATCTGCTGCTGTACAACAAATCGTTCGAGAAAAATGTTCCGAAAAGTGGTGAATATCGTAGTGAGTTCCTCAATTTTATCTTTCTGAATGCTAGAAACGAATTGCTAGAAATTTTTTGCGAAAAATGTGGAAAAGGGGAATGCTTGCATAATTCATACAATTGATCAACTAATTGATATTCGGAAGTGTTGAGGAACATGTCAGTTGTTTTCGTATTCACGACATCCAGTTATGTCTCTGACATTACCCACCCGCCTTTTTGAATTAATTGCTTCGAATATTAATTGAGCTTTCCAATATCGAGAATGTATTTTTTTCGTTTCTTACCGTATTTGCTCCATGAGCTAGGTTATGCATTCAATGAATCATGGTGAAAAGCTGCCATTTTATGCTGATGAGAAAGATTAGAAGTATAACGTATAATACTTTCCGTATTAGTTAGCTTTTTATATATAAAAAAAAAAATTTTTCCGTCTTCCTCATGATGAAATATCTGCTATTATTTGCTTCTTCACAAGTGAATTTAATGCTTTTGTTCATGTTATCGAATGGTGAACTACCTCACTATGTATTGAGTAGGTCTTTAATCAAAATGATAAAATTTCATAAAGTCTCATCTCAGAAGCATATAAGAAATTGGAAAATACTAATGAAACCCCCATCAGTTGAATTCATGTGGTAATTAATTCTACTATACCGACCTTCCAATATACAAGGCTGAGTTTTAAGAAAAGATGCCAGTATTTATATTAATTCATCTCGTTCAAAATTATTGAAATTCATCATTTCTTATTCAAAACTTCATTATTGTCAAATTTTTCAATAAAGTCAACCTAAAACTATTAAAAGCTGTTAATGAAGATTACAAACAGTTATAAATGCTAGTATATTTTATGTTTGATATAATAACTGTTAGAAAAATTGTTGTTAAGGCAGCACTTCTCAAAGCTGACTTGTGCATTGCTTCCTCCCGAGATTCTATTCATAGAACTCACAAACAAAGAAATAATTTGCGCTCCATTCATGCTTTCGAAAGCTTTGTAGTATAAGGTAAAAAAATTCGTTCTGCACCCTGATGTCAATCCTGAGGCACTCCTTACTTATGCTATATATTTAGCTTGAAAATAAATAATGATTTGCGCCTCAGTAGAATTATATACAGTATTTAAAAAGATTTCCACCATACGCCCGGAATAAGTTTTAAGAGCACCCATTTTAATTCTCCTACCGTGATTCAGCGCCCTTAAAACATTCCTAAAGCATCCTTCCAAATTAGGCGTACAAGATTTTTTTTCGCTTGAAAATAGATAGTGATTTGCGCCCTCAGTTGGATCATTTGATGTATTTTAAAATACTTCCACCCTGCACCCTGGAATCATTCCTAAAGCGTCCTTCCAAATTATCTTTACAAGATGTTATTTATTTAGCGTGAAAACAAATAAAAACTTGCGCCCTCACTAGGATTATTTAATATATTTAAAAATACTTTCATCCTTCACTCCTTCATTTCCCTATCGTGATTCTGCGCCTTGGAATAATTCCTGAGGTGCCCTTCCAAATTATCTTTACAAGATGTTATGTATTAAGCTTGAAAATAAGTAATAAGTTGCGCCCTCAGTTGGATCAATTAATGTTTTCAAAAATACTTTCATTCTGCGCCCTGTAATCTATTGTATAGGTCGCCCTTTTCCCATTTCCTGCGCCCTGGAACTATTACTAAGGCAATCTTCCAAATTATCCTTCGATATGTTATTTTTTAGCTCGAAAATAAGTAATAATTTGTGCCCCCTTCTTACGATTATTTAATGTATTTAAACTACTTTCATCCTGCGCCCTGGAATTAATTATATGGGCGCATTTTTCAATTCTCTTACCGTGATTTTGCGCCCTAGAATCATTCCTAGTGCGCCCTTCCAAATTGTCCTTACAAGATGTTATTTATTAACCTTGAAAAGAAATAAAATCTTTCGCCCTCACTGGGATCATTTTATGTATTCAAAAATACTCTCATTATGCGCCCTGAAATCTATTTCCATTTTCCTTCCGTGATTCTGTGCCCTGGAACTATTCCTAAGGCGCCCATCCAAATTATCCTTACAAGATTTTTTTTAACTGGAAAATAAGTTATAATTTGCGCCCTCACTACAATTATTTAATGTATTTAAAATACTTTCATCCTGCGCCCTGGAATTAATGATATGGGCTCCCTTTTCAATTCTCTTACTGTGATTCTGCGCCCTAGAATAATTCCTATTGCGCTCTTCCAAATTATCATTACAAGATGTTATTTATTTGGATTGAAAATAAATAATTATTTGCGCCATTAGAAGTATATTTTATTATAATCAAGATTATATTCATCCTGCGCCCTGGAAGCAATTATGTGGGCGCCTTTTCCAATTCTCCTACCGTGAGTCTGCGCTTTGGAATCATTTCCAAGACGCCCTTCCAAATTATCCATACAAGATGTTATTTATTTAAATTGAAAATAAATATTGATTTGCGCCCTCAGAAGGATATTTTACTATAATCAAGATTACTTTCATCCTGCGCCCTGGAAGAAGTTATGTGGGAGCCTTTTATCAATTCTCCTACCGTGAGTCTACGTCCTGGAATCATTCCCAAAACGCCCTTCCAAATTATCCATACAAGATGTTATTTATTTAGATTGAAAATAAATAATGATTTGCGCCCTCAGAAGGATATTTCACTATAATCAAGATTATATTCATCCTGCGCCCTGGAAGCAATTATGTGGGCGCCTTTTCCAATTCTCCTACCGTGAATCTGCGCTTTGGAATCATTTCCAAGACGCCCTTCCAAATTATCCATACAAGTTGTTATTTATTTAGATTGAAAATAAATAATGATTTGCGCCCTCAGAAGGATATTTTACTATAATCAAGATTACTTTCACCCTGCGCCCTGGGAGCAATCACCTTTTTCAATTGTATTATTATTTCTTTTGCACCCTTCAGGTTACTTGAATCAGTAATTGCAAAATTTTCAAAAAAATTTTTTTCGGTTGCAGTTTCAAGAGCTGGTTAGTCACTGACTAACTGTGACTAACCGCAACTACAGCACTGGGTGTGACCGAGTGGAGTAGTGTTTATAAGGATACCAAAATGATTCCAGGCACACCGAAATACCATTCTTTCACTCCGATTTCAGAAACCACAATCGTCGCAAGACTGTATTCGAATGACGATGCACGTAGTACTCATAGAATTTTCAAAAACTTAAAACCTTAAATATAATTAGGAATTATTCATGTACATGTAATAAAGGTAGATATAGCAAGCAAATAAACAATTCATGGAAATATAAAAAATGGTGTTACAATTAAATATCCACGTATCTCAAGAACAGGTACTTTTAGAAGAAAGGATACCATTAACAAATTTATTGCCTTTATCCTGTAGAATAATATTCTACTGTTTAAATGATTATCTTTCAACGAGAACTTGAAATTTCGAATATATCTGTAAATTGTTTCATCCAAATCGGAGAAGGTCGATTCTGATTTTGTCACTTTTTCGTCTACTCATTCCTGGAATTTCTCACATGTACCAAAGGCGGGAAAGGATACTTTTTGAAGAGAACAGATGCTTTCTACTCCACGCAGAGGTGGTCACAAGGGTAATCGTGGAGGAGTGCTGTAGTAAGTTCACTGAAAAAAAAAGTTCAATATAGAATTTATTCGACGAGAAACGATGCTTATAGACAAACACAGATACTAGTTTTATTTAAAAGAAGATTAAAAGGTTATTTTAAGGGAAAGGGAGTGTAGTAATGTAGTAATGTAACTATTTAAAGCTGACCCGATTTGACGAGAATACCATAAAATTTATGATTATTATGAGATCTGAGATGGAACACTGGTCGTGGACAATCTGAACATGTACGAGGTATTGTATTTGAGTTTTCCGAGCAACGCCGGGTAATTCAGCTAGTAGTCAATCAAAAGCAGAGAGTAATCGTCAAGCAACAAATATTTATATGAAATATTTCTAGAACATACGATGTAATCCGAATAATCCTTTGAAGCAGCGTCATTGAATCCCAGCTGTTGGAAACCCTTGTTGATAATCAAACCAAACGAATTGGTTTGTTTACTACCGTTTGAGTCATAGCATTAGCGATCATACTCGACAAATGAGTAGCCAAAACTCATGCAAACCGAAAGCAACTATGGTAGCCGTAAAAAATAAATTCCAACCTCACCGATGCGAGTGATCCAATCTTAACCCGAAACGAAAACTTATTAAAGCAAAATCCTGCCCACTCCACAAAACGAAAAGCAAAACCGAAAAATTACTCCCCGAAAGCCGCCCGTGCACTTCAGTGCGTCGGAATCAAATTACATCGCACTGATATCTCTCTATCTCTCTCTCCGCTGATCTGTATTATGAAGGGTGCCAGGTGCTGCGTTACCGTGCCAGATACTTACGTTTGCTATCGTAAAGAAGCAACAACAAAAACAAAAAAACAGGAAAAACTAACCGCCTGAAAGTCTGAAAGCAAAACGAACAACCAATGGCATAATATTGGCTGGTCCTTCATCCGAAGTGTTTTGTCGGTCGGTCGCTTTCTCCAATTTTACTTTTCCGCCCGTTCCCTGCTCCGGTGCATACGACTTTTGCCTTGAACGGTGACAACAAAAAAATATAACAGCACAGGTGTGGTTGGATCCGACCTAACCAGACCAGGGCAGCATCCATATGATGGTATCCTTTCACACTCTCTCCCTCTCTCCGATTCTCCGATTTACAAACCTGATGCTCCGGGTTGGAAACTGTGTTACCCAAACCGGGCCAGTCCACTGGAAAAGGGTGGGTACATTTGGTTTTTTGGTGTGCGTGTGATTGCATGGTGATCTGTGGAGAGACGATCATAATTTGCCGACATCAAAACTAATGCTTCATCATTCATTTCCGCCGTGGAGTAAACCATCGGCGCTGTTCGTCGCAATCTGATCGAAGATGAGCGATGAGTACGGATGTTGCTCTCTGAGATCGAATCGGGAGACGACTGTGTCCCGTTCGGGATGAGCGTGAGAAAGTATGGAGACGCAGCATCCTTTGTTCCCGGGAGAAGGGTGGGTTTTCCGGTGTGAGACTAGGAGAGAACATTGGTCACAGAGATCGGATATCGAGGACAGAGCTGCCGGGTGGTTTGCTGTTCTCAGCAAAGGATGTGGCTACCAACGCTGTGGAGCCTAGCAATCGGATGCTGATTTTAGTACTAGACTAGACGTCTTCGGTGACGGCCGCGTTGTTTGTTCATCCGAAAACTGGACTCAAATGGTGCTCGGACTGCCAGTTGGTGGAAGCTTGACAGTTCGCCCTTGGATCGCGTTCGTGTGTGGTGGCATTTGCGGGAAATTTTCCGATTATTTCGATTATTCCGAGATAGGTCAGGACACGGCACATCTGTGCGCTCGCCAGGCTATCGAAGGTGACGGCAGCCGGAACTGGTCACATGGATTCGGCTCGCTGAAAATTTGAAGTTCCGTTTGTGAAATCGCGAATGTTGCGGAACTTTACCCCTCCGGCGGTTTGAGTCGACATTAAACTTTGATAGCCGAGCTGCGAGGTGATTTTCGAGCGCGTCAATGAAGTGATGTATAAATAGTAAGCTACTGATAGCTGCCATCCGGAGTGGTTCCGCGTGAAGTTTGAACGTGTGTCGAAAAGGCAATGATTAAAATTTAAAATCCAATTCGACAAATTCGTGGTAAAGTTTGATTTATTGTTGGCATTCGCCACCGTGACCGTTCGAGAGGAACGTTTTCTTAGATCGGTGGCACCTTCGGTTGTTTGTTTGAGGACGAAACGAAAGAGAGAGAAAAATAAACGTAAAGTTTCCACCAGATTGTCGTTTTCGGTGGGCTGGGCCCAAACAAGACGAAGTGTCGGCTTTCCGCATCTCCACCGGATGCTGTTGGGACGGGTGCGGGGTGTGGTGGCGCCGTTGAAAATGTGGAAAAAAGTGCTGTTCACTTGGCAATAGGCAGCGCAGATGTGAGTGTTGAGTGTGTTCCGTGGAAGTCAATTCCACGTCCAGACGCTGGCTGCTGGCTGGCAAGCAGCGAATGAAGAGGTTACGAAGAATCCGTAGAAGATTGTCCCTGGACCAGTCAGTGAATGGTGTAAATACGAGTACACTGCCGAGAGCTATTGATAGTCAAATCAATATGTCATCCCGAAGGCGATTTATAATGGAAATGGAGCAATTTATTGCGTTCCTTGGGAAGTAGGGATTGGTACCGCGATCGAACGTGTTTCCCGGGGGCAAATTTCGGTTACGTTTGAAATATTACAGTTCGTACACCCACGCCTAGTTTGACGGAATCGATGGAAACCAATCTGTCTATCTGTTTTCGGAGAATCTCAGCCAAGTAGTGCGAATGCAGAACACACTCAAGCTTAGTTGATAAACGGGTTTGGAAATTCTGTTTAATTCTGGTATTACAACAAACGAGTTTCAGATCCTCTCTGATCCCTATGATAGTAGTGCTTAAGTAATTGTCAATTCCAACAGTCAGTGTGAGGTGGAAAAAATCAGATTGAGAAAAGGAAACATTGTAAAAGTGTGTTACTATCGGATAAATCTTACATCCGATCGTAGCTTGTTTTTTTTTCTCCATTCGATAAAAAGTGCACAGTAAAAGAATAATCAACATTTACTTGCACAAAACAAAAGTAAAACAAGCATCGGTGACGCCACAGTCCAAAGCCAATATTGTCACAGATTGTGTGAGACAAATAGCTCACCGGCTATCGCAACCACGATCTCGGAGCACGGGCTCCCCTTGTCACATGTCCTGACAACGGAAGAACAAAATACACAAATAACAACATTCGCCAGTGGGTGTGTGGGACCGAAAGCTCACGGCAAAGGAAAAGTTCCCGCTGAAGAAAACCATCACCCACCCACTGCAGTGGGGTCAGAAAAATATCCCCGTCAAAGTTCGCTTGAGTTCGCTTGGCCTGTACAATCCGGTTGTTTTACCAGTTGGTTGTGATCCTCAAAGTTCTCGAAATAACGTGAAAAAAGTATAATAAATTTCCCGGGCAGCAAACAGCGAAATTGTACACACACACACAAAAAGAAAAATCACAAACCTGCGAAACAAAACAAAAAATACCGACAATTATGGAATTAATCATGACGGGTGGCCTCGAGCCACGGCAAACGGACCGGGTCTGGTCGGCCGGGTTGGCATGCCGATGGCAACTGTGGCACTTTGTGGTCGCGTTACTGCTGCTGGTAACGACGTCGCCGACAAACGCACAGACGCCAACGGAAAAAATCCCTCTGGGTAAGTGAGAACCGTAGTAATAACTAATAATATTCCACCGGTACCGTACGGACCAAAAAACAGGGCACCGATAAAATAAAAATTGTGGGCCCACAAGTTGAATTCAGACGAAAAAAAAAAACAAGAAGACATGAGCTAATGGTTATTGCAAAATAAAACCATGCTTTCTTCAGTGGAAAGTTTTCTGGGGACGAATTCCTGAAACAACCTCCGGCAATCATCGTGGCTCACCGGGAACGGAGAAAAATGTACCAGCTTGACGATATTTATTTCCCTTTCGTATTTCAAAACAAACCGTCGCGTTTCTGTAAATTGGGAAACCAATATTTATCGCTGGTTCGATTTGTTCGAAATGTTTTTTTCGATTGACTGAATTCTCGGAACGTTATTTGCCCGGGTCTTCGCGCCGCGCCGTCGCACCGGAATTCGAATGGATGAGAAGCCGTGATTTATGCACAACCTGTTATTACCGTCACTTGATTGTTGTAGAGCACCGTTTGTGGAACCGGGATTGGGTGGCTCGGAGAAGCAAAAAGAAACATCGTACAAGGAATTCTTTCTCCTAAAAGGAGAAAAATAATGTTTGAACAATTGTATTTTATTTGCTTGCCGGGTGATGGATTTTCCGGTATGTGTCGTCAGATAACTGTTTGACGATAATTCACTAGGAAAGTTGATAAATCGACACACGAGCAAAATTCCGATTTTACAACTGAGCAAGATTTGTATGTGTATTCTCATGTTTCTACATCATAACTTGCTTCAAATTCCTCATGATGTCCGATTTTTTTCATTTTTTTATCTTGTAGTCTAGTTGTTCGGAAACTTGATTATTAAAGTCGATTAATCAAACATACTAATCAATTAATTGAACTTATCGATTAAAAGTTATTGTTTTTCTACATCCTGACAGAAATTTATTTCACACAGCTTTCTAAAGCGAGCAATGAAATCAAAATGTGGCTGAACATAATCAACTCGGGAGACTTTGTTGTGATCTATCTATCTATCTATCTATCTATATCTATCTTCTATCTATATCTATATATCTTATATATCTTATATCTTATATCTTATATCTTATATCTTATATCTTATATCTTATATCTTATATCTTATATCTTATATCTTATATCTTATATCTTATATCTTATATCTTATATCTTATATCTTATATCTTATATCTTATATCTTATATCTTATATCTTATATCTTATATATATAAAAATGCAGAGATCATTCTTTGTAATCGCATCACGTAAGAACGGATGGACGGATTGAGATGCTTTTTTTTTGTTTGATCAGTTTTTACCCCCACCGGGTTCGTACATCAAAAAAATTAGGAAAACTTACCGGAAAAGTGGGAAAAACCAATAAAATTATTTTGTATGGACAATGGAATTTTCCACTGAAAAAGTCGCCAATGATTGCTAGATCATTGATAGCTGTTTGGCGCATAACGAGTTGCATAAGTGTTTGGCCGTCGAAGAAAGGAATACTAGATCGTTGAAAGAATCTTTTGGCGCGCAACGAGTAGATTTGGGTGGAGATTTTACATGCATGATTGATTCGTCATTTGGAAACACGTGCTTAATAGCGTATCAAAATCATTACTTGCCAAATGACTGTTTTAGCTATACCGTAAACAGAAGCACATAAGTTCTAATGTCATTTACCAGTAGATGTAGTTAGATGAATTATGTTGGCCATCGTGGGCGTGAGTTGAACAAATAAAATTATGTAACGATTTTTTTACGTATCAATGATAGGATTCTGCTGTTGAAATAATGAGTTCAGATGAAAATATTTTCCTTGCATTTAGCATGCTGAAGTTTGTTCAGCCGATTCGGGTGAGTTTTCAAGAGTGGTTTACTTCAAAACGGATGGTATTCATGACATTTGTAAGCTGCTTAAGTCAAATCATTTCATTTTCCGAACTTTGGATTATTTGACGAATTGGGATATGGGAATCGTGAATATCATATCTGAAGGAGAAATCGTGGCATGTAAGAACCATTAGTTGTGAGATCTGCTGTTTTATACATTGGCTTTAACGATAAGAAGAATACTGGTATAATCACTCCTCATGTTCACTCCGCTAGAACAGAATATTGATTCTCAGGACTGAATACTAAGAAAAACGATGTGGTGGCTCGACGAATGAGAGACCTTTTGATACAATTCTTGAACGAATCCAGCGTTCATGTCAAAGTTAATGGACACAATATTTAACAAAAAGGGTAATTTGAGCTTTCGAATGTCCAAATATTTTTCATTTTATCGCTAATTCGTTAATCGAAAATTGATCCTGTCATTATCCTGCTACGAACATTCATCAAACACGACTAAGTAATATCACTAGCGGTGAAGCAAGTTATGGACAACCGTTCAAAATTAGTTTATTACTTTCGATAATCCCTTAGGATTTGTTATTAAATTTTTAAACGTCTTCAGTACAAATAAGTCTTAACATTCAATGACAAACAACCATCCCCGAGGGCTGCTTTTGGAAATTTGTGGGGTCAATTTAAAGTATTTATCTTGGTCATCTCTTTTTCATCCATCTGTTAATTTGTTCATTTGTTTATTTAGGAGCAAGGGAAAAGCCTGCTGGAGCTGAGATTTTGGTTCTCCTTCTCCAGCCAGCATAAAACCTTTTCATCTTTTGTATCAACAGATAACATTTGACCAAATGATACATAACGAAATATACCCTTATTTAAACTACAAAGCTAACTAACAACTATTCATATCGTCTAACTAATGTAAATAAAACTAGCGGGAAAAGATTCGGAGATAACGGGTTTTAATGGTGTTACGAGATAAATTGAAATCAAATTCATCAGAGCAAGTATTGAATACGCGGCACATACTCGAAAACGATTCATTGAAGCCATAGTTAGTTCTAGCACGAGGAATTCTGAGAAAGGGATTAAACCGCAAATTACGCCGAAGAATGTCAAAACTTAGCTGTTGTAGGAGATCTGCACTATCAATTCGAGATTGGATGTGGTCTAATAATTCATGATGTTGGATATGAATTTGTCGTAATTCGTTTATTGTAAGCCAAGTAATCAGTAAAATAATGGAAAGAAACATTAACGTTTGACAACTCTGCTGTCCGAAAACACAAATTTAAAAAAATAATTTCAGGCGAGACGAAGTTCGACGGGCCAGCTAGTCTATATATATAAAAATGCAGAGATCATTCTTTGTAATCGCATCACGTAAGAACGGATGGGCGGATTTACATGATTCTTTTATTGTTTGAACAGTTTTTACCCTCACCGTGTTCGTACATCAAAAAAATTAGGAAAACTTGCCGGAAATGTGTGAAAAATCCATAAAATTGTTTTGTATGGACAATGGAATTTTCCGTTGAAAAAGTCACCAAAGCTTGCTAGATTAAGATTGATGTTTGGCGCACAACGAGTTGCATAAGTGTTTTGGCGCACAACGAGTTGCATAAGTGTTGACCGTCGAAGAAAAGAATACTAGATCGTTGAAAAAATCGTTTGGCGCGCAACGAGTAGTTTTGTGTGGGGATTCCACATGCATACTTGATCCATGCGATTTGTCATTTCGAGCCACGTGCTTAATTGGATATCGAGATTATAGCTTGAAAAATTACCGGATGGCCTTCAACTCTTATTGCAATTTCTGAGAGTTTAATAAAGATAGATTGCATTCCTAAAGCTAACTCAAAATTGGCGGAAATCGATATGCGAGTATGGGTAATGTAGACAAAAGAAAAAGTTCTGATATCGTTTACCAGTTGAAGGACTGTGTGTGTGATGAAGTCAGATGAATAATATTGGCCATTGTGAGCGTGAGTTTAACAAATCAGAATTTTTTTTAATAAATCAATGAAAAGATTGAGCTGTAGAAGCTCTAAGAGTAAACTAATAGATTTTTCTTTCATTCTGCTTTCGAACGAATTAGATTACACTAAGCACACATGAAAAGTGGCAATTAGATCAATGCTCCAGATGATTACAATAATAGATTGAGACTGCAATTTTATATTTCATGTTCTGTGAATTTTTTGTTTCAAATTGGTAAGATCAATATCAAATCAAAATTTAAGCGTCGTCTCTCTATGCAACCAAAAGTTCCACAGTGCTTTGGAAAATATTTACTTTGTTAGAGCTCTAAAATACGCGTATCAACCTTTTTGGCAACTTGAACGTATAGAAAAAGTTCTGAGGATACTTTCTCGCTGTTTAAAATCTGTATTAGGAACTGCTTCAAAGTTTGTTCTGTTGCGTCGGGTAAACATTCAAGTATGAGCAATTCCTTAAAAACGGACTCTTCAGTATGCTTTGTATGTTTCTTAAGCCAAATCTTTTTTACGAATTTTTGGTTACTTGGACTAAATACTAATTGTAAATGTATCCTCCTCTCCGAATGAATAACTCTAGAAGAGAAACTCTTTAATTAGAGATAAGAATCTGTACATTTGCTCGATTTTTGCTTAACAGAAGTATTTCACATTTTTGTTTTTATTTTTTGTGAGGCAGCTCCGTCAGACATAAATATTGCTTTTTTAATTCGAATTTTGTCTTTCAAAAATGACATTAAGTGTGAAATAAACACTTGAACCGCGATGGTATCGTGTTTAAGCACTTCTGAGATCACAATGAAACTTAAATGTTTAAGCTCTTCTGATTCTCTATAATAAATTTCAAACGGATGAATGGTTTCTTGATCATTACTCCAATAGTGGCTTTGAACAGCATCCTGAAGCACAAATGAAAAATTTTCTAAAAAATCACAAATAATTACAATTTTTCCTGTCTTTAAATTAGATTTTGCCTTTTTAAGAAAATCAGATTGCTGATTTTTAATAAAATCATGAGTCTTAAGTTTTTCTAATTTTTCATTCATTGTTCAAATCTTATCTCAGTCAAATCACGTTCCTCGAAATTGTCTAAAACGCTTCTCTTCAGATCTTGTTTCGCTGGACAACTTTTGCATTCACGAAGGTAGCAGGATCTTTTTGATGAGTCACATAATAGCTTTTTAAATAATAATTCTTATCACCATACTTGAAATATTTTTCTACAGCATGAATCATTAATGAACCGTTCTCATGGATTGTGCAAACACATATGTTATGTGAACCAGAACTTCCAAGCAACTTGCAGTGTTTTGGTCTTAATGCTTCAAATGTACTAAATTCAATATTTTGATCTGGAAATTCCTTCTTATAACCCAAATAAATTTCTTTCAATGATGATTAAAGCAATCGTTTTTGTTTGCGTTCACGCTTATCATTCATTTTGACTGTGACACAATCTCTTGATCCCCGGCATTACTCTGCTGACGTCATCGCTGTTGAAATATTGGAGCACCTCGTTTTCTATCGTTTCGTTCCTGCTGTGTCCCGTTTGTTTCTTGGCTTTTTTTCGTCCGTTGATTATCTTGCCTCCGATACAATGTATTTGTTTGCCTTGAATTGGATGGTTATTTTCTCCTTTGACCACGAGTTTGGCAAGACTGACAACAAACGCACTTTTTCATTCCTAGTGCAATCAGGCTTAGCGAACTGCTCTCTGCTACTTTCGTTTGGAGTAATTCTGGATCTTCTTCATCCGCCGGGAACTCGAATATTTGCCTTTTTACACCTCTTGAAATATCCAAATATATTTCTCGATGATAATTACCATTCCGGGTTTTCTTCGTTGATATCGGAGACACGTTGATTCATGCGATGCCCTTGTTGAAGAGTTCAATGTTGTGTGCTCTTGAATACTCCGCCGCGACTGATGCTTCAGAAGATGCTGAGTTGATTGAAGCTGCTGAAGATACTTCCTCTTAACGTATGACTTTCCTTATAAGCTCCGACGTATGACTTTCCTTATAAGCCCGCCTACGAAAGCAATCACAAGTGCTTTACGTGGTATTCAATATAACCTTGCACTTTTGAGCTTCTAATTTTCCAATTATGGTTTCTGTTATTTGGAAAAATTTTCCGGAACACACAAAACCAGGAAAAGACTTTTGTTACTGAAGTGCCATGTTTTGTATAATCTCCATTGATGAGTAGAGGGTGGATAATAAAAATTTGAAAACAATTATGTTCACTTAGAAATGAATAAATATGACGAGTCCAAATGGCACGTTACTCATATTTATCGAAAGTTTGTGCCTTGAAAGCGGGTAAAACCAGCGAACGACCATCACGAATAAAAAAAACCCTTCTTAATCCACCTAGTGGTGTGATAATGCCTTTCTCTTCTTTCATAACAGTCTCATGAAAATATGTTTCATACTTTTATTAAATAAATTTGGATACTAATTTTGACACCAATAGATTCAGATTGATTCGAGTAGTTCACAATAGCATGCTCAAGTGTTTATGTCACACAGTCAGCATCATTTTTCCAAACTAGTGCTTGACATTTGCGTTGCCTATTTGTATGAGAACAGTGATGCTAATCTAAAAAAAAGCCTTCTTAGTCCACTTAGTGGAATTTTCATATATCTTGAAAAATCACCATACGGGGGAGTACATGAAATTTTCGAAATCGAAAAAAAAATTTTGATGTCAAAAGGCTTAGAATTGCATGAAACGTCGAGATTTAGTGTCATCTCGAAAAAAAATTTTTTTTAAATCGACTTTTTGGGACTTAGAAAAAATATCAAAATTTGATAGAAAAAGTTGATTTTTTCAAAAAATTCCCAGAAAGTTGATTTTTTCAAAAAAAAATTTTTTTTGAGACGACACTAAATTTCGATGTTTTATGCAGTTTTAAGAGTTTTGGCATCAAAAAAAATTTTCGATTTTGGAAATTTCATGCGTTTTCAAGATCGAAAATTGTCAAACCTTTACCACCGGGCAGCACCCGTTAAGCATGTCCAATTTAGGTCAAATTTTGCATGAAGGCTTTTTTCGAGGTGCTTAAACTTTTGAGCACTAGAACTTAACGAAAATAGAGGTAATCCCAAAATTTTGGCACCCTTATATATATAAGAGCGGTAAAAATCAACGTGTTTTGTCGGTTACATCACTTATACAATCATATCTCCGGATCCAAAAGTCACAGCCATTTGGTCTTCGAACTTGATCAATGGCCCGACAGTAGCTTTCAAACGAGCCCAAGTTTGTTAAAATCGGTTCAGTTATCTCTGAGAAAATTGAGCGCGTTCAAATACAACGCTTTTTGTCGGTTACGTCACTTATACAATCATATCTCCGGAACCAAAAGTCTCAGCCATTTCATCTTCGAATTTGATCAATGGCCCGATAGTACCTTTCAAACGAGCCCAAGTTTGTTAAAATCGGTTCAGTTATCTCTGAGAAAATTGAGCGCGTTCAAATACAACGCTTTTTGTCGGTTACGTCACTTATATAATCATATCTCCGAAACCAAAAGTCACAGCCATTTGATCTTCGAACTTGATCAATGGCTCGACAGTAGCTTTCAAACGAGCCCAAGTTTGTTAAAATCGGTTAAGCCATCTCTGAGAAAATTGAGCGCGTTCAAATATCTTCGAAAAGTGCGCACACACACACAGACATTTTCCGATCTCGTCGAACTGAGTCGAATGGTATATAACACTATGGGTCTCCGAGGCTCCGTTCGAAAGTCGGTTTTTCCAGCAATTCTAATACCTTTCTATAGAGAAAGGCAAAAAGAACTGAAATAATACTGACAAATAAAATAACAGGAATGAAAGTTTATTTGACAAAATCAACGGTGACGGGCTTTGAACCGCCATCCTTTTCCAATCTGGAGAGTTCATTTTGACAAATGAACTACTTCGATTGTGAAACATATCGCAGAAAAGAACCTAACTGAACAAACTCTGTGTACGTTTTCAGATTTTGCATATCATGTTTTGTGGTTCGAATCCTCAGTCCCGCCCTTGTGGCATCATTCCGCACGAAAATGCTCTTCAAGGCAACCGCCAATCAAATTCATCTTCTGTTCTCTAGTTGAATATTGACATGTACAATTTTATTCAGTCTCTTAAGTTCATTTTTAAGGCACTAGCTTTTTAATCAACAAGCTAAGCGATGTATTGTTTCGACTTTCGGTGGAAAATCTTACCCGATATATTTATTTTGTTCATGATGAATTAAAATTCATCGTTCAACTTTTATCAGTGCCGGACGTTAAGGCAGGGTAGAAAAAAATTCAAAAGTAAATGACTTTCTTTAAAAAATATGCAATTTAATGTTCAACAATGACTGAGAAATAGCGTGAAAATTTTGACGGAAATCTACACTGGAAAGAAATGCTCATTTGAAATGAAATATTTTGTTGATATTCCTGGAGTTATTTATGTTGGCAAACCAAGCGAGGCAACTAACCAAATCAATCCCCTTAGCACAAACAAGCACCGAAAAAAAACTCAAAAACTCAAACCCAGAAAACCCGTCACCTCGAATCATTTTAAACAAACACACATACATACACATCATCGGTTCTTATTTCCATTCATGATGGGAACCGACGAAGTGACGATGTTTCATTTTTCCAGAACCATCGACTGCTGCATATTGCGTATCATTAAATTTGCCATGCTTCGTTATGCTTTTTTCCCACCGAACAACTCATGGCCTACCTACAGGCGGAAGGATCGAGTTTTTTTTTTTGTCGAAAGGGATCGAATCAAATTTACTTTCGCTCTGGTTCGGTTCACTCTCCTACTGGTGTCCTACTGGGGTCGAGGTCTGACGGTGCCAACCACCGAAAACGAGAGAATTCGTCCAACTGGAAGCGCCTCGCCGTATGGCGAACGGGGGTTAATGTTTTCGTATGAAATCAAATCACTGGGAAAAAATATGGCACGCTGTATTGCAGTCACCGGCTGGGAGTCCCGAAGAGAGCTGAAAATGAAAAGAAGTTTAAAAATGGAAGAAAAAGAAAGTCAGATAGTCCTGTCCCAGTAATGCCTACGGACATATTTTCAAAACCAGCTTGATTTTGGCGTTCACAACGTTGAAACTCTCTAACGATGGATCAGAAAAGCTGCCAAATGAATATGTAAATTTTATGTTCGCCTAGTAGGAAGAGAGAAGGTTTTATTTTTTGATACGCATCTCTTACGTTTTTTCAACGTTAATCTCGTTTAACGGGATTACTTCACTTCTACTGCCATTACAGTAATTGGGAATGAGTTTTTTTGGGACTCTCGACGAGGCGAATCCAGGAAACGCTTGAACGCAACAAGTGATCAAGTGAGTCGTTGGGTTCTTCGCCTGACTGAGTATTGCAAAGGTATTCAGTCTGGTTTTAGGCTCAGCAATTTTTTGATTTTTTCGATTCAGGAATAGGATTTATCTCACAAAGAAAAGAATCGGTAATGACTTGCTCTCAGAAAGGACCATATTCAGCGAAGTAACACACGTCCAACCAAACATAAATATTCATTAGGCACACGAGCGAAGTCCCGACATCGGCATCGGAGGGATTATTGACATTTCCTTACAATAATTCTCGGTTTCTGCAAACCTTAGCAGATCGAATCGTAATTTCCCCCGGAAGGAGACGAGACGAACCGTACACTCATTAAAATATGAAGAGAAATGCTTATTTGAACATTTCTCTACACGCTTCAACGGCAAAGCTGGTGGGAGCTGAGTTTGGCAAAATATTCCGTTGTTGTTCGAATTGATCAATGGAATCGGCATGAATTAATTCAAAATCAATACTTGGAACAAAGTTTCGTCCTTGTACTCCGGGATATGGATATTAAAAGCTGCAAACTTTCCGGAAATGGAACTGGGAAAACTTTATGTGATCTGAAGTCTGATTAAATCTCACAGAAACAGGAAGTTTTTCTTCATACTCGGAATGCCATTCGGTTATTGCAAATGTTGAAAACTTTTTCATTGTACTTATTGAAATATGTGCCAGTTTCGGTAAACAATTCCCCATGTGAATGAAACACACTGCAAAGCTACACCCGTATGAATAATCGATTTTTCGTGTGGACTTCATAATTCGGTCGCTATTTTCGTTTTTTTGTTTTTTGATATGTTAGTGGATTGTTTTGCATTTTAATTTTGATTTCAACAACATTTCAGAAAAGTTTTCCATCTCTCTAAACATCATATTTGATTCATGTGGGTTCATTTAATTAGTTTACGATTCACATTCAGCTCAGATACCGAAACCTTGTACTTTCAGCATAGACATTGCACTTCGGTGAAAACAAGTGCTTTGCAAATAGCAAATACTTTACGTCTACTAAGCGGATTATGTTGATCCGCGAGGTGGCATTAGCAGTTTAATATAATCTGCTAATGCACTGCTGAGCTAAATGCGAAACGCTAACTAATCAATTTGAATGATTGCAAAGACAATCCAATAGTTTTGACCTGGTGAGTCAAGAGAACACATTATTTTGATATTCACTCAACCTATCTTCACTTCAATATCACCGGAACAAACACGGAACTTGTGCTGTGTTTCGGAATAACGTCCAAGCAAATGCTCTAGTTTTCGTTTTTAAGCCAATCCATTGAGCACCAAACCCGTTCCGTAAATACCCATACCGTTAGAGTTCTCAAAGAACCTAAACTAACCGGAAGTCGCCATCTTGTGGTGCAGAACCATCTAAAGCATCGTTTGTCGGTATCCACTCATCAAACCCGTTTCGGAAAAAAACCTAAATCTATAAATTAAAAGTCGTCATCTTGGTTTCTTAATCTAATTAAAGCATTATTTTCCGGCTTCTACGCGTCATAAAAGTTTCAAAAATGCAGAAATAGAATATTGCCGTAGCACAAGTTCATAAAATTCATTAGTTCGTAAAAAAAAGTTTACGTTATTATAAATTACCATTACGTTATTTGGGATTTGATTCGTCAAACGAGTTACATAAATCGAATGCTTCGTAAAATGTCCCGAAAAAATAATTTTGCTCTTTGAAAACGCGGGTTGTGTCAAGACGCCATATTGCCCTGAACATTGCCCCATCCGATTACCTTCTGTTCCGACCCATGACGCATGGTTTGTCAGAGCAGCGCCTTGAAAACTACGGGATGACTGAAAATTGGATCGATTCATTAATCAAATCTAAAGAAAAAAATATTATTCAGCGCACTATCCGAGCTTTAGTGGCAAAAAGTAGTGAATAACGATGGACAATACTTTGAATAAAGGTACTGTATTGTTGCTCTCATAATGAATAATGAAACTTTGCAAAAAACAAATTTCAACATCTACCAATAACAACAGATTTACTGAACGATCTCACTTTAAATTCATTGCGATCCGGATGAAGAGATAAAAAGACATTTTGAAATTTTTGGCATCTCTACCATCTATGTGGTAGTTTATCATTTTCAAATTATTGTTATTATTTATCATATTTTTGACACAAATTTGTGATACACTGGGGTCATTTTTTACACGGGAGATACGTAGCGTGTTAAAAAACCGCGAAAAAAACAGTGTTACTGTAACTCAATGCATTTTGATCGTTATTATACATTTTTTTTATTATAATTTTGTAATATTTTCCCATATTGTTGTCTTATTTTTGTTTTTTTGTTATATTTAGTCATATTTTTGTCATGCTTTAGTAATATTCTAGTCAAATTTATAACATACTTTTGTCATATTTTATTATAGCTTTCTTATATTTTTATTAATATAGATTATCAAATTTAATTCTTGTTTGTGTCATGTTTTCGTCACCTTTTTTTATACTGTTGGCCTATTTTCATCGTTTCTGGACATATTTTTGTCATTTTTTGGTATGTTACTGCACATATTTGTCGAGTTACCACATTTTCGTCAAATTTTATTCATATTATTGTTATATTTTACTATATTTACCATTGTTATATTTTTGTCATATTTTTGTCATATTTTTGTCAAATTTTTGTCATATTGTTCTTATATTACTTTGTCGTATTTTTATCATATTTTTGTCATGCTTTTGTCGTATTTTTGTCTGTTGTAATATGTCATATTTTTGAGATATTTCAATTTTTTTGTTATATTTTGTCATACTTTGTCATATATTTGTATGATTTTGTATATTTGTATGTTTTTTAATATTTTTGCCATTTTTAAGTCACATTTTTTTGTGCATTTTTATTATATTTTGTTATGGTTCTAATTTCTGACATATATTTTCGCATTATAATCATGTTTTGGTTATATTTTTGTCATGTTTTCGTCATAATTTTTTCATACTTTTGCAGTCATTCTGTAGTCACATTTTTGTCACATAATGCTAATATATTGATTGCATTTTCGTCGTATTTTTGCCATACTCTTCTAATGTGTTTTGCCATTTTCTTGTCATAGTTCTTGTAATATTTTTTAAACTTTTTGTCATGTTTTTGTCGTATATTCATAAATCTTTTATCAAGCTTTGCCATAGTTTTGTCGTAGTTATGTTGTCATATTTTTGTCATACTTTATTCATATACTGTTTTATTTTTCATCATATTTTTGTAATATTTTTAATTTTATCATATTTTTGTGATATTTCGGTGATATTTTCGTCATGTTTTTTTAAATGTTTGCCACAGTTTTGTCATAATTTTGTCATATCTTTTTTTATATTTTTGTCATTTATTCGTCATATTTTTGTCATATTTTTGTCATTTTTTGTCATATTTTTGTCATATTTTTGTCATATTTTTGTCATATTTTTGTCATATTTTTGTCATATTTTTGTCATATTTTTGTCATATTTTTGTCAAATTTTTGTCATATTTTTGTCATATTTTTGTAACATTTTTGCTATATTTTTGTCTCATTTTTGCCGCACTTATGTCATATTTTTGTCAAATTTTTGTCATATTTTTGTCATTTTTTGTCATATTTTTGTTATACTTTTGTCATATTTTTGTCATATTTTTGTCATATATTTGTCAAATTTTTGTCATATTTTTGTCATATTTTTGTAACATTTTTGCTATATTTTTGTCTCATTTTTGCCGCATTTATGTCATATTTTTGTCAAATTTTTGTCATAATTTTGTCATATCTTTTTTTATATTTTTGTCATTTATTTGTCATATTTTGGTCATATTTGTGTCATATTTTTTATATCTAACCATTGTTTTATTTCATTTTTGTTACAATTTAGTCGGATATTTTTCACAACTTTTACAGTATTTCTGTCACGTTATGTTTTATTTTTGGCATCTTTTTGCCATTGTTTTGATAAGTTTTTTGTTAAATTTTCGTTATGCATTTGTCATATTTTTATGTTCATTCTATAATCCTCTCGATATATTTTTCCTATTTTTGTCATAAGATGATTTAAATGATGGTCAAGCCTTCATCAGTGTTTTTTATATTGTGATCATCTTTCTGTAAAATTTTTATAACATTTTTACCAAAAATTTTTATTATTTAGTTTATTTTAGTTATATTTTTGTCATATTTTCGTGATATTTTTGTTACATTATAATTATATTTCTGTTTGATTTTGGTCCTTTTTTGTCAATATTTGACTTGTTTTCGTGATATTTTTACCATGTTTTTATTTTCATATTTTTAACATATTTTTAAATTTTAGTCATATGTTTCAAATGTCATATTTTAACATAGTTTTGTCATAATTTCTCCATACTTTCGTTTTATATATGTTTTTATACTTTTTGATACTTTAGTCATAAATATTTCATGTTTTTGACAGTATTTTTGTCACATTTTGTTATATTTTTGTCATAGTTTTGTTACTAGTCCAATTTTTGTCAAGTATTTGTCATTTTCTTGTTATATTTTTATATAGATTTTATTTAATTTTTCTGCTAATATGTCCCATATATTCATCATTTAATGATCTAAGTTTCGACATGTTTCTATAAGTTTTGCTATATTTTAATGAACTTTTTGTCATATTTTTATCATATTTTGGTCATATATTTGTTATATTTTTGTCATAATTTTTTATATTTTTGTCATAATTTCGTTATTTTGTTCATACTTTTGTCATATATTTTTATTAATATTTTTGTCATATTGTTTGTCTTATTTCTCGTCATAGTTTTGTTCCCATGTTGTCACCTTTTCAGCATATTTGTTTTATTTCTGACATTATTCTTTCGCATTTTGGATCATTTTTTTTTTTCATATTTTCGTCATATTTTTATCACATTTTTTTACATGGTTCTGATCATTTTCTTGTCTTATTTTTGTCATGCATTTGTAATTTTCTTGCAATTTTTGCTCCTTTCTGTAATTTTCTTATTTTTCAAAACTTTGTTCTATAATGGTCACATTTTTGTTAAAGATTCGTCATGTTTTTATTAGCTTTCAAAACTGAACTTATTATCGGGTTTAACTGCAATTTTAAGGAATTGAAACACTCCCAACGAGTTATGATTTACAAAATTTGTATCGTTCAATTACGTCTCCTATCTCAAAAGCTCGTGACTTCCTTTTCACTGCACCCATTCACTTTTGTGTCATCGATTTTCCGCCAAAATTTTCTTCCATTCAAGTTGTTTGAACAGTTTTGGGATGTTTGACAACTTATGAATGCTTGAAATGTGCTGACTGATATGCGCATTCACAGCACTTAAACGCCAAGATCGGTTTTCTTTATATATACTACATACTATCAAATTCAAAAAATAATTGAAATACCACAAGAACAACTTTTCAATCCCATTAGTCTCTTCGTAGTAGTTAATTCTTAAATCTTCCAGTGACCGAGTCCTCAAATACATCAATTCATCGTACAGAGAATCGAACTGCCCATTTTGCAATCCCATTAGATTCAGTCATATTTTATAGTATTAATCTGGACATTTCAATTTCGTTCCGACTGCCGACCTCCGACCCGACTCACCAACGAAACCGCGCTGCCGTCGCGTCATACAAGGGAAATAATCGGAGCCCCAATTGGCCACATTTCATCTGTTATTTCTATCGAATTAATGCATTAAGTTCGGGCTGTCCGAGGGGGATGGAGAAGGCCGTAAAAGCCACGACAATCCACCAAAGAGTTTAATGTATTTCGACCTGGCAATCGATCGGTTACGGAACAGAGATTTCATTCATACGGGCCAGCGGCCAACCAATCCGTATGTTCGGTGTCGATATCCATTATCACATTAAAATCTGGTTGCATTAAAAATAATTAAGCCTTCATGGAGCTTCGCTGCGGTGCTAATTTATAGCTCGAACGGGATGGGGATAATCTCCCAAGTGCAGGGTGGAAAACAGTAGGATTAAAGTTTCACCTGCCCAGGGGAGCGCCGGAACCGCGAGTACCATCGCATTTGCTCGTTAGTCGATGATTTCGCCGTAAAACACGCTTATTAGTTCCAGCCAGAGCTTATGGCGGCACTAGCAGACGAATCCCTCGCGATAACATGCTTACCTTCGGTGTCGAGAGTTTGAAGGCAAAACAGCTTTTGTGAGGATTTCTGCTGAGCTTAACAATTCCTATAATAGCTGTTATTGCAATCGTTGCTTCCACCATGATTATTATTATTATTACTGTCGCGGTTCATAATAGTGCATGTCGGTTAGAAGATTGAAGAACCCTTGTGCAACATTGTGCCTGAAGCAAGCAGCGGAACGTAATAGGGAACTTTTGCACAAGATTGTTAGTTTTCGAAAACAACCAGGTGGCAGCACAAATTTTGCACCTTTCCATGTAGCTCAACACCATACACAACAACCACCCTCGCTGGAAGAAACATAAACTTTCAGGAAAATTTTCTCTCATCCTTCTTAGACCGGATTTTAACTGTTCGCGATAAAGATTACAGCGTGTTGAACTGCTAACTGAAGAAGCGCATCGAAAATGCGGGTGTTGGAAGTGTCTTATCTCACAGATAAGACCAATCGGGTACGGTAGTAATTTTCTGACATTGCGTTCTACACTTTTCCAACTTATATGATTTCTGTGTAGCCGGGTGAGCATATAAAATCTGCCCCCAAACAGACATTAAATTGAAATAAACTGCTTGCATTGGAGAAGATTTTCTTAAAATTGAAACCCTTTAACTGCCATATTTGTGGAGTTTGGGTGGTTCTTCTGATTTTCATTTTATTCAAATTTTTCAAAAACCTCTTTAGGAAAAAAAATTGAAAAGAATCAGGAACATTTTAGGCATTATGGGAAGCCTCTCCAATTTATTTTTCAAAATGTATTTCATGTAAAAATCTGTTCATAATTGTCGAATTAATTTTTATTTTCACTTACAATTTCTGTACTACTCCAGATTTTACATAAAAAATAGATCATTTATAAGTACATTATGCTGTATTATTTTCAGATTTTAGAAAAATGTAGACCTGTATAATTTCAGACTTTCAAAAAATAAATCAATAGAAAAACCATGCGTCTCCATCATATTATCAACAGATGGAGATGCATAGTATATAGTTCTGAAATCATACACCACTCGCCTTTTATCACCCTATGCACTGAACAACCGACCTGATTTGCTTATCGCACGATTCAGAGTCAACACATTCTTGTATGGCGAAAACCTGATAGAGTTTTAGTTCGATACACGCTAGACGACATTTCTTGGATGCTAAAGTTGGGATTCCGCTTGTAATAAATACTCTTCTCACCACTGTTTTCGACGTTCTTGCGACATTCAACGTTCGTTTCACTCCCGTACCTGGACTTAATAGTAGTAGACATACGATCTCCGAATTGCTTTATTAAATTACGAACAAGCAAAGTTTTGACGGGTCGCTACTCTTGCCTTGATGCCATTTCTACAACCGAGAATCAAATATCAAAATCAAACAATAGGCATGATATTTGTTGAGATCGAATGCGATATCACACGGTTAATAATTTCGGTAAATACGCATTCCAAACTACAAGATTTCTGACCATGTTTTGTGAATGAATAAACCCCATAAATAGTTATTAATTGCTCAAGCAAACACCAAGCAGTTAATTATGTTTTGAAGTGCGGTAACCAGTTCCAAATGATCAGTGGAGATAGTTGTTCATAAAAATGTTTACCTTTAAATTGGTTCAATTACAATGGTAAAGTTATGCAATGTTTACACCGAAGAATTTGCAAATAGAGTAATTTGCAAACTTTAATTACTGGTGGTTTGCAGTTTTTTTTCGGATGATTAAGGGAGGGGTAGGATCTAAATGATGAAAAAAAATCATAATTTTTGTGATTTTTTTTAGAATTATCTTTCAACAAAATAAATCCAAATGTTTTGTATGGTAAAAAGCATCATTCGAACAACATTTTGTGATTTTTTCGTGGAAAAATATGAGAAATAAGTCGGTGGTATTTCTGAGGATACTTCTTAAAAATCATGATTTGCGGTGTCCACGGTATCTCAGCGCAGACTAATCAGAAGTGAACAAATCAAAGCAGCATAGATAGAGTAGAAGTTTTTCTAGACCCCAACGTTTCCGTTTGATTCTTTTTTAATTTTTTTTTAATTTGTTATGGTTGTTCAAAGTGAAAACTATGATTTTTCACAAAAAAATCCGCCATTTTGTAGATACAAAATCTCCCTAAAGTAACAAACAACGAAAAGGAAAACATTGGGGTCTGGTTTTTTATATGTGCAAACAAAATTGGTACAGTAGTTTTTGAATGACGATGGACACGGACTTTCAAAACCTGCTTTCGAGAAAAACGCGTTTAAAGTTTTTTGACTGTAAAATCAATGGAAACAATTTACTACTCAAGCGAGTCTAATATTTTCAAAAAAGCATCCTTTTTCTTTTCTAATTTGTTATAATGAAACATTTCAAGAATGTCTTGTCAAGTTTTTAAGTCAATCAAACCTATGCACCAAGTTCTGATATCTTCGCAGTATGAGATAAACGAAGATAAAGGCCTATAACTTGCTGAGTTTTGTTCCGATAGGCATGAAAATTTTACAGAATATTCTTGAAATTTTATGTTTATTTTATTTTAGGGAGCAGAGAAAAGCCCGATGGAGATGAAATATAGCAATCTCTCTCTCCAGCAGGCATAAAACCTCCTCATCTTTTGTATCAACAGATTACAATAATCCAACGGATAAATTTACGTTTAAAACTAACAATTAAAACTAACAGTTAAAGCTAAACCACTAACCCTATAACTAGTTCATGACACAATATTACAGCATTACAGAGCAGCTTCCTTGAAAGACGAGATAGAAGAGAAAAATGGATATAACGATGGAAGAAGAAGGTTAGTTGAGGGAGCAGTGAGTGAGTGTGGACGAACGACGGGGTTAGAACCGGCATGTAGATCTAGTTAGTGATCAAAAAGATGGTGGAAGACGGAGAAAATGAGAGGGAGGACGAACAGGTTAGTTTCGGCGAATCTGATTAGTTTCCAATGAAGATGGTGAACATTTATTTACTGGATAGTTAAGGAATCGTTGAATAAGCGTTTTATGGCATTACGCGAGAAATGAAAATCAAAGACCTGCGAGCAACTGTTAAATAAACGACACATACTGAGAAACGGTTCATTATATCCGTAGTTAGTTCTAGCACGAGGGATTCGTAAAAATGGATGTGAACGAAGATTGCGACGATGGATGTCAAAGTTGACCAATCGTAGGAGATCAGGGCAATCAATATGTGATTGTATTAAATCAGCGATGAAAACAGCCTTGTAGACGTTTTTACGAACCCACGGCGGATCCAGTTCGATCAGTCGGCAACGATCATTATAAATTGGAAGGTTTATTGGAAATTAATTTGCGTTGAACTTTTGGTCAAAATGAAGAAAAAAATAAATGATTTTTCAAAAGTGTTCGACCCGCCCCTTAAAGAAATGTGAAATTATACCGTTTTCGTTTTAGAACCTACACGCGGGCAACTCTGAATCCGAGTAAAACGAACACGTGTTACGCGCCCTAGACAACAACTCATATAAAAAAGAAAAAATAAACAAACTTGCATGGATGCGTGGTGCGACCCGAGAAAATTATCAGAGCGAAACTACGCGATTGGAGTCCGATCTAGAGCGACACCAGGTTGCTAAAACAAACTCTTCAAAAGTTGTTTTGGCGACACTGTGTCAGCTCTCGGGCTGCTCTGATCAATAAACGAAAACGGTATTAGTTGCTTGAACTAAATGGTTGTTTGAAACAGTCGGTTGTTACTGTTTCAGTCCTACATAAAAACCACCTAAAAACACTTTTTTCACATATGCCAAAACACATCCAAAGAATAACTTTTTTTCTATTACCCAACGGATGAGCAGATTAAAAATATGACTGGTGGAAAGAAAATAACAAACAGTTCTTCATTCTTAACCTTCTCCAATCTGAGGAAATCGTTCTGCCAACTGAGCTACTGTGAATGTGATAAAACTCAACTAAGAAGACGGTAGAAAAGATCTTGGAAAATGATCCGACTCTGTACGGTCGGTACGGTTCAAATTTGAGTCTAACGCATGTAATCTAATACCGCACGTAAACACTTATCAAGCCCTCGATGAGATTGTTTCAGTGCTATAATCGAAATATGTATTAACTAAGAATATAATTGCTATGTATAAAAATCGAACTTCGAATGCTTTCGCAAATATAGTTCATCGAACTTACTTGCACTTAGTGGTCTTTTCATGGCGGTTCACTGAGTACTTTTTTCACTTATCAGCTTTTATTTGTATATAGAAATCGTCTCCATACCGCTCTGACTATAACCACTCTTCGACAGCCATTTAAAACTCGGATACTGCGTGCTTCACCCTCAATTTGTTGGAGCTACCTTGATCACTGAGCTTTTCTTTTTCTTGAGCCTGCCGGATCAAATTCAAGAACCAATTTCACATGGTTGCGTCCATTATCTTGATCTTATCGAGTAGGAAGGTGTTATATTTTAATGCCTTTTCCTATCATATATTTAGTTTAGACGGATTTACAGTCAGTCCGATCCCAGTTTAATTTATCCGTCTCTATAGGTTCAAGCCGTTTGACTTTAGATGTCTTGTTGAACATTTTCAGGTAACTTGGATTGTATTATACCATACGAAACAGAACGTCGACGAACAGTTTGCCCTAAAACAAATACTTTTTCAGATTTCGCTTGATTTCGAATTTTTACCTGGGGTGGCATTATGTATCTCGATTCGACTGAAATTTTATCGAATCGACCACGTTTCGTATTATGGTTCTCGATTCGAAGTCGATCATCGAGCTTCGTTCGACTTCACTCGAAGAAGTATTAGATTATCGAGAAGTTTTGGCATTATGGAACCAAAACAATCGAGCTCGTAAACGACTGAACTCGATAAAAAATGGTCGAAAGCCTTATTACTATCGACTATGAGTTTTCGAATACGTTTCTTTTTTATTTAGGTAGTTATCTATAACATCTTAGATTTTAATAAACATATTAGTATTGATAATCATTATTTTAATACATTGTTTTGTATATCGTTATATATATTTTGTGTGTTTGGCATATTATGTATAAGTCGAACTGTTTAGAAAGCATATTAATTAAAAGCTGCGTGGTGTTTACTTAAAATAACAAAAGTAAGTCGAAACTAACTTATGCACAGTAACTGTAGTTTTTAATAAAATTTCTGAATCCTGTGGAATGAAAACGTCGCTCAAACGGATTGTAGGAAAAAGCTTATTCGCTCGATAACAATGAGCAAATAATGTTTTTACCCATATATCTAACTTAAGTAAATTGAAAAATTTGTCCAAACACCTTGAAATTATTTAGAATATGCCAAAAGCATCACAATCTCGTGCTATTAGCGTGTATTGAACTCTTCAATATTACCTAAATAGATTATGAACACTACAAAGAATGGGTTGCTCCTGGTATATTAGCTAAAGCAATATCTCCTAATAAATATGATAAAATACTACAAAGAAAGCTGCAAAACCTATAAGCCTCTGAATAAAACTACACATATGGATGACGTAAATTGTATTAGACTTGAAACAATACATGAAAAATACAGATTTTTTTTATTATAATTTCAAAAGTTCATCGATAAATTGTGTACAAGAACACGCTTGAAAAAATTCTTTACGTTTTCAAATGGAGTGGAAACGAATCTGCTTCTTGATTTAAATTTCAGAAATGTGTTCATGTTAATTTCGTGCGGCAACTTAAAACCGCAGTATTACAAACAATTTGCTTCTTTTCAGTACTTGAACTGAATAAATGTAATCGAAAATACTCAAACAATAATTCAGTTTAATTGTTTTCATGAGTGCAATGCATATGGGATTGTTTACCTATGTATGTTATGACCAGAGATGCCAGATATTTTCATAGAAAATCTGTATTGATTTGTATAAAATATCTGTATTTATCTGTATTCGCTAATAAAATGAAATTTCTACAATACAATTATGTTAAAAGGTGTTATTCCAATAGATTATGGTTATAGAGTGGTAGATTAAATATCATATCTTATATTATATTCATCGACGAAATTTTATAGTTTTTTCCTATCAACAACAATTGAATTATGGTGCCAAATACTTGTCTAATTTGAAAATATTCACTTCATAAATTGAGATGGATTTCCAAAACCCAATATGCAACGTCAAGTCAGGTAATACAACTGTCAGTCTGGCAATAGTGTTTCATGATACCAAGACTTGTCTAACTTTTAAGTTCAATTTAGTTACAAATTTTAATATAAATGGATTTCAGAGTTCTTCATTAAATATCTGCACAAAAAATATGTATTTTAAAAAGTGATTTGTACGTTGATTCCTAAACGTTTATCTCGTCATTGCAATCAAATACTAATGGATAGCTCAAATACTAATCGATAGTTTAATTTTTTCCTCTGTAGTTGGAAATCTGTATAAATCTGTATTAAATTTAAGAAATCTGTAAGCAATCTGTACTCTGTATTAAATCTTTATGCGCATGTAAAAATCTGTATAATACAGATAAATCTGTATAAATGGCATCTCTGGTTATGACAGTTCGAGCAGCGTCAGTCGAAATCTAGTACCACATTGTTAGGATCTCGATCACGAGGTCGAAAGCGATACGTAATGCCTCAGTCCAGTCGAATCGACTTCAAAAATAATCGTTTCGAGCAACTCGATTCGAGATGCATAATGTCAGCCCTGGTTTTGCGCTTGATGTCTGGGAATACTATTTTCTATATTTTTAATGTTATGTAGAGCTTTGTGATGACTAAAATGGACTACAGTGTATTTTTGAATCAACTGATTTGAAAACAATATATGTAAATAGACTTCAGTTCAAGAATAAAAACCTAAAATCGTAGCTGAGCTGAGCTGAAGTAGATCGCCCGTAGTTACACTTCGTGATTGACCGAATGGGTGGAAATGTACAATGAACCAAGAAAATGAAGCTTGGGAGAAGCAAATCATTTTTACTGTGCATACCCACTCACTCCCAACTTTTTATTAAATGGTCAATAACGACGCTGGCTACGACCAAAGGCTGTGCTACTGAGGGAAATGAAGGAATGTTAGTCCGATAGTCGTTGTTTCTAGAGACCGCGGGTACCACTGTATCTCCAAGAGCATCACGGGATAGGAGATTTGTTAGTAGGGAAGGAAAGAGATCCGGATATGTTTTGGTAAACAATATGATCTCAACATGACCGGACTTTCGAAACTCAGGGGAACGGACTTTCGATACTCAGGGGAAATATAATAAGTAAGCAAAATATAAAATATCTCCAAGGAACGATCTCACCAGTATCCCTTTTCTCCTGCTCGCTCTACTGTAAGCAACGACCACTTAAAGAATAAAATAAAATAAAAAATACTCGCGAATGGCTCCGCTGCAGCCCATCCCTAGACCATCAGTCTGAATGACACGCTCGACTTGTAAACTTTCACACATTCCATAGAAATCCGCCAACACCGACAATGGCATGCAGACGGCGCTTCGATCGGTTAACAGGTTAACATAATTGAATTTTGGGCGGTAGATTCTCAGTTTTCGCCGCTTTAGCATCTTTAGTTTCGCGGATCAATTTTATTCAACAAATAGCACTCTCACTACTAAACACACACTTGCCACACCTGCACTGTCACTCAAAATAACTATTTCAACCAAATTTTTAGCTATACGTATCGAACAACACATTGAAATTATACTTTTTTGAGAGCACCACCAGGACACCGCATCGCACTCCCAGTGATTGGCATATTGTCCTGAATAAAAACCTAAAATCGTACATTTAAAACTAAATAATGTCAATTCAGTAGTCACCCTTAATGGTCCTTTTTTATGAAATGCAACTGTCCGCAACTGTTCACAAGTAACTGTTTCCCTACATTATTGCTAGCTAAATTGTGACAGGCGTACGGACGTGTGTAGATAATATTAGGAATGAAATTCTTTTATCAGTAGTAATTACGTCAATACTCAAGTCCTGAACTCAATTTGTAGATGGAAACGCATGGTATGTAGTTCTAAGGGCATGTGCTATATGATTTTAGAACTAAATATCATGCGTCTCCATCCGATGTTAATTTGATGGAGACACATGATTTTCGATTGATTTATTTTTTTAAAAGTCTGGTAATACAGTGTAATGTAATCATAGATGACTTACTTTTGATGTAAAATCTAGAGTAGTACCAGAATTATAAGCGCGAATACCATCGCGACCGGAATACACCACTACCCTAATGTTAATATCCTGGTTTAAAGTTAGTCGTTAATTAAAATTAGGAAATGCCCTTGGCATCTTAGAGCTTCAGCAGTGTGCCTTTAAATATGTTATTATTGAATTAAAAAAAATGAGCGCGAATAAAAAAATTCGAATATTTCGAACATTTTATTTACATAGAATACTTTTTCAAAAATTTTGAAAAAAAATCAGAAAAGTTTCCCAAAATACCTGAAATATGTCTGATTTTTTTTCATTTTTTTTCTAAAGAGGCTTTTGAAAAAATTAAAAAAAATTAAAATCAGAAAAACCACCATAATATGGCAGTTAGGAAATTTTAGGAAAATCTTCTCCAAAACAAACCCTTCCAAATAGCTGATTTTGATTTAATTTCTGTTTGAGGGAACTTTGTATATGTTTTATATGCGGCTACACCCTTCGCCTCAATTGGACACGAGAAAGTTTTTTTTCGTATCAAAATTTTTATCGAACTAACTTTTATAAGATCCTTGTGGCAGGCGACTTTAACTTTCCTCGTATTAAATTGACTCATCAATTCTCCATGTATTTGTATCCAGATAAAACGAGATCTTCCTTATCTTCTACGGTTCTAAGATTTTTGGATGACTACAATTACAAATTGACTACGGTTTAATCCAATTAAACGACATATACAACAGCAATGGTCGGCTGCTTGACCTTTCTTTTGCCAGCCAGGAGATTTTCAGTTCGTGCTCGCATCTCACCCAACAGAGTCGAAAAATGCCTAGGGTCGAGACGACAGAAACAAAGGCAATACAGTGTAGTGAACAATAGAGTGTACGAAATAATATTGCATAAATAATTAAATACAAAGGAACCGTTACAGTCATAGCATAGAATTAACTTCCTTTGGTGTTCAGGGGTGAGTGTGCTTCCAAAACTTTCGAAAGAATTAAAGCGCTATTCGTAAAGTGCGAGGCTCATCGAGGCAAAAAAATGATTGTCGGATAGGGTCAGTTCTAGTTAGTAAGTCGCATGGTCCTGCACTTCCCAACAGAGACTTCGAAGCGTGTCGCGAACGCCTTTCTACTCCAACGATGGTGCACTGTAGTGGAGCAAAATCACTTTTTCCTGTCTATTTTTATATTCTGGTCGATTTTTGACAACTGTTTCAGATCAAACCAGTCGTATCTCACCACACACACACACACACACACACACACACACACACACACACACACACACACACACACACACACACACACACACACACACAACAGCATGACCCTCCGATCGTATCCATTTTCTAATACCGTCAATGTTCTTGTTTAACCTTGATTCAACTATGATTTCTGGCGTTTGCAAATCTCCGAAAATTGTGTTTGTCGTCACCAGAGATAATACAATGCAAAAAAAAAACTTTCTTTTGTACACTGCATTTCACACGTCACTTCTCGGTTCTCCATTTGTTTCTCGGTCAGTTAATACGGTAACCACAATTTTTTTGCTAAGTTCTAATCTATGTAAAATACAAGATGTTAATTAGTTTTCATTCATGGAATTGCACGCTCAAACATCAGCTTACCGTGGGGATGCCAGCATGTGAAAAGTTTAAATTTTTATTTATTGCTGGACCCGACGGGATTCCATTCGTGGGGATGAGAAATTGGGAAATAAGTGTATAGTCTCCAACCACCGTGGAATTGCTGCTTTGTACGCTTTATCGAAGCTGTTTGAAATTATTGTCCTGGGTCTCATAACACATAGGTCATCTGCTTATATATCTAAGACCTAATTCCAAAGCGTTTAACTTTCACAAAACACTTCCTTCATAATACGTTTCTTACAAGCACGACTATAAGTAGATTCTATACAGACCGATTTTTCCACAGCGTTCGACAAAATCAATCATATCATAACGATCTCCAAACTAAGTAGACTTAGATTTATCAGATCATTTTTTAATTAGATTCAATCATATCTTACTGGTTGTGAAATGGTAATGAAAATAGTAAACTGTACCTCACCATTTGCCGTTACCTCTGGAGTTTCTCAAGGAAGTCACTTTAGACCGTTTATATTTTTATTGTATCTCAACGATCTAATTTTTCTTTTTGAACAAATGTAAGAAACTATCGTTCGCCGATGTCTTTTGAAAATTTCCTATAATCAAATCTGCTGTTGACTCAGAGTTGCTGCAAGAACAGTTAAATAATTGAACTGATTTGTGTAACATCAACAAAATGGTTTTAGTCGTAAAAAGTCTGTATTCAAGTTCGACTATAATATTTCGCAAACGGCTCCAGTAATCATCCCATCCCCATGTCATATAAGAGAATCATTGGTAAGTAGGAGATCTGCCGTCTATGTTCGATATAACAACCTTAAGGACCTTATATTGATGAAAATTGATGCATTTGCTTCGCGTTTTCGCGTCATTATAACAGCAGAATTGAACAATTTTCGAACTATTTTTTCTGTGGTTTTGCTTCTTAGAAAAATTTCAACCCAATGAAAACGATGCTCTTTGTGTTTCGATTGCAAGTTTTACAAATAGGTTTATTTTTCTAGATACAAAACACAATGCGAATTTATTAAACAGAATTTATCCATAAAACATATGAAAGGTTTACCATTATTGTATTATATCCTTTTGAAAATAATTAGTAAAAACTGTCTTTTTCGCCGTTTTAGTTGCCACGAAATTCGTCAATATTCAGTTAGTTTAGCCTCCCAAAAAACAACTAAAAAAATCAGTTTTTACAGTTATTTTACGAAAAACTATTTGCCTTTCTCATACAGAAAGGCTATTCAATCACTGTGAAAACCGAGAACTGAGTGTCATATAACATTCGACTCAGTTCGTCTAGATGTAAAATGCCTGTGTGTGTATGTCCGTATGTACGTTTGTCTGTCTGTGTGTATGTGACAAATAATGTCACTCGATTTTCTCAGAGATGGCTGAACCGATTTTCACAATCTCAGATTCAATCTTTATCCGACTTCTGGTTCCGGAATATACGTGCAAATCTGTTAGAAAAAGCGAACTCAATTTTTGCAGATATTTCCCAACCGACTTTTACAAACTAAGATGCAAATAAAAGGCCATACAATTCTATTCAAAGTTAATCCTGATCCGACTTCCAGTTTCGGTATTACAGTGCGATAAGTGAACAATTTGCATGTTCATGAGTATTGTATTGATACAAATTAAAGCTCTCATGGTCTTAAAAGATACTGTGCAATTTCATCCAGATGCGACTACCGGTTCCGAAGTTCTAGGTTGATGAGTGTCAAAACTTTCAAACTGTCATACAAAATGATGCAAAACCGGCAAACATTGGTACGTGCTGGTACGGAAGAATAAAACACCACCTCCTAGCGCACAGCGTCCTTTGTTCAATTTTGTATAGCGTGCAGGGTTGCCACATTTAAATCTATATCAACTGGACATAACTTTTTACAAATTTAAAAGGTTATGTTACTTTATAAACAAAGAAAGTTTGATTTCATTCACGTTTGAAAAAAAAATGCTTGACAGAAAATTGTCACGCATTCTCAATGAAAGAATCCAAATTCAACCGCTTTATATTCGCTTTTTTACTGTCTCTTTCGTAAATGATCGCATCCAAAACAAGGAAAGAGAGACGAAGCATTCACTCGTTCCCCTACGACAAGACGAAACCATAATAACGGCTGCAAAGAGAATCAACAGTAATTTTCAGAACAATTACGTGTGAGATTTTCGTAACAGGGTCGTCCGAGATATCGCATCTAAGCCAGATAGGTATTTAGTTTTTATACCACGGCGTGATTTTGCCATAGAATATTAATCAAATGGATATGCTGTCCGATATTAGTGTTATATATGTTTTTAAATACCATACAAACTCATCATAATTGATGATAACGTAATGATGCGGAGACTTTTCTTCAACTAAGGGTCTGTGTGTTCTGCTTTTGTGTAATGTATTCTAGACCTAATTTGATACTCATGATGCTTTTATAATAATAATTTGTTTTTTTTTAAGAACACAGCAGTATGTTCATAATGTTCTTTCCTAAACTTAGGAGAACAGATTCAGGTTAAGTGTTGCAACTGGATCCTGTTGATGAGAATTTTTTTCTCTTCGACGGTTGTTATTCAATTATTATATTGTACATTTACGGTAGCATACGGTACTGAGACGTAAAATTTGAAATACTGAATGTTCTTCGCATAAAGGTTCGCTTGCTTAGAGTTAATGCTGGAAGTTAAATTCCCTTAAATCACCAACATTCTTTGAAGGGTCTGATGAGTCGTTGACCTTCCGTAAGGTATATAAAGCATTGATATTGATATTATAGGAACTTCAACACTTCCGGCGAAAGATGAAAATCGTACTGTTCCGATGCTCAATCTGGGCTAGAATGGCATCAATACCCGCTATCTAGTCTTACGAAACTCTAATTAATTAGCATTATTCATGATGATATCATAGTGCAAAACACGAAGACCATATCTTCACAACATAATACACATATAGTAAACTTTAGCTGAATCTATCGTAAGTAAAAATTAGTTGTGACCATTAATCAGTTTGATCGATGGCCTTTCCAAACCCTCAGGCATCTTCAACATACATATGGTGACCGAGTTTCTAGTAAGAGGACAATTTTTTTTTCTGTCCGAAAAATCGGAACGAATTCACTGAATACGTAGTTCCTTAGATTAATGAAAATTCGTAGCCGGTCTGAACGTGTCAAGGCCACCCATCAAAAGAGATTTCTTCCGCGCGTCTTGCGGCATCCGGGTGAGCCTTGATGTGAGCACCAGATTTGTAAACATTTCCTTCTTATTTTGTTTGACACTCCGAAGAAAAAGGGACGAGAGGCCGGCACGCCGGGGCAGCCAAAAAGCCGGATAGTGCTCAGCGGGGAGTGCCTTTTGTGTTTTCCCACACCACGCACCCGCCAGCGCTTCTGGGTTGAGTTCTTGTTAGGCCCTATTGAGGACAACTCGAGGCAGCATCGCAAAGAAACTCCCACCGGCCCAACATCGTCTCCCTTACCGCCGACAAGCGAGAACAAATGGACAGAGGAAATGTGAACAACTTTGTTAGAGTGTAGAATGGCAGCGATTCTTTGTTGGCCTGAGCTTGAAGGTGGTTTAAAATGGGGAGCTTCCTTTAGTGTGTGTTTTTTTTTCTCTCTGGTCCATGCAACCTACTCTCGCCTTCGGGAATAATTCGTTCGTCCAGACCAGAGACCGTTAGACTTTCGCAGTCCTTGGAAGTCACGGTTGGAATGAAAAGGCTTTCCTGACGGCTGCATCTGAAATGCCTTTCTACGGCGAAAAAGGGCGGCGGCATCCCGCGTTAGGGGGAAACCGTTCTACGGTACGCTCCATGGTGTGTTATTATTTCTGGTCGGGTGAACATAATCTTTCCCGAAATCCGCTCGGTCTTGCGATAAAAATGTTTAAAAGGATTGCTTTTTACGTCAGCGAAAAGGCAGCAGGTTGTTTCGCGACGGCTTGGCTTTTACCCACCAACGTTTTTGAATGCTAGTCGAACGACACACTCGGAGTTCGGATTCGTTTTGCCACTTTGGTTTGAAAGCACCGAAATCCGACAACCGACAACAATCCTGAAGGGTGAAAATAGATTTTAGGCTGCTGCCCGTCGTCGTATCTTATTGACGTGGGTCGTCGAATCTCAGCGAGTGTGAACATGCTGAAAAACCACAGCCCATCCACTGCCAGCCAGGGAGACGGAGAAGCTCGACGACGACGGCGATGGGATCCGATTTAATGCGGCAGACGATGGGTGCGAGCGGGTTGGTTAATCTACCCAAAACATCTCCAGAGATTGTGTACTCCAACAACCAACAATGTGACCCTTTTCCTTCATTATGACGAAAGTCGCTTTTTAGGCGAAAGAATCCAACCCAACTTTGATGTTACTGGAAGTGATATTGGGCTGAGAAGGGAGTGGTTCGGCTTTTCCGGGAAATTGTAATTTATGCTTTGTAATTTAATCAGAATTTAGGACTGATGCTAAAACAATTCGCGGCGTAGTTTGTGTAGTAAAGTGAGGACTAGATTGCGATTTCCTTTCAATTATCGAATTCTATTTGTGATGGCATTCGGAGCTGTTCACTGCCGAAATAGGTAATTGGTAGCTTTTCGGTGCCATGAACCTGTAGAATAGCTGGAACTGGAAACAATTGGGAATTGTTTGCACTGTTCCCTGACTGAATAGTTGTTAATTTTTGAACATGAAAGCGATCATCACACTGCTTTCGTTATTTCAATGGCATTGAATTTGAGTATAATTAATAATTTCATTCTCAATGAAGGATAAAATTGTAAGCAATTAATTCATTCGTTGCGCGTAAATATTTGACTTTCGCTTGATAACATTGAAGTGAGCAGTAAATATCATCTGTGTACTGAAAGTGATTGGAATTCAACTTAACGAAGCTTATATTTCAGTACGTTCGAGCAGCAACACATTGTACTATTTGTTGTTTATCAAGCTTGTCAACAAAAACCAGAATTAAAAGTGTGGAAGATTTTAAACAACAAAACAACAAAACAACAAAACAACAAAACAACAAAACAACAAAACAACAAAACAACAAAACAACAAAACAACAAAACAACAAAACAACAAAACAACAAAACAACAAAACAACAAAACAACAAAACAACAAAACAACAAAACAACAAAACAACAAAACAACAAAACAACAAAACAACAAAACAACAAAACAACAAAACAACAAAACAACAAAACAACAAAACAACAAAACAACAAAACAACAAAACAACAAAACAACAAAACAACAAAACAACAAAACAACAAAACAACAAAACAACAAAACAACAAAACAACAAAACAACAAAACAACAAAACAACAAAACAACAAAACAACAAAACAACAAAACAACAAAACAACAAAACAACAAAACAACAAAACAACAAAACAACAAAACAACAAAACAACAAAACAACAAAACAATAAAACAACAAAACAACAAAACAAATAAACGACGTTGCACTTTGATGCAAAACTAAAAAGATATGTATTTGCAACTGACAAATCCAAGGCGAAAGGTAAAAACGATCAAAACCTACGGACAAAATTAGAAAAACTCTTTTAAGTGTTAAATTTTTCGTTTGAAAATAAATCAGCCCTCCTGGTGTACTCTTGTCTTAAAATTTAAAATTACCGTTTTGTAGCTGTCTAAACTACTCACGGAACATCAATTTTTCAATATTTCTGGTAAAAAATTTACCAGACGTTATCTCCATAGTAAGGAATAGATTCTAAAAATTCCCGTGAATGAGATTTATTTGCCTCCCATGCGAAAAATCCTTGCTACCTTTTGATATATGTTCGTGATTATGAAACAAATATCTGTAACAAGCTGTGCCTTAAAATATTATCGTTATTTGAAGTGAATACAGTTCACTTCTGTACGGGGTGTTAATCCTGAATTTGCCCTACCTGAAATGATAAAAATTCGACCGCAAATCACTTGCGGCCAGGAGTACACGAATTAACCCTTCCATTAAATGAATAAATTTTAGAAATTGTCAGTGGACTTGTCTTCACAATCAAATAACTATTTAGAATTATCCAGAACCAATAGTGAAATGCTTTGAGGTTTATCTTCTTTGTAAAATCAAACGGCGATTGAGTGTTATCAGCTCGATTCACGTAATAATCTCGTATTTTGATTTATTTTTTACAACGCTTCCAAACGGGTTTTGCGATCGAAACATACATTGTGTACAAATCATTTGAACTTTTTTTTATTAAAAAATCAAATATTTCGAATGCAATACTAAAAGAAAAATATTGCCTTCCTCCTATTAAGTGAACGCGTGTTTCACCGAAATAAGGTTGAAATGTCGATTTCAATAAGTCGATTGTTTCGGCCGCAGTATGACAAGTGGCAGCATCCTGTTGAAACTACTTTTCGTCCACATCCACATCTTAAAGATTTTGCAACAAAAATTCAATGAACACGATTATGTATCGATTTCCATTCATGGTAACTTGTCGTCATTCTCCATTCTCCAACCCATAGACCGCACGAAACAGTACATTTATCGAGAAGCATCGGTAATTCTTGAACGGCGTGTGGATTATCTTTGCTCCAAATACAGTAATTTTACTCATTGACGTATCTATCCAACTAGAAATGTGCCTCATCACTGAAGAAAATTTTGCGCTATAAACAGTTTTAATTGAATACTGATTTTGAATATAAATTTCAGAATGATTTGCTAACCAAAACTGAGTAGAGACGTCACTTTACGCTGTCAAAACAACTTTCAGTCAATAGAGTAATCCCTGTTGAAAAAAATTAGCCGTCTAAAAAAACAATACTCGTTATATTTGTTATAGCACGAGGCCAAATCTTACCAAAACAGAATGGAACAATTATGTTACTTGGGGAAAAGCAACTGACGATTTTTCAGTTTCTTATGCACTGCAATTTTCTTTCATATGATCCCGGTCGCTCCTCGAACCGTGGGATCAGATTGCAAGTCATCTCGAGATATAACCTTGCGAACTTTGACAGCTTGATGTGCTTGAAAAATTCTGTCAGGTTTATTTTTCCAGTTGCAGAGAAATATTCGGATCCAGGAAGCTGTCATGACGTTGGTTTTTAAGGGAGCTGGTCATTTCGCCGATAGCCATTTCGCCGAATGCCGTTTCGCCGAACGTCGTTTCGCCAAAAGGGACATCTCAACGAAAGGGACATTTCGCCAAAAGGGACATTTCACCGAAAGGGTAATACATCATATTATTATTCCGGCTGCTCGGCCATCCATGGAATTTGACCATCAATGTTAACTTCCCTCTCTGAGCAGCCTAGATAGCCGTGTAGTGTCGGTAGCGGTTTCCCAACTGGCTAAGAATAACGCTACGGTCCACCTGTACCGGTGGTATAAGTCCACCAAACAGGTAAGCCGTGTGGTATCCGGCGGAATTATTTTTTACCAAGAATTGATCCACTGGTTTCCTGTTCCATGTCGTAAAAGGCCACAAAAATAGGAACTCCTAAGTCAAGGTGTATTTCCGTGCCGATGGCTGAATGGCTGCAGGAGGTTTAACATTGCAGTCGTGAACGGAATATCTTGGGTTTTTCCTCAAGGTGGTGTACTATCCCCACTTTTATGGAACCTAGTCGCTGATGGTTTGTTAAGGAAACTTAATAACCTTGGATTTCCGACTTATGGTTTTGCCGACGATTATCATATATTGATGACCGGTAAAAGCATTAACACTCTTTTTGATTTAATGCAGCAAGCCCTGCGATCTGTTGAACAATGGTGTTGTCAGGTTGGATTATCTGTAAATCCGGGCAAAACATCAATGGTGCTTTTCACTCATCGTAGGATAATTACAGGAGCTCGTCCGTTGCAGTTCTTTGGTTCAGAGGTCACTGTGGTCGATCAAATTAAATACGTCGGGGTTATTCTTGACTCAAAACTGAATTGGTCTGCTCACATTGATTTCAGGATTGAAAGAGCTTGCATGGCTTTCGGCCAATGCAGACGAGCTTTTGGAAAATCATGGGGACTCAAACCCAGATATATTCATTGGATCTACACAACTATTGTTAGACCAATTTTAGCATATGGATGTCTTGTATGGTGGCAGAAAGGAGAAGTCGCGACAGTTCAGTCAAAGCTAAATCATCTCCAAAGGATGGTCCTAATGGCGATGACAGGAGCATTCACGACAACTCCTAATGCTGCTCTAGGGGCGCTACTGTGTATTAAACCACTACATGTGTTCCTAAAACAAGAAGCATTATCTTGTGCATACCGTCTTAGGGTTACAGGGCTTTGGAACAGTAACCCATTAGATTATGCTGCCAGCCACACTCGCTTGTGGTCTCAAATGGTTACGTGGGATGAGTTTTTACTCGCTCCTAGTGACCTAACTCTCACATGCAGTTTTCCTTTTAAAACATTCAATGTGAGCTATCCTCTTCGTTAGGAATGGTTGTCTGGTTGTCTGGAACGACAACTTGATGAACACATAGTTTGTTATACGGACGGTTCTCTGTTGAATGGTCGTGCTGGTGCTGGTGTCTACTGTCGTGAAATGAGGTTGGAACAGTCTCATTCACTTGGTAGATACTGTACTGTGTTCCAAGCAGAAATCTACGCAATTCTGTGTGGAGTACAATCGGCACTTCAGCAGAGGATCTGTGGTAAACGTATTTATTTTTGTTCCGACAGTCAGGCAGCCTTAAAAGCACTCAGTTCGAATGACTCACGGTCGAATCTAGTGTCTCAAATTGAAGACCTCAGCATTTCAAATGCTGTTTACTTCTTATGGGTACCCGGCCATTCTGGTATTACTGGAAATGAATGGGCTGATGAGTTGGCTAGAGCTGGTGCAACGAATGATTTCGTTGGTCCTGAACCAGCTTTACCACTTTCAACTAGTTGGATAAAGCACAAGATACGTTCTTGGGCTGCATCCAAACATGCCAGCTACTGGCGCAGCTTGCAAACTTGCGCTCAGACAAAAGCATTTCTATCAGATTTAAATCTGAAAATGTCAAAGTGTCTACTGCATTTCTCCAAGTATCATTGAAGTATTCTGGTCAGAGCTCTGACTGGACATTGCAAACTCAATTATCACATGGCTACTATTCAACGTGCTGAGTATTATTCGTGTGATTTGTGTAAATGCGATTATGGTACTTCATATCATCTGATATGTAACTGTCCCGCATTGACGCAGCTACGTATCCGGGTTTTTGGTTCTCCATACATGGTTGAGTCTGTGTATGCGGAGCTAAAATTGAAGGATATTCTCTCGTTTCTCACCCAATGTGGTAAGGAGCTATAGTCAGAAGGGTTCATCGTTCTTCCTGGAGTGAATGAATCCCTTCTGTATTCACCTTAAATAGGGTTTGGCAGATTGTTTGGCATCCTCTGGGGGGTACCGCATTTACTTCTGCTCGTACATACTGCGAGTCGTTCTGCATTCTTCCGGGAGTGCAGAATGGTGTCGCTTTTGTAAGATCTCTAAATCCTCTCGGGGGTTGGAGGTTTTATTAACAGCAGACTGTTCGGGACCTCGTAGAGGTTCAGAATTTCCTTCTGCTTCCACTAAATGTGATCCTCAGCAGATTGTTCAGCATCCCTTAGGGGTGCAGAATTTACTTCTGCTTTTATGTGTTTTTGTGTCGTCAATTTTTCCCATCCTCCTAGTCCAACCCTTACCATTTCCTTTCAATCCTTCCCTCTTATATATCGGGAAAATGATGCTAAAAACAAATTGATGGCAAGGCACAAATCTCCAAATATCAAGGGGAACGTGCCATTTGAGCCAATTTGTTCTGATTCCTGATACCAAAACAGAATGGAACAATTATGTTACTTGGGGAAAAGCAACTGACGATTTTTCAGTTTCTTATGCACTGCAATTTTCTTTCATATGATCCCGGTCGCTCCTCGAACCGTGGGATCAGATTGCAAGTCATCTCGAGATATAACCTTGCGAACTTTGACAGCTTGATGTGCTTGAAAAATTCTGTCAGGTTTATTTTTCCAGTTGCAGAGAAATATTCGGATCCAGGAAGCTGTCATGACGTTGGTTTTTAAGGGAGCTGGTCATTTCGCCGATAGCCATTTCGCCGAATGCCGTTTCGCCGAACGTCGTTTCGCCAAAAGGGACATCTCAACGAAAGGGACATTTCGCCAAAAGGGACATTTCACCGAAAGGGTAATACATCATATTATTTTTTTATTGTGTTATTGTCTCCTGCATAACTGATGTGGCGCAGCCACATAACCGAAACCAAGATCCGGTTTTTATCATCCTGTACCACGTAATCAAATTTCGTCACCTTTTTCTTGAATATTTTCCGCCATCGTTAGCAAAGTCTTGGCAATACACTCCCATTGTGGAATATGGTGTACAGGATCATTGGATGGCTGGTGCTATGATCCTATTGACGCTATGAATCCTTCTAGGTCGGGGTTTGAACATACTACAACTGGCTTGTAAGGCCAGTGCACTTTGCATTGAACCGCCAAACCCGGGCCACCATCGTACTCTGATCGATTTATGTTAATGTACCTATGGAGTCACCATCTTCTTGCCAGCAAGCATTCCGGCTTATTTTTCTGTTCAATGAATGGTTGCAAACAACACAAATAGATTACTTGCGACATCTAGGATGAAGTGGTTTTAGTTGAAACAACAGTTTTTCCGACGTTTTTAAGGCTCCCGGCGTTCGATTCATTCCAATCCAAGTTGCCTATCAGTTAACAAACTCTCTCCAAACACTTTCAATGCCTGGTAAAAATTGATTTGGCCACATTCAAAACTTTCACCAACTTGTCGTGCGAGTAGTTCGGATTCTCGCTATGCATGAGCAAATTTTTTCTATTATGTTTCATAAAGAGCAATGAAACCATTTTCACGGCTGAAGAGTAAATTCCAAAACCAAGCTTATTTATACTGTTTTCGTTTGAGAAAACTGACATTGACCCAGGGTAGTTTCATCAAACAAACACTTTTCACGAAACTGTTTTGGGTTCGCACTTAGCAACGGAGGTTTGAGCAAACCTACTATGAAAACCAGGTTCGAAACTGACAACGTTGAACTATGTTCGTTTTTTACGTTTCGCTCCCAGCTCATCAGTGCGTCAACAGTTTATGTTGAACTGCTAACACCACCTAACGGTTCAACATAAACCGCTGAGAACTAGGTTAGAAATTAGCATCAAACAAACGATTTGACTGCAGTTAGGATGGAAACTGGGTTAGGTGGGTTTGGTATCAAGCGAAAACGACATTAAAATAAGGTCTAAGAATGATTTTTTTTGCACGACAAAAACAAATGCGTCAAATCATAGTAGACCAGTTTGTGCAGTTTTTGGCAATCTACTGGTCGATTCTAGTGAAGAAGCTCTTTTGTTCTATATTCTACTACTCACTCATATATTGTTCAATAAACTTTCTTTTGAAATAAACAATAGTTTATAAGTACAGGGTGTCCCACAAAAAAATTCGAATTTTTAAAACAATCACAAAAAACACGTGCTTAAGCCACCTAGCAGTGAGATGATACCTTTTTTAACAATCCGCATGTATTTTTTGCATGAATATTCTTCGGTGTTTGAGTTCTCATGACATTATTTTAATGACCTTCGTTTTAAGCGGCAATTTGTGATTTTAATCAATCATCACACTGTAATGTCGAAGCTGATTGAACATTCCATGAGATGTCGAAGTAAGTTCCAGTATAGAGTTTACGGTTATTTACTGTGCTTCCAGGACCGGTATTCTGAAACTAGTCCAACTTTGAAGCATTTTGGAATTGTCATATTCTATATCGGTTTGAATTTTAAAAACTCATCACCCTGTAATTGCAGAATCGGAAATCAGAATCCGATATTTGCATTAATTTTGCATGGGACCATGAATCCTTCAATTTTAATTTTTGTTTTTGAAATTCGATATGGCCTTTTTTGAGAAAACAATTGTGCTTTGAGGAACGATTCGATACTGGAACCAAAATTCGAAAATCAGTGTTTGATTTAAAATGTTCGAAAATCAATACAGACATCTTTGAGAAATCGTAGTGCGAATTGAATTTCCGAATCGAAAACTGAATACCGATGAAACTGAAATAAGTTTATTTGCTCGACTATCCAAATCTGCATACCCGATAAACTTGATTAATTTATGTGAAATGGACACTTTTATACTAATCACCCTGTGTCCCCTAAATCGGAAGTTGGATCTGACTAAAAAGCAAGATGTTTCATAGAATCTCAAGACCTTTCATTTGAAGATTAGATTCCATTTCGGTTCAGCCATCTATGAGAAAAATGAATTACATTTTTTTTAATATCATTTGACATATCATCCTGTAGCTCAGGAATCAGAAGTCGGATCCAGACCTAATTCAGGAACCCTGTTTGGGAGCATACGATTTTTCGTATGAATCTGAGTTTATAGAAAATGGATGAGTCATTTCCCAGAAAATTGAGTGAAATTATTTTCCACACACAGATTTGCTGATCTCGACGAACTAATTCGAATGGTATATGGATGTTGTGTTCTTCTAGCATTCATTACTGTCAGTCGTTTAAATCAATTTTTATGGAATTGTTTTCAACTCGAAAATGCTGCCATCTTTTCCTGTATGTGCGAATTCGATCGAGAGTTCTTTGTATTGCATTTTCCTATCCAGTTCTGTCTTCTTTCTCATCTTTTAAACAAGAGCACTTTTACTTTCCTGTTATGCTTTGTATCATAAACTAATTATCTGGGCACAGATTTAGTTTTAATTGTTAGAGTCAAGTCTAAAAGTATCTGTTGAATCACAATAATCTGTTGATACAAATGATGAGGAAGTTTTATGCCTGCTGGAGAGATTGATTGCCAAATTTTATCTCCATGGGGCTTTTCTCTACTCCCAAATAAATAAATTAGTGAATGAATAAATAAATAAATAGTTTACCTAGTGAGCCATTTTCCCGTAATATCAAGTAACGGAGAAACGTTCGGCATCATATTCGACGTGAACTTTAAAATAAATTTTTCTATCCTTTTAAATTCATCAACAGAAATGGCTTCCCGCTACAGTCACGGCCCGTATCGTCAAACTGTCGTAAAATGCCTGAAGGCTAGTGGCTGCTCACCGGGTTCTAAGAAGCTTTTATGAGCTGTCAGACAGATAAGTTCAGGAGAAAGGTGATAGCTCTAATGCTGCGACTTGTAACCACCTTTTAAATGATCAACGCCAAAGCCTTGAGTGGGGCGGGGAGGGACGAATAGGAGCTCAGTGTGTTAGTTTAGCTGCAGGCCTAGAAAATCGAAAACGCAAGAGCCAGGTGCCGGCAAACGTGAACTTCCAAACGGAGAACATAAATTGGCTAAGGATGTGCTTAATAAGGCTTATAACCGCCCGACGCCTTCGCCGAGGAGCACAGCGAAACTACGAGGAGGAGTGTGGCTACGACTACCAAGGCTTCCGAGTGAATCTTATTTCCCGAGCTGTTTCCGGCTGTTTCGATGGGAAACAGCACTGGCCAGGAAACGCGACGGCAAGAGGGTCTCGAGTTGTGCTGTGCGGAAACGGAGGGAAAACAAATCTTCCACTGACAGTTATGATGGGTTCAGACTGTTATTGGAGAATGGCGCACACGAACATGGAAATGAACTTTTTATACTCATTCTTAGAATGGAAAGCACCGTTTCTTTGCTTCGAAACAGGGCTGCGTTCTATCGAATATCCTATAATTTAAAAAAATGTGGGAAAACAGATTTTCAATCGTTTTCCTAAATTATTTCTTCGTGACTGTCTTCTGTTACGAGGTAGTTATTTTCATAGTTGGAGCAATATTGGTTAATCAGCAGTAGACTATTGAAATCTTTAAAATTCAGTCCCGTTTGTAAATCTGGTATCGCTGCGTAGAGGCTCATTTTTCCCATTACTTTTGATCAAGTGGCTTTTGCACGCCAGCATATCATCTAAGGGTTCAAAATTGATAAGCTTGTTTTCCAAATTAAAATATTTTTATTTTTTATTTTATTTAATGCATCTTGTCGTTTCTAGGCGGAGCAATCAATTGATTAGCTTTATTAAAAGGTTACTGCTCTCTTGCGAGGAACTGTGTGAGTCAACAAATTAATAGGAACTCTAGATTTAAGTCAGATTTTCCCATAGAATCCCCTAAAACAGGATACTCAGCGGTACCGAAATTGCTGAATACAATCGTAAGTGCGGTGCAAAGTGTTTCACCCCCCCCTCCCATTCAACGAGAAACAGCTCAAATAAAGCGTTTAAAACTCGGTAACCGGCGTCGGTAACCACCGGGTCGAGCTGTTGATTATTGTAGCTCTTCAAGTGGATCCTACTCGTTACGCAAATGAGAACACAGCTAGTCATTATTTATGCCCCAAGGCAAAGCTGTCGCTGGGTTCGTATTTGCTACCACGGCATACCAGTGCTGCCGATTCGCTTTCCCCCTTCACCCCTGAGGGGGTCTTATCTTTCTTTCAAACCTTTCGCTAAAGACCGAGTAGAAGAAAATTCCCAGTATCCCGGGATTCTGCATTTCATTATCATTTCAACAGCTTTGTGCCGGGGCGAATTAATTGCGTCATTAATTAGAGGAAAAATTAATGTACAGTTATAAAAGCGGTCCCGGCATCGCACAGGTGAACTTTTATCAGCCGGAACAATTGCCGATGTGGGAAAATTTTGCGGTGCCGAAACCACACTTGCTAGCATGCTTTCAAACCGGGTTTAGTCTCGGGATGTGATAGACTTACGATCGTTCGAAATCAAAAGAAGTCGTTTAGCTTCTATATATCGAAACAATGGAATTAAATTGAGCATACCTCGTTGGTACCACAATTCCAACTGAGCGAGAAATCTTAGCGTGAAATAAGACATTATAGAGAATTAATTTGTCTTGAGTAGTGACATTGCTGTTTCCAACAAAGTTCAGCTCAAACGAACACACGTGCAGATTAACACAAAACTTTCGGGAGAAATTCGTTAGTTTTCAGTCATTGTTTCGTTTTGCTGAAATAACCCTCGAGCTATTATAAGTTGCATCAGAAAAAGCGAGCAGATTAATCAACTTGTGATCAAATAAACGGAGTTGGATTTTGCAATGCAAAAATTGTTTAAAAACATCTTTTCTTGGATAAACCAGACAAAAATATTTAGAATGCAAAAACCGGATAAAAAAGGCGGGTGGGTAATGTCAGAGACATAACTGGATGTCGTGAATACGAAAACAACTGACATGTTCCTTAACACTTCCGAATATCAATTAGTTGATCAAATGTATGAATTATGCAATCATTCCCCTTTTTCACATTTTTCGGAAAAACAAAGAAGGCTCACTTGATCTCGATTACTGTGAATTTCACACAGCGAAAAGTGCACAAATCTAACCAAACTGTTCTTGATTTGCACTAAACTGAGGATAATTACCTTCGATTTGCGAGCAAGAAATCCATTATAGTTCTTTAGAAAACCTTTAAAGCCATTAGAACGGCTGATTTTGTGTAATAGTCTCCACCGTTGTTTTTTCACCAATGCTAAAGACTGGCAGCTGTGACCTAATCGCTCTTTTCGAAAGCGAAACTAGCTGTGCAGATGACACAAAACACATCTGCTCGCAGTGGCGATAGAATCCAAACTGATTCAATTTTTGTTAAGAGGTTTCTTTTTATGTAATTTCTTTTGTAGCTTTTTCACTAATGGGCGGTCCTAATGGCTATAAAAATAGCCGCATACAGAATTTTAATGTCGATTATTTCATTTCGGATTTGCATTTCATTGAAAGAAACTATCAGTGTGATGTACGGGATTCATTCCTGCCTTTCAGAAGTACCAAATTGTACTGACTACGATATTAAACACTGTTCGGCACATTTTCTCGAACGATTTGTTGTACAGCAGCAGATATTTTGTTCTCTTCCTCAGAACGCGTTCTGATTGGCTGGTGTTGACATGGGTCAAATGAGACAGGTTTTTCTATAGTGTACTATTGGAATACTTCAATGCTTTTGCTATACACGTTTAAGTTGAAAATTTCGATTCTATTGGTAGTTAGATTATATAAATCCTTTCACAGATCACTGACCTATGAGCCTTCAAAATACGAGAAAGGCAAACGCGCCTTATGAATTATCCTCTTTGATACTCGTTTATACCAAACATTTCAGAAAAGTTTAATTTTGAATTATTTGAGATTATGTCACAAAACTAAAAATTTTATCATAAAATTGTGATCATATTTCCGATTGCATTTAGCAAAAATTATGTTGATTCGTTAGATACAACAATAGATAGTCACGATCAAAAACTTATCACTCTCTCAGAGGGTAAATTTTGAAAAGGCACCCCATAATAGAGTAAGTCGTACTCACGACAAAATATTTAGAATGCGAAAATCGGATAAAAAATGAAACGGGTCTTCCCAATCAAATGGTTTTATCCGATTTTTGCATTGAAAAATTTTTTACCGCTCTATTGAAATGTTGGTTTGAATCGACCTATTTTTTTAAGAGCCAATCACAGCTTGCCATCATGATGTCATCCGTTTGATTTCTTTCGCTCGGCCGACGGTTTCGATCGTTGCTTTACACCTCGCATTTCATTAAGTAGAAAATCTGCTTTGATCGGTGCAGGAAGGATTTACGTCATGCATAAAAAAATACCGCTCCCTTCTGCATCGTATGAATCTTCACACAAATGCGAATTTATAACGCATGGGCTGAAAAGTACCGGGTCTAACAAAGAGCTCACGAATTTTTGGTTCAAAATTACCTTTATTCATCAACGTAATCTCCATCAAGAAAAACGCAATAATTTCAGCACCGCTCTAACATTTCACCACTTTTGTTCAATGATTTATCTTTTGCCTCAAAATAGGCCTCAGTTTCAGCGATAACCTCTTCATTCGGGCAAATTTTCTTACCGGCGAGCATTTTTTTCTGGTCTGCAAACAGCCAGTAGTCGCTGGGAGACAGATCAGGCGAATACGGTGGATGTAGGAGCGATTGGAAGTTAAGTTCATGTAGTTTTGCCATAGTTTTGAATGACTTGTTACACGGTTTTGTTTTCTTTGCCATATACGGTCGTTTCTTTGCACCGCATCAAACGTTTCAATAACTCCATATAATATTCACTGTTAATTGTATTCCCTTTCTCAAGATAGTCGATAAATATTACACCACGAACATCGAAAAATACCGAGTCCATAACCTTTCCAGCCGATTATTGTGCTTCCGGAACTAGGTTCACACGTTGCTGTTCACTCAGATGACGATCGTTTTGATTCCGTAGTGAAGTAATGAATCCATGTTTCATCCATTGTCACATATCAATGCAAAAATTCCGATTTAGTACGTTTAAAGAGGGCCAAACACTGCTTAGGATCATCAACACGTTCTCGTTTTTGGTCAACAGTGAGCGAACGCAGCACCCACTTTGAACAGAGCTTTCTCATAATCAAATGTTCATGGAATATAAAGCCAACACGAGCTTTAGGTATCTTTACGATGTCAGCTAACTCACGCAACTTCACTTTTCGGTAATTCAAAACGATTTTGTGGATTTTTTTATGTTCTCTGGAGTCATTTGAACTGCATCATCGTTGTCTCTACAACCACGTTTGAAGTCAGCATACCAAGGTTTTATCGTTGTTTCTGATGGAACAGTAGTCTCCATTATACTTTTCAATCCGCTGCTTCGCTTGAACGGTATTTTTTCCCATCAAGAAGCAGTATAAAATGAAAACATGACCTTATTTTTGACCCATTGTTCTGAAAATAACAAAAGCAGTGTCACTCTCAGTACAATAACTCACAAACTAATAAAAAGGATATTATGAGATTTTAACAGCTTTTTGTATAAGGTTAACTGAAAAAAGGTGACTACAGTAAAACTAGCGCCATCTATGTGTTATGCCCGGGACTTTTTAGCTCATGTGTTAAATAACAGATCGGCTAAAAAGTTCGTATCGTTTCAATAAGAGGGCGCCACTAAAATTAAATCCATACCATTTTCAGTTAGTACCAACCTTCAAAAGATACGTGTATAAATTTGCGAGCTGTCTGATTATTAGTTTGTGAGATATTGCATTTTGAGTGGAGCTACTTTTGTTATTGTGAGAAAAAAGTAAAAAAAGGAATTTCGTGTGTTGATGAAAAATTTCGTACTGGTCATATGAGCACCGAAGACGATGAATGCAGTGGTCGTCCAAAAGAGGCTGTTACCGATGAAAACGTGAAAAAAATCCATAAAATGATTTTCAATGACCGTAAAGTGAAGTTGATCGAGATAGCTCAAAGATATCAAAGGAACACCCAACACCCAAAAATATCAAAGGAACGTGTTGGACATATTATTCACGAATATTTGGATATGAGAAAGCTTTGTGCAAAATGGGTGCCGCGTGAGCTCACAATCGATCAAAAACAACAACGAATTGATGATTCTGAGCGGTGTTTGGAGCTGTTATATCGAAATAAAACCGATTTTTTCGTCGATATATAACAATGGACGAAACATGGCTCCATCACTTCACTCCGGAATCCAATCGACAGTCAGCTGTATTTTGGGATTCGCATGGTATAATTTTCATCGACTACCTTGAAAAGAGAAAAACCATCAACAGTGACTATTATATAGCGTTATTAGAGCGTTTGAAGGACGAAATTAAAAAAAAACGGCATCATTTGTAAAAGAAAAAAGTTTTGTTTCATCAAGACAATGCACCGTGTCACAAGTCGATGAAAACCATGCTGAAATTGAACTAATTGGGCTTCGAATTGCTCCCTCATCCACCGTATTCTCCAGATTTGGCCCCCAGTGACTTTTTCCTGTTCTCAGACCTCAAGAGAATGCTCGCTGGTAAAAAATTTAGAAGCAATGAAGAGGTAATCGCTGAAACTGAGGCCTATTTTGAGGCAAAGGACAAATCGTTCTACAAAAATGGTATCGAAAAGTTGGAAGATCGCTATAATTGCTGTATCGCCTCTGATGGCAATTATGTTGAATAATAAAAACGAATTTTGGCAAAAAAATGTGTGTTTCTATTAAACGATACGAACTTTTCAGCCGAACTGTTAGGTATCTTTACGATGTCAGCTAACTCACGCAACTTCACTTTTCGGTCATTTAAAACGATTTTGTGGATTTTTTATGTTTTCTGGTGTCATTTGATCTGCATCCTCATTGTCTCTACAACCACGTTTGAAGTCAGCAAACCATCATTTTATTGTTGTTTCTGATGGAGCGGAGTCTCCATAACTCTTTTCAAGCGATTACTTGACTTGAACGGTATTTTTTCCTATCAAGAAGCAATGTAAAATTAAAACATGAATTTGCTTTAGATTCATTGTTCTGAAAATAACAAAAGTAGCGTCACTCTTAGCACAATAAATCACAAACTAATGAAAAGAATATCATGAAATTTAAACAGCTTTTTTTAAAAGGTTAGTATTAAGTGAAAAAAAGGTGACTACAGTAAAGCTAGCGCCATCTATGTGTTATGCTCGGGACTTTTCAGCCCAGGTGTTAATATATGCCATTTTACAATTTTAACTTCAATCGGCAGCAAATCGAAGCCAAAGAAAGCTTGTCTATTGAGTGGATTACGAAACTGAAAGTTGCATCCATTCGTTCGCTGGATATTCGCTTTTTCGGGCGATGCCGTATTCACTTGAGTATATTGAATATCAATTAGCTGTTGATTTTAATTCTTCGGTAAGCAGCAGGCCGATTTGTGAACTATCGGTGAAAGATTTTTCGTAACTAATTTAAAGCGTTTGTGTCTCGGTGAATTGTTGATGGACTTGTCACATTAAAAATGGATTGGTTTACCGTGTGCATACAGGAATTGACAATTCCAAGTGAAACGGTGGCTTGCAATTAGATTCAGTTCAAAGTGTAGGTACTTATTTTTCATTAAACACACTATATATAAGCTAGTATTATTGAACCAAACAATAATCATGGAACCTAATAAAATGATTAGAAATTTATTTAGTCCTATGAAGTATAAGAATGGCATTAAGGGCTGAGGCCAGTAGGCCGCGTATAATCACGTGGCTCGCTCTGCGTATTACATTTTTCTCCATGCTCTCTTGCAAATGTGCAAAATGACTCTCGATGTGGCCGGGTGGCCAAGAAAGTGTTGATATTTTCGGTTACAAATTCGATTACATCTCATAAAATCCAATAAACCTACCGCTTGTTTGGTAGCCTTTCTGACCCGATTTTATTTCATTTTTCGTTACGTTACCAGGAAACTGGAGCAGAAAAAAATGGCCCGCCATAGCTATCCACTTACCTTCACAAAAATAACATTTACTTCATTTTTATCGCGACAACATATATGTTTTTATGCACTTATTGCATCTAAATTAAAATATCTAGACATTGTCAGGATAGATTTTTGATCCATGCTTTTGAAGGCGAGATATTCAATGAACAAGTTGAAAGACGGCGTTCTCAGTTATGCAATTCTTCCTTCAGAAAAAAGACTTTCCCGACCGCTAAAGTCAATGGATCATTCTGAATTTTTCACAGATTAATCCAAACTAATTTTCTAAGAGATTGTCAGCTGGGGTTTTTGATATTCGTCACCGTTTCTGAGAAAATCAGATTTGAAGCGTAAAAATAGCCCTCTAAAACGCCCTAAAATACAATGGCCTCAGCCCTTAGGAATGATGGTTGTAACGACTGAAAGATGAGTTGACGACTTTTTCAGTCACAAATCATGAGGCAAACAAATTAATTCTTAAATTGCCCGACGTTTCGGCCGTTTTTGATGGTCACTTCCCTTTAAAAAGGCCATCATAAATGGACGAAACGTCGAGCAATTTAAGAAATAATTCGTTTGCCCAGTGATTTGTGACTGAGAAAGCCGTCAATACTTATATATTTGCATTAAACATGGTTGAAAATGGGTCGGTGTGCAATGCGGCACTGCCAAACGTATGTTCGTTTATGTGCGTGTTCACTGCATTACAATTCGCTATCAATTTTGGTTCACCGGTACACAATAGGGTTCCAGAAAACGCTGTATTTAAAGAGTAAGCTCAGCATTACCGTAAATTCGAAATAGATATTGGTGTCAATTAGATTGTAGATTGATTGTAATAAAATCTGGTAAGAAAAATTTTTCTTTGATTTGGCAACCAAAAATTATATGACAATAATTGAATTATTATCAATTTTAATTTTCAGTTATTTTCCTTAAGAAATAAAAAAATAGATTAATTCTAAGAAGTAGGTACGTAGAGGAAGCAGATATCCGTTGATATTGATTAGCAGAGAGATAGATTTATATATATATATATATATATATATATATATATATATATATATATATATATATATATATATATATATATATATATATATATATATATATATATATATATATATATATATATATATATATATATATATATATATATATATATATAGATATATATATATATATATATATATATATATATATATATATATATATATATATATATATATATATATAGAGAGAGAGAGAGAGAGAGAGAGAGAGAGAGAGAGAGAGAAAGACTACTTATCAATTTCTTCATGGAAGCTATGAAACTCGCCATGAAAACAAAATGCAGCCGATTTTATTGATGACTATCATATTTTTCGTTACGTTCATTGCCCAATACGAGTAAGACTGATCCACTACATTCACGTAGCGCTCGCTCTTGACAGTCACATGCGACTTTCATCTGTGCGAACCGCGCGACATTCATATATGACTGCCCTGATTGCAGGCAACGTGAAAGCTTCTAGCACACGACACTCAAAAAAAATATTAGCATTTTCCAGCACTGCTGGAAACATCAAGCTTTCCATAAGATGGGAACAACTTTAGAGAGTAACATCCGAAATAAGCCGACAAAGGGGAGCGAGTCGGTAAACCGTCAGAATCAAAAGAGGTGTAATCCGTTATACCAGTAATCGCCGATGATGCCGAGCGACGTCAGTTAAACTGTCATTTCCAGTTGTCTTGATTTTGAACTAAGTGCCTTTTCAGGAATGAATAAATTTTCTTGCTTCCACTACCGGAGCTCAAAACAACAAAACATCTCTTTCTGGATACGTTTAAGTTGATAGTGAATGCTACAATGTAATTCAATTCCGTAGAATTTGGATTGATAACCATATCGAATGAAAGTATACATAGCACTGGGATAATTCCAAGGCTTTGTTTTTGTCACTCTTTTTGCCTTTCTGTTTAAAAAGGTAAAAGGAGGAACCGACTTTTGATCGGATTTATTCATTTTAGTTGGTTTGACGTAGTCGCCATAACTAAGTTCAGTTTTTGCAATGACTGAGTGGAAACATATATTGGAGAAGCCAAATGAATGAGAAATCACAGGAAAAATGTTTTTTTTTTTTAAAAAATATACGCTCAGAGACAGGACTTGAACCTGCGTTCTTATGCAATCCGTGCATACGTGTTACCATTTCGCCACCCTAAGCCTTGTGATAGACACAGATCTAAAACACGACTGTGTATGGTAGAGCGTACATCGAACATGATATAAATCCTAGTCGTCTCACGACCGGTATCCCATATCCAAACATCTTCTCTGATCTCTGATCGGAGCTCCAAAGACCCAATGTTACATACCATTCGACTCAGCTCGACGGGATAGGGAAATGTCAATACATGTACATGTATGCACCTTTCGAAGATTTATTCTCTACGCTAACTTTCTCGCCGCTTAAGGCCATCGTCCAAGTACCATGCGCGCGGGTGGTTTTTGGAAATTTTCGATGGAAATTTTGAAAAATTTGGCAAAACCAAAAACATACAGACCTTTGAAATACTTTTATCTATCTACAGGGTGAAAATGGCTGGAAATTCGGAGGATTTTCCGAGTCTAATCAAAAATAGCTCTGAAAAATGAGTGTTTTTGTGATCTTTCACAATTATCTGGAAAAATAATGCGATGACATAAATTTTTTTTTTTTCAAATAAACCTTATGGTGGATACAAAGATTACATTCGGACACATTTTTGGAAAACCTTTTCACGCTTTTCATAGGAAATCCACGAATTTTAAAAATTTCCACGAAATCGGTTATATGAAATTCGTTGATTTTCCATGAAAAGCATGAAAAGGTTTTCCAAAAATGTTTCCGAATGTGATCCTTGTTGCCAGCATAAGGTTTTTTTGAAAAAAAAAAATTTCATTCCATCGAATTATTTTTTCAAATAATTGTGAAAAATTACAAAAAAGCTCATTTTTTCAGTACTATTTTTGATAAGACTCGGAAAATCCTCCGAATTTTCCAGCCATTTCCACCCTGTAGATAGATAAAAGTATTTCAAAGGTCTGTATGTTTTTGGTTCTGGCAAATTTTCCAAAATTTCCATCGAAAATTTCTTAAAACCACCCGCGCGCATGGTACTTGGACGATGGCCTTAACCGATTTCAACAAGTTTAAACTCATTTGAAAACTACTATTAGATCATTGATCAAGTTCGATGACCATATGACTAAACCTTCCGGTTCTGGAGCTAAATCATAAAAGTGACGTAACCGACAAATAGTACTATTTGAAATCCGCTTAATTTTATCAGATTTGTCCAATGGTGTATCCAGAGCGGGAAGCTCAAATGTATTATTTTCAATACATTTATTTTCGAGGAATATTCGTGTTATAAATTATTTGAATGAACAAATAACGTTTAAATGAGACTGTGTGAATGGCAAGCGAAAGGTATTATCACATAACTAGGTGGATTAGGATTTGGTTTTATGGAGTAGAGATGCTCACCAGTGTTGGGAAAAAATCAATATTTCGAAAATCGCGACTGAAATTTTTCAGAAATGATTTTCAGACAAAACAAAATCATCGATCAGAACACTCACTGCAGAAAAATTTCAGTATTGAATTTTTGCAAACGCGATTCTCACTGAAATTGATTTTTGAAAAATGAATTACCATAGTTGTTAAATCGCAACCCTTTGCAGAATACATGATGAATGTATTTGTAGATGAACAAAAACTGAACCTTGCTGAAAATGTTCAGTGCGCGTAGGGTGGTTGATAAGTGGATCAATATTGGTGATGTATTCGAGATTTACTCAGTAATACCGTGGTTGTGGAGTAATATCAACAATAAGAGCAGCAAGTGCTGTAATTAATAATAGTTATAATGATAGCAAATAGATTTAAAATATTACCCAATATAACTTTAATAACGTACGCAGAAGGAATAGGGGCGCAGGTTATCATTTCGCCAATTCAAACGTGCTAGGCGCAGCGTTTGAGTGTTTCAGACATGCTGACAGTTCGGCGTTCCTGTTACTTCTATGAATCAAATTCATGCTAAATAGCGTTTTATTGGGTTTATTCTAAACACTGCAGTGTAATCAGTTAGCTGGAATTCAAATCGCCTTTCGTCGCTAAAATCACTGTTTGGAATGTGGAAAAATAATTGTTGTTCAAATTGGCCAACCTACAGGCATCGGAAACATTGCAATCATTATTTCCACGTTGCGATTTAGTTGTGAATTTATTCAGTAGAGATTGTATTATTGCTGAAAATATAATAATAATATATTACACGTATCACTTCGGTGTATAACTAAAGCGTAGTGGAGATTGAGCATCGAAATATCATCGGAAACTCTTCTTCCTCTTCAGCAATATTTCTGTGGGTGAAAATTCGTAATTAAGTTTCGCTGACACAAAAAATCAATTGGAAGTGCTGAGTTTTGCGGATGCTTGTTTCATGAATGAGAATCTTGGAAGTGATTTTCTCAGTCACTGAGTTTTTTTTTTAGAAAATCTCTTGAACTAACTTTTTCACGAGTGATACTGAAACGAGCCTTTTTTGATCATGATTTTCTTAACACTGGTGCTCACCTTCCCCTCCTGTAAGAACATAAGACATATTGTTCACTATTAAGCAGTAGTTGTATGTTCGAGCCCAAAATTCATAGTGTCAATAGGATCGTATAACTTACTATGCAACGATTTTCTGCGCTAAAATTGGCTGCAAAGTCTGTTGAAACCGAAAGGCCAAATTCCAAAAAAGCTCGGCTGTTGATCCACATTACTTCATTGTCAGTGTTGTTGTTTTCAAACGTATTGTTGTCCGTTTTCGGTTTCAATTCATCTTCACTGCTTCACTTCTACTGTTCACTGATGGCTGTTGCTAATTGGTTCGATGATTTTCCGCAGGCTTTCCGTAGATGTTTCTGAAACTGACATGTAGCAAGCTGATTCTCGTAGGTTACCAATGATTCTCAAGGACATCTCGTACTTTGGTCAAAAACCACGTAAGAAGGAATAGTCTTACGTATTCGATTACGTAATACAAGCATCCCTTTCCGTATAACAGAAAAGAGGTTTCTCCCTTTTTTCCCTTTCGAGAGCAGAAGTTCGTATTACGAACTGTCTTTTCGAATTGTATTGAAACTGTTCTGTTAGTTTTTACTATCCCATTTGCGTTAATTTTATTCCGAATCTACAATTAGACATATCTGTTCAGTTGAAGATGAATTCAAGAAGAATTAACTAAATGTTTTAAAAAGGAACATCTAAGGCCGAAAATGCGCTATTTTCTGAATTCGATGATATCTCTTTGGCTTGCTTTTAAGCCATCCTTCTGTCACCAGAGTAGTCGATGCACTGTAAATTCGTTGCCCTTCTCATTTCAGGTGCTCAACGACAAACGTACTTTTGAACTAACACGAGCTCTAATAAACCTACTAACTATGAAATTAGTTTCAGGGAAATACTAAAGCCGGTGTCACACACTTGCTTCTTTGTATTCATGACAAAACTCTTGGCGAAAATGGAATGAAATACCCACCCACAAAGCGATCAAACTCTTCAAGCGAGCCAAAATTTGATGTACTCGGATAGCTCATTTTTGCGACTAGCCATAAAAGTAGCAATTCTCATAGCTTTCCTTTCGAAAAAAAAACTCACACACAGCACATCAATTCGTCAGTATTTCGCAACCTCGGAACGATAATGGTCAAAGTTTGGCTCACCCGGGCAACGACGAGGTGGGACCGAGGCGGACTGCAGCAACAGTACAACAGCAACGACATCACAACAATCAGTAAAGTTACAACAGTTCCAGTGTACATACACTTCAGTGGCTGCAACCAAGCAGCGTTTGCTACGCGCGTGAAAACACGAATCAAGCACCAGGACACAATATTTCAGCACAAAAGTTTTGCTCCGCCATAAACAGACAGGACACTGCTTCGGGCCGGGTAAAGAGAACTGTAACAACAAAACTGTAACTATGTCCGGAGAACGAAGAACGAGAAAAAAGGCCCGCATGAAAGCGCACGGAGTTGGTCGCCTCGGTCGGTCCGGAGTGATCATTATCGTGAAAAGTCTGTAACATTTCTTCTTCCGTTCGACCGAGAAACCAAGCGCGGACGAAGGAACGAACGAACGAATGAGACGCTGTCAGACTCCGCTCCATGGAATCATGTCCCTCGGACACGCAATCTAGCGAATAAAAAACAAACCTACGGCCCATTTCGTTCCATCCCGGGTCCTCGTTTTGTGACTTGTTGAAGGAGAGACAAGCGAATGGCTGCTATTACTCGACAGCTCAAACCGAGCTGGGGGAATTGATGAGGAAAGCGGCAATTTTACATTTCCGTAAATTGCATCCACTTGCTTCGAAATTGGATGGTAATCCTAGCGAAGGAAAGATAAGGGGAAATTAGTTAAAGCCTCATTAGTGCGATATTAGAACGATTTCTTCGATACTTTTTTTGTGGAAATCGCCCTGAAGTCAAGCGGAGCGGAGCGACGGCTAAGCAAATTGTAATTCTTTGAATGCTGCTGTTGCTGCTGCTGCTAATCGCAATGGTTCCTTTTTTGGTTTACTTGGCCCCGAAAAGCACCCGGAGCGGTCATGTTTCCAAAACTGCTCGGGAAACGGCGGCGATGCTGCCGATGATGGGGCAATGAAATTAAAATTAACGGAAACAGATTCTCCGACAGCCGCTGTCAGTCGGGCCCCGAAGCGATGATGAGGAAGCGTAATTTGAGTTTGTGTTTTGCATAGCAAATTGTTTTCCAGAAGCTCAAACTCGAAATCGAAATTGTCTGCGCTTTGTCTTTGTGTTGAATCTAGTCCCTGCTTGTGATGCTGGGAGGCACAGTTAGAGACCAATTCCAAGTGACGGAGATTTCCACGACGACATGATTGTGGGGAGGTTCTTCGAGAGCAACGATGATAAATGACAGGATGAGTAAATGTACACATGAAACGCCACAATCAATAATTCCTAACCGGAAATCACGAAGCAATTTTAGTTTGATTTCCTTGCCTATCACGCACGTTTATTTTATTTTATCTAATTAAAATTAAGGCGACGTTGGAAGCGAGCCATAACTGAGATGGCCCTTTCCCACTCACTCCTCATTTGCCTAGTACCAGATGAAAACAAATCAGAAACATTCCTTAAAATAGATTTTTCCTACCCATGAGTACGCGAAATTGTTATTTCAATTGGTAACACTATCATTTGTCGTAAGAAACACGACTCTGAAAAAATATCTACCACAAAGAAAAAATTGTACAATCATATTGCGGAACCAAAAATGAAATTCTAAATCTTTGTATGGGACCATAGAGCCTTTGATTTGAACCTAAGTTTGTAAAAATCTGAGAAAAGTATGCTTCGGTGTTGATTTTCGTTTTCTCTATAACGTGTACGAAATTGAACAAAGCACGCTGTGTGCATCGTTTGTGAAAGCGTGTTGTGTTTTCTTCTTCCGTGCCAGCACGTACCGGTGCATACCGGCTTTGTATCGTCATTTCATATGACGGCTTTAAAGTGTTGACACTCTTCGCTCTGTAACTGCAGAACCGGAAGTCGGATCCAGATGCGATTTCACAGTACCTTTTGAGATAATACGAGCATTAATTTAAATCAAGATTCGTGAAAATCGGTTCAAGCATCGCTGAGAAATCGAAGTGAGTTCTACTTTTGGAGTTGTTCTTCACCATTTTCGGTGCTTCCGGAACAATTGAGTTTATATGTGATGTGATGTGATGTGATGTGATGTGATGTGATGTGATGTGAAGTGAAGCCACCATCAGTTCAAGGACTTGCCAGTGGATGCGGGTAGACTTACAGTAGCCCCGATATGACTCATCCATTCACCTTCTTACTATAGCTGTTTCCGAAAAGCAAACAAAAAGGGTTGGTCGGATATGTAAGTAGAGTCACTTACTCGTATTCCGCGGGAATAAAAGATGCTCTTCCAACCATAATATCCAGTGCATGGATGAAGCATATCGCTATACATGCTTGAACCCGCCTGATGGTTTGTTTGAGAAGGGCGCGTCAGACTCATTTCAAACCTTCAGAAAAAAACGTGTTTAATCCACCTAGCAGTGAGATGATACCTATTTTTATCAATCCGCATGTGTTTTTTGCATGAATATTCTTCGGTGTTTAAGTTTTCATGATATTATTTTAATGACCGTCGTTTTAAGCGACAATTTGAGATTTTAATCACTCATTACTCTGTAATGTCGAAACTGCAAATCGGATCGAATTTGAATCTAGAAGTGTGATAATCGATTAAACATGCCATGATATGTAAGTTCCACTTTAGAGTTTACGGTAATTTAAGGTACTTCCAGAGCCGATATTCAGGAACCAGCATAACCCAAACCGATTCGTATGGCCATATGGCGAATAAATTACAACAGTTTTGAGTCCAACTTTGAAGCTTTTCGGGATTGTCATCTTCTATATCGGTTTAATTTTAAAAATTCATCATCATGTAATTCGAGAACCGGAAGTCATAATTGGATAAAATTAATTAATTTTTGTATATAAGTTTGTTTTAATTTGAATTTTTGTTTCTGAAATTTGATTAGGCTTTTTATACTGGAACCGGAATTCTAAAAGCGGTATGGCCGAAGTCAGATAAATTCACCTGAGTAGCTGTACAGTTAACATTTGTTTCAAACTATTTGCAAATCAGTTAAGACATCTTTGAGAGATCATAGCACGAATTAAATTTTTAGGTGCATTTTGATCGACAACTGAATACCACTAAAACTGAAAAAAAGTTAATTTTTTTATCGACTATCCAAATCTGCTAACCTGATAAACCTGATTAATTTATGTGGAGTAGACATTTTTATACTATCCCCGAAACCGGAAGTTGGATCTGACTGAAAAGCAAGATGTTTTATAGAACCTTGAACCATTTGAATCTTATATGATTCTTAGATTTCATTTGAATCTTAGATCGGTTTAGCCATCTACGAGAAAAATGAGTTACACAATTTTGATTTCGTTTCACATATCATCCTGTAGTTCCAGAACCAGAGGTCGGAACCAAACATAATGCAGGAACTTTGTTTGGGAGCATACGATTTTTCGTATGAATCTGAATTTGTAGAAAAGAAATTTTCCGAGAAAATTAAGTGAAATTATTTGTCATACACGCATTTGCTGATTTCGACGAACTGATTCGAATGATATATGGATGTTATGTTGTTCCAGCATTTATTGCTGTAAGTAGTTTGAAACAAAATAATTAAAAAAAAATCTGCCATCATCTGCTTTATATATGTCATATTCGAACGACTATGTTGCCAAAAACGAGCCGTGCCAAAATCGGTGCGAGGCTAAATGTCAGGAAAAAGGAGGCTGTACACAGTCTTTTTGGTACTTAGAAACAATTGTATGTAACAGTATAAAAAATCGTGTTTTCCGTTGCTCCCAAGCATTTCTTTGTCATACAGTCCTCAAAACTTCTACTGCTGGAATAAGGGGAAAAGTCGTTTACACAAAAATATTGATATCTCCGTTAAAAATGGAAGGATTTTAACAAACTATGGCTTGTTGGATAGGTATTACCGTGCGGAATCTAAGTCTGAAAACATATTCTGTTTTCAAGGTCAATTGTGACAGATACTGTCAAAAAACTTTTGACATAAAACTTTGTATAACTCAAAAAGTAAACTTCCGATCTCAAAACCATTCAATAGCGTTTTGGGTGACTGGGAGACCTTTCATTTGCGACTAGTTTGATCTAAATCGGTTCAGCCATCTCTGAGATCTCGACCTCTTAGTTGACAACACACATACAGACACACACACACATACACACACACACAGACATTTGCTCAGTTCGTCGAGCTGAATTCTATACCAATTTTTTATAAAAATAGGTAAAAACAAGTTTCCTGCAAGTGACTTGGGCTGGCTATCCACAATCCCTCGTCCAGTCATCAATTCGTCCGATGCCCTGATGCTCTTTCCCCTTTATGTCCCCGTGATAAATGTTTTATATTGATAAATACAATGAAACATAGTGTAATGAAATTAATATTACATAAAATGATATAAAAGATTACAAAATAATGTGATATTACATAATATAATATAATATATTTTAATTTAATATAATATAATACAATGTCATACAATATAATATAATATATTATAAAACAATATATAAAATAACAGTTAATGCAGAGTATCAGTTATGCTCTTCTATCTTCGCAATACTGCAGGAAGTAGAATAATTTTCTTCTAATAACAATAGCAATCTATAAAAATAATATATGTTATTATTATTGATGCCAAATTAATAATAATAACAATAAATATAATAATGGAAATAATAATAAAAAAACAATATAACAGAGTACAATGAAATATATAATAAATAATAGAATGAATAAAATGATATGTTGCGATATGCTATGATATTATATTACTTGAATTTATATGTCATTTCTCATCCTCTCATTCTGCCATCAACGCATTCCATCGACCAATTGTCACCACAGACACATGTGTAGGCATGAAACAGGAACCAGTGAGGACCAAGCTCACCTTGTGACGACCTTGATCTTTAGTTAAAAGATTACTTTGAAAATGATAACTTATAACGAAAACAAAATTATATTTTGCGCAGAGGTGCGTAGTACTACTCATAATAAACCCTATAATATAATATAATATAATACAACATAATGCAATACAATATTAAATAATATAATAGAATACAACATAATATAATATAATATAATATAATATAATATAATATAATATCATATAATACAATATAATATGATATAATTCAATGCAGTATAATACCATACAACATATTATATAATGACATAAAATAATGTAAGACGATAATATATGAAATAATATGCAATGAAACAATATAACAGTTAATGTCGCAGTGTAAGTTACGCTCTTCTAACAATAATAATAATAATAATAATAATAATAATAATAATAATAATAATAACAATAATAATAATAATAATAATAATAATAATAATAATAATAATAATAATAATAATAATAGTAATAAAAATAATAATAATACATTATGTAATGAACAACAGAATTATATGTTGTAATATACTATGATAAACATTGCACTTTAGGATGGGCTTTAACTTATGAGTCAATTCGCACCCTCTCATTCTGCTACTAACGCAGAAGGCGATAGCACCCAGTCGACGCCGTTCTATTGACCAAATGTCATCATAGATCCTCGGGGAGGTATGAGATAGGGACTTGTGAGGACTTAGTTATCTCACCATTTGACGACCTTTCCGGAACAATTGAGTTTATATGCTCACAAACTAACAAGTTCCGCAAACGAGAAGAATATATCAGTCAGTTGTATGCGATTTATACCCCGCTATCGTATGCGAAAAAATACTCATAAAATTGAAGACTTTACGTTCAAAAACGGAAGAAGAATGCAAAAATTTTTCTAGAAATTTTTAAATACTTCAATACTTTCCGTTAGCGTCTTAGTTTGTGAAAATCAGTACAGCCTTTTCCGCGAAAATTGGTTGCACATTTTTTTCTTAATTTTCACATATAACTCTGGAACCGGAGGTCGGATCTGAATGAAATTCAAAAGCAGGCTATGGAACCACAAAACCTTTCATTTGAATCTAAGTCTGTGAAAATCGGTTCAACCATATCCGAGAAAAGTGAATATTTTTGTTACCTACATACACACATACATTTGCTCAGTTCTTCGAATTATTCGAATGGTATATGATATTCGGCCCTCCGGGCTTCGGATAAAAAGTCGGTTATCACAGTGTTTGCATACCTTTTCTATTTTCTATGAGCAAAAAACCATTCATTGATTCATTAAAGATTTGACATTTCGGCAACGTGAAAATTTGAAGCGAGTGAACCAATTTTTATTTTATCATTTTAGTCAATACATTGAACAAAGATAATCACACTCAACAGGTACAACCAATTTGTGTTAAGCTTGGACAACAAAGCACCCAGATTAGCACAAACTGAAACTATCCCGGAGCTTTTTACCTTTTACATGGTAAAAGGTTCTATAATCTCTTAAAAAATCGATAAGTGAAAATTAGCAGAAACTATTCGACGCAGTCGGCGAACGTGGTTGTATATTAGTATTTGTGTGTGTCTGTTTCAAATAATGTAACTCATTTTCCTCAGAGATGGTTACACCGATTTTTACAAACTTAGGCTCAAGGTCTGAACTACAGGTAGCCTATTTTGTACATTGTTGCAAAGGCTTTACGATGTCTGGGATTAGTAATAAAAATTGCTAAGCACTTCTATTGTTGGAAGTCTCTCTACTCAACGTTCGAATATTGTTCGGCGATATGAAACTCTCTCAACCATAATGGAAATCTCATAATTGAATCAATACAGCGCAGATTTGTTCGTTTCTCAGTTACAGTAACAGGAGCGCAGGTTTTGCTTCGTCAATCCAAACGCTACAAACCTGCTGCGTGTTTGAGACATGCTGATAATGCTGCGCTCCTGTTACTTCTATAAATCAAATTCATGCTACATAGTGCTTTATTGGATCTAATCTAAATAGTGCAGTGTAATCAAACAGCTGGAATCAAAACAGCCTTCCATCGCTATACACTAAAACGCGAATTTAATTTACGCGACTTTTTTCATGCGTTGTATTTGAAATAACGCGATTTTTTATTTAATTTAAGTGTTTTTTGCATAATGATGGAAATTTCAATGTATACGCATATACAAAACAGTCTTATATGCTTCAGGGAATTGAATATTGTGATATGTACATTATTGAACTGTTCCGTTTCAATGAATCTAAATAAGAGCCTGGGCATCGAAGAATTATCTGGAAAACAAATATTGTATATAATCGCTTTTTTATAACTATTGAGTGCGGTATGTAACACATGGATCAATAAGTCCCGAGACTAACAATGGAAAGAACATTTTTTTTGCATTCATCAACATAATCACCTTTTAGGTTGATACAATGGTTCCAACGTTTTTCCAATATTTCAATACCATGTTTATAAAAAAATTTATCTTTCGCTTCAAAATAAGCTTCAGTTTCAGCGATGACCTCCTCATTTGAGACAAATCTTTTTCCCTGGAGCATTTTTTTAAGATCAGCAAAGAGCCAGTAGTCACTGAGGGCTAAATCTGGCGAGTATAGGGGGTGGGGAAGCAGATCAAAGCCCAATTCGTTCAATTTCGCCATTGTTTTCATCGACTTGTGGCAGGGTGCATTGCAGCAATCTCGGTACCCACTTGGAAAAAACCTTTTTCATGCTCAATTTTTCATGAAGGATAGTAAATACACTTCCATATGATGTCTGTGTCATCTCAGCAATCTCACGGAGCTTCACTTTACGATCTTTCATTATAATTTTTGTCACTTCACTCACATTTTCTGGTGTAACGGCTTTCACAGGTCTACCCGAGAGTTCCGCGTCATTTGTGTCGGTACGACCACGTTTAAACTCGGCTAACCACCGACAAATCGTTGCTTTTGATGGACAAGAGTCCGGATAACATTTTTCAATCCATTGTTTCGCTTGCACGGTGTTTTTACCCATTAAAAAACAATGTTTTATCAAAACACGAAACTCGGTTTTTTCCATTTTCTAAACAAACTACTAAACCACTTTACTCCAACCTCGATAACTCAGCTGTTTCTGGTCGGATCGACTTAAAATTTTGACCCGTTTCAAGCAAAGGTTAGTACTCTAGAAAGACGTGGTTTCTGGTTTACTACGAGCGCCATCTCTGCTTTAGTCTCGGGACTTATTGATCCATGTGTTACTCGTAGTACTATTTACAGAAAATTGACATACTGTGATAAGATCTGCAGAAGAACTTGCTCATCCAAAACCTCCTCGGAAAAAGCCTTAAGATCTACCAACGTAACCGATGATCCATCCAAAAACTTCCGGTCCATATTTGTGATACCACATGCAATCAATAGGACAATTGTGATTTCGCTAGGCCATCCAAAAACTACCTGGAATTCAGGCCTTAAGATCTTAAATTCTTGAACGGCTGGGAATATTCCGAGAAAAGATCAAAATACACAAGTAAGCAGTATGTAGCTCTACGACTATGAGCAGCATACAAAAACTATACATAGACTGTTGAATGCTCGTACAGATCTTAAGACCTGTTTGCACTGAAGTTCTTGGACGACCGGGAACCTACCTGGAACAGCTATAAATAAACAAGTAAGCAATGTGTAGCTCTAAAAGTATGAACCACAAACAAAAAATGTATTAGCCGTTTTAGTTCTTTGACACAGTGTAGTCCCGAAGGACAACACTCCAAGTAGTTCTTGGATCGTGGAACATCTCTTAAGCATTTTCATAGTCTCAGAACATAATCAAAAGGTCATTAGACCCTAAAACATCGGACGTAGTAGGATTGTTCATGTTATTTACACGAAAATAAAAAAAAACATTATTATTATTATATCGTTTATTTACCCCCGGTTTTAACCTAAAAAAAATAAAAAATAAAATAAAATAAAAAAAAAAAAAAAAACATTTTTCACGCGAAAAATTTGAAATCACGCGATGTTTTATTTAATTTATGCGAAATTTTATTTACGCACCCCCGGTTCTGTGCGTAAATTGAAGTTTCAGTGTAATCACTATTTGGAATGTGACAAAAAATGTTTGTTCATATTAACCACCCTACGTGCATCGCAAATATTGCCGTCATTATTTCTTAGTAGCGATCCAGTTGCGAATTTATCCAGTAGATATCAATTAAAAATGAATTGAAAATTTAGCTGAATTTTTCACAAGTGACTCTGAAATGAACTTTTTCTGATCATGATTTTAGCAACACTGACTAGTCGTATAATTGCCCATTTTCACTTTACATCTACATTATAACAGTTCTTGAAGTTTTATGTCATTTATAGAGAGTCGCAATGAATTTATATAAGATGGAATTGATGTAGGTTTATAATGCGTTGTGGTTGTGCGTTACTTTTTTGTGAAACGTTGCAATCGCCCTTTCTACAGTTTAATACACGTTTTTAAACATTATTTAAGGTAAAAATACAAATATATTGTTTTATTTAGATACGCTGCGCTTATTGAAAAACTACAGCTAGAACATTGACACTCTGGCAGAAATGGCTTAATTACTCTCTATTATATGTGTAAACTGCAGACCATTTCACGACTTTTTTTTAACCTGCATCTTTTTAAAGCAGTCTTCATCTCATTTGTCGACAATCATCACCGGGTCTGGAACATAGAAAACAAACAAAACACTCCTAAATGAAGCAAAAAAAAATCTGGAAGTAAACTTCCCAAGTCTAGGAAAATCTAATCATCCCACTCCGCTGGGCATCGCTTGGCGAAACAAATTCCTGCAAATTTGTTATTCAAGTTTTCAGGAAAGATTGATGATCCTCATCAGAACCAACCGTCCTTCAGAACCCGATGAATAAATTATCACAATCAATCCCACCCCGGAACGTGTTTGAAATTTGACCAAGAAGGTCTTCTTATTTCTCCTATCTGTATGAGTGACTGTTACTGCGTGCGACTGCGGTCTACTCATTCCTCAAGAATCACCGCCCAGTCTGCCGTGCCGCCGACAGTTCGGTCCATCTTCCAGCTGGAAATAATTTTCCTTTGAGACGAAACCCCGTCTGAGCTCATTGGGCCCCGATGAAGATTCAAGTCTGCTAAAACGGGGTGAGAAATTCAGAAAGTGATTAATTTCTTTAAATAACTTTTCGGGTTCGCACTTTCGTTCCGACGACGCCTGCCGCTTCACCGAACTCCTTCGAACACTTCTGTCCCAGTAGACGAAGACGAAGACGGCTGGATGCGCCCTGCTGGGGGATTATTTTAGGCCAGTCGAACTTTCGCTCTATCTCTCTCTCTCTCTTCCGTCCACTTGCTCGATATTGTGTGGCTGCTGAATGACAGGAAAAAACTTTTCTATCGACTGGTGGACCCTTGTTGTGGCATTTTGTGGCAGTTATCATCCATCGGTAGGCAACCAAAACGGAAAAGTAACCCGCTGTCAGTGATTAAGAGCTCGTTCGACCGGGAAAAATATGGAAAATCAAAGGGTTCAGATAACTTAGTAAGTTGTGACAGAGGTTTCTCTCTCTTTTTCTCTCTCTCTCTCTCTCTCGAAGAAACTCCGGTCGCATTTGTGAAGTGAAATCTAATTTGCAATCATTTCGGCTTAAATTTTCCTCATTTTTCTTCAATCCACTTTTGGGCACTGCACAAAACCACTGCAAAAGTTCTCGTCCTAATTGCGGTTTTCTGAAGATGAAACAACTTCTGAACTGACTCCGTAAATCCTATCGATACGAAACAATCAAATTACCAGTTCCGGGGCGGACCAATTATCCTATCAAATATAATCCTGATTTGCTGGCAATTTGTCTTCCGCTGACAGAAACCGAACTGAGCCCAGTTTGTTTTGTTTATCACGCCGAACCCTAAACTTAGTCATTAACGTGCCGTAACTTCTTGAGGCTTTCAAAACTATGTCGAACTGCAATTCTTTCAAACATCCGTCCCTCATTGGGAACAAAATATGTCCTTTCCACATTCGTACAACGAGCCAAGAATTATGTTGCCGGGTTGAATGAAAAGAAGCGGGAAACTTTTTTTGTTGCTTCGCCACCATGCGAAGTTAATCCGAAGGATCCGGGATTCCCCTTCAAGGAAGGGGCGAACGTGGAAGCGTTTTTTTTTTCTAATGGATCCAAAGCCGGAAGGACACCTTTACCCGGAACGGTGGGAAAACCCCAACAGAGAGAAGATTAAAACGATGTTTCAAAAAGTTGAAAAGTTTTCCCTTCTTTCCGATGCAAACCGGTGGTGGTGACCGGTTGCTTTCAAGTTTCCGAACCGAAAACTTGCCTCCTCCTCAGCCGTTTGAATGCTGCTCTGGTGGGTAGATGCGGCGTAATCCAGAAATGATTTTTTTATTCAAATTTCCCGTGATCTTCTTCGGAGTGCTTTATTTTTTTCTTCTGTTGTGTGTGTGTGCGGGCCGCGAAAGGCAAGCGGCGGCAGGCCTTTCTATCTCCTGCGGAACTTCTCGTAAAACACATTGACCAACCTGCTGAAATAAAAGTGTAAATTTTTGTTGATAAACTTTTAAATGAATTTTGTTTTCTTTCCACACTTACCAGTGCGCTTTCCTATCAGATTCTTGAGAGCAAAACAAAAAATAAAAGAAAATCTGTTCACGTCGGACAGAAGTCAACGTCGGTGTTTGTTGGAAAACTGAAATTAAGCCGCCCAAAGCACGATTCTATTCCCGGGGCGGAAGGAGAACTGCTGAAGCGCGAAGAAGCTGTGATTGAAAAACCGAAGTAGGCGATGTCCGACAACGGTTTTTCGGTGGCATCGGTTATGTAGGAGCATTGTGTTAGCAATTGAATAAATTTTAAATTTAAAACTTTTTCCGGTAAAGTTTTCGCAGCTACGCTGATATCAACGATAGCAGTAACCATCTTTTGTACTGTTGCCCTCTTCAAATAACGGCTGTATCCCACGGGGATCCGGGATTGGAATTAGGGAAGTGTTTGTTTGGCCTGCAGAAGGAAGGAATTCCCTTGTCAGCTGGATTAGGAATGTTATTTTGATAATTGGCCGTAGGAAGCGAGAATGTTTTGTGGAGAGTGACAGTGCTAATTAGCAGTACCATATGTGCAATGTGTGAGTGAAAATGTTAGCCCAAGGTGCTGGTCCGGCTGGTAATAGTGCAGTTATACTGTGGATATGTTGTTTGGAATGCTGAAGCAACCCCTTCCCAAGTGGCTTCACGTGTAGATTTTGTAAACAACTCTGATACTTTGTAATACCAGTGCGTACATTGTGGACCTCTCCTGTGTTCCAGGAACAACTGCTGCTCCCTTCGAACCCGGTAGGATGAGTCTCGTCAGAGCTTATGATTGTGTCACTCAAGAGGAGTAATTTTTCCTAAAGGCACTATATGCTGGGTTTTGCTTCGCAATAATAAGGAGGGATATTGTGCTTGTGCTTGATGGAGAGTTGCATCTGTGTAAAGACAACCTGCCAACACGACGAAGTTTATTACGCAAAAAAAACAGACTCTCGTTCTTTTGCGGCATTCATGAAGCCGCCCCATTCGGTTTTAACCATGAAGGAGCAGTTCGCAATGATGAGACCTCTATAGTACTTGTTTACCAATAAGTGTAAAGAGCCATGAGATAAGATCTGATAATTGTGAGACATTCAAAATATTTTTGCTTAGAACAATTTTACGGATATGTTCAGCGTAACGTAAGTAGTTTCAAACCGTGTATATTTTTATTGAGAACAAGCTTCTAGATGACCCAATATCAAATTTCATGACAATCTATCCACTAGTGTTTGAATAACAGCTGATCGTGTCAGACGAGTGCTATGGAAAAAGACCCACCAGCGTATTCATGCATGAAATCAACGGTGAAATTTAAAAAATAGTTGATTTGATGGATTGGTCCACCATCCCCCTTATTCACCAGACCTGGCCCCCAGCGACTATCATCTATTTCGAAACCTGAAATAGTTTCTCCAGAGAAAGAAATTTTCGTCGAATGCTGAGCTCATTGCAGAAACGGAAGCCTATTTCGAAGGTCTTGACAAATCTTTTTTTTTAAGGGCATCAAAGTGTTGGAGGATCGATGGGTCAAGTGTATCGCTTTAGACGGAGATTATACTGAAGAATAAAAAAGTTTTCAAGGTATTTCAAGTAGTACTATTTCTTCTATTGTAAAATACGTTTGAACATGGAAAATTTTCAGACAGGTTCTGAATTTGATCAGTATCTAACAAGGAAAACAGATTAGAAAGATGGCATGCGAATGCAAATATGTAATGAAAACAACGAAATTATTACCGCAGAGACGGGACCTAAACCCGTAACTAGCTCCTATCTGGGGAAATTGTTTTGCCAATTGAACTACCCTGCATATGAAACACATGAAAAATGCCGCCTAATTGACTAGAAGAACCAAACATGCTTCGCTTTACTCGTCTGCCACGGTACTCAATTATAGCCCTATATCTATGGAAACCCATCCGACAGAAAAACACACTCACCGAATCGCAAGTCTATCTTCACTTTCTGCTTTGCCGTCAGACGCTGATTTGAGATTTTACTTTTATCCCTTTGGCTGGCTCTGGTCTCTGCTGTAATATTTTACGGTTCTCACTAGATAGTTGAATTCGCATGTCATTTTTCCAATTCTTGATCAAATTTAAAACTATCTCAGGACGACTCATCGTCTTAATAAGCCTAAAACCCTATTTTAATCCACCTAGTGGTGTAATGATGATTATTTTCTTTATATTTTCTTATAGTAAAACATTTCAAGAAAATTCTGTGAAATTTTCAAGTCTATTGGAACGAAAATCTGGAAGTTATGGACCTTTATCTATGGCTATCTCATTCTGTGAAGAAGCAAGAGCTCGGCACACAGGCCCAAGATTTCTGCTTCGATTGACTTATGTTTCATTAGAACATTATACAAAAGAAAAAAAATGGTTTTTTGAAAATGTTAGACCCTACGGCCCCCTGAAGTAGTTAGTTGTTTCCATTGATTTTATAGACAAAATGTTGTTCGAATGATGCTTTTTATCATGCAAAACATTTGAATTTATTTTGTTGAACGAGAATTCTGGAAAAAAATCGCAAAAATGATGATTTTTTCATCGTTTTAACCCTACTTAGCCCCCCCCCCCCCTTCCCCTCCTTAAAGAAAAGTAAGTGAGATTCTTTGAGTAGTTTTTGAGCACTATTTCCAATACTCACGAAACTGGATTCAAGTGACCGGAATAGCCGAAGTTGGTGCGTTTGCCAGCAACAAATATGACCTACAAATTGAAACAGTTTTGAACCTAGTTAAACCTAGTTATTATTATTATTATTATTATTATTATTATTATTATTATTATTATTATTATTATTATTATTATTATTATTATTATTATTATTATTATTATTATTATTATTATTATTATTATTATTATTATTATTATTATTATTATTATTATTATTATTATTATTATTATTATTTTTATTATTATTATTATTATTATTGACATCACTAGACCACCTGTGCTTGAAATTCCGAATTTTTCAAATAAATTTCAGTTCATTTATATTCTTTAATTCTTTCGGTCGCATTTATTTTAAAATAGCTAAGATTTTTATCAATAACAGCACCGTCTTTTATCAATGCCACACACCAGTAGCAGACATCCGTAACCGTTTCGTTTTGTTTATAGCGTGTACGAAATAAAACAAAGCACGCATCGTTCGTGTTGTGTTTTCTTCTTCCACGTTACATGTGCCGGTACGTACCGGTGTTGTATTGTCATTCTATATTGCGGTTTGAAAGCTTCGACACTCATCACCCTGTAACCGCGGAACTGGAAGTCGGATTCGGATGAAATTTTACTGTAGCTTTTGAGACAATGTAAGCTTTAATTTAACCGTACGATTTGTAAAAATCGGTTCAAACATCACTAAGAAATCGGATTGAGTTTTATTTTTAGAGTTATTCTTCACTACTTTCGGTGCTTCCGGAACAGGAAAAGTGGAGACCAGTAGTGCCGAATCAAGTTTATATGTTCACAAACTAAAAAGTTCTGCAAACTAGAAAAATTTATCAGGCAATTTTATGGGATTTATACCTGTTTGTGAAAAATACTCAGGACATTTAAGATTGTCTATTTATCGCGCTGTAGTTCCGAAACCGAAAGACTGATCTGGAAAAAATGTTCTAAAAATTTAAAAAAAAATTATAAGAACTTTTACTTGAATGTAAAATTCGGTTAGGCCGATTCCGATGAAATTGCGTGTACATTTTTTCTTTAATTTTCACATATTACCCTGTTACTCTAGATCCGGAAATCGATTCCAAATGAAATTCAATAGCAGGCTATGGAACCATAAGACCTTTCATTTGAATCTAAGTTTGTAGAAATCACTTCAGCCATCTCCGAGAAAAGTATTTTGTTACATGCATACACACATTTACACACATGCACACAGCCATTTGTTCAGTTCGTCAAGCTGAATCGAACGGTATATGACATTCTGGGCCTCGGTTGAAAAGTCGGTTTTCACAGTGATTGGTTAGCCTTTCGAAACGCAAAAATAAATCATTCAGAAATGTGTTAAATTTGGTTAGGTTAGGTTTTTTTATGGACGAACATTTTTTGAAACAGAAACCAAATTAATGTTGACATCTCGAATACTAGTATACTAGACGGTCAAGCTCTAACATTTTGAAAATGAGGTTGAACCAAGTAAAGAGTGATTTTTGAGACGGTATTGGATTTAACTTCAAAGAAATATTGACGCGGAGAAGGCGGTTCTCAATTTGGTCATTGTTTCACGTGCCGTGTGGGATGTGGTACCGTCCTGTTGCATGTCAGGTAACAATTTTGCTTGTTGACGTATCCATTCAACCAGAAATGAGTTTCGTCTCTGAACACAATTTTTCGATCAAAATGGTGAGCGTGATACTGTTAAAACAATATTACCAAAAAGATACCAGCAAAAAAGATCACCCTTCATAACGCTCCATTCTAAATAAACTTTAATTTTCGCACAATGAATTAAGATCGACCATCTCAGAGTAAAAACTATCTCTTCTACTTCCCCTATGAATTTTCAAATGAGTTTTCTGTTGGTAATCGTAAACTAATTTAAAATTTGTTATGTTATTTCAACGTCAATTTGCCATTGTGGAACTCATATAATTTTAATTATTTTGTACAATTTAAGGAAAGTTTATTTTGTTTTGTTTCATGTAATTATTTTTGATTTTATAAGATGATACGTTAACCAATATCAAGATCCGGAATTTGTTTCGGTTCGATTAGGGATTACTTTGAACGCTAGGGGAATGAATCAAATGGCGGAAAAAGAACTATAACTAATCATAGCATTGGATATTTGGTTAGGTTTTCGAATCTGTACGGTCCTTCAAGTTACATTTTCTAATTTCCTCGACGATTAAAATCATTTGAAAATGATCAACATGACATTTTCTCACATGTTGTAATCGAACCTGGACGTTTTCATTGTTTAAAAAAGAATCTTGGTATCCAAAATAGGGTAGGGTAAAAATGATTCTTCTCACATGAAAATTAACTTTTCGCATGAACAAATGATGTGGTAAATAATTTGTTTTCCTTTGCATTCTGGCAGATAAAATTGCAATCATTATCCCAGCACACAGACGTCTCTAGTTGTGAAACACAACGTTAGATCGTCCATTGAACACCGCAAACCGAGCCGTTTACTATTCATGGAGTCGTTACCAAAGCGAATCCTTCACCCATCCACTCTGCACGAAGGCAGGCGCTGTCTGAGTAAAAAAATGGATTCTGTTTTGTGCAAAAGTGCGTGGTATTTTTTCATGCATGATACGAATCTATCAGGGTGACATCATTATGGCATTCTGTGATTGGCTCGTAAAAACATTGAACAATTTAAGCCGATTTCTCAATGGTGTACTATTTAAATACCGATACAATGTTGCAATATATGTTTAAATAAAATGTTTCCGGGTCGATCGATTGGTAGATTATATACATATAAGAAGATGGATCCATGTGAATTACTGAGCTGTATGCATTTAAATTTATGACAAGAAATGTAACAGAGACAGTTATGAATTTTTTATTCACATCCGGCTCCACCTAGTAAAAGTAGGACATTTTTAATGCCAAAAAAATGCCATTGATTTTAAACGGGCTCAATTTAGACCTTCACTACAAATAAAATGAAACTTTGCTTAAGAAGCAAATACACCTTGATTTAAGACAGGTGCGTTTTCAACAGCTCATTGAATCGAACGATGTAATACACGCTATTGAGTTTGCCAACGATAATAACAATATACACTATATGGAGCAAGCAAGCATCAAGTTGTCGTATGTTCGAGCCCCGACCTGGAAGGATTCTTAGTGTCAGTAGGATCCATAGTACTAGCCATGCAATGATTCTGTACACTAAGAATCGGCTGCGAAGTCTGTTGAAACAGAAAGGCCAAATTCCACAAAAGGAATGTAATGCCAGGACTTTGCTAAGCATCAAGTACAACACACCAGTGCATGTGAAGGATGATGCTTCAGACGCCATTGGAATTATTTGGAATAATTGAACAGTGCGGATAGATTCCTTACTTCGAAAGGGAAAAGTTGCAAAAAAATTCCCAGGTGTCCTCAATGGCGTACGTTTGATACGAATGCGCCTGAAGAAGCATATACCGTCTTATGTAGATACGAGTAATCCATGTAAATCGTTCGTCACATACGAACATCAACCGGCCACATGCCATTTTTTACAAAAATATATTCACTTCGGCAAGCCTTACGAGAAACGGACTACACCCTGCTACCTCTTCCAGGTTCTCTGCAGAGCATCACATATGCTAGTCTCCCATTCAGTCATTTGCACCTAGGACCTAATCTAATGTTCTTGAAGAAATAATATAGATCGAACTTCAAATCACATAGTTAGAATTACGGTAATTCTAAGCCTGATCATCGAAACTGAACAACCGGTAGGTTTGAAAACAATTTACTCAAACAAGTATAGCAAAAGTATTTGCTATTTATAGTAAGTACTTATAATAAATTGGATTGGATTGATTTGAAGGTATCAATCAGAGCACGTCAAACAGCTTTCAAACATAGATGCTTCAAGTCACTGTTAAGCAAATTCTTACAATATTATTATTCTTGGAACGGGTATGGCGAGTTGATGTCAAAAAGTGATGTTTCGAGCTAAAATTTGAAATCTAAGATGGCGACTGGATTGTCAAGAAGGATTTGAAAATTGATGTTTTTAGGTACTTTAAAAATCAACATTGTGATTTCCGGTTTGTCGGTAATAAAAAATTGACATTAGGTTTAGCCTCAAATATTGGTAGCATATTTTATACCTTCATTTGTTTTTACAATGCAATGCATAAAATAATCTGCATCTCCATGTTCCATTAGCATGTGATATATACAAGCCATAGTATATCCACTTCAACCCTGTAATATCGTTTTTGACATTACCCACCGTTAGTTTTGCTATTGCAAGTTGGAATGAAACGACTCGTTCAAACAAAACAGAGTAGTTTAAATATCTTCTTAAATATCGTACAGCATCGGTGATTCCAAGTTTTTTTCTGACATTTTTTGCTATAAATATTATTATAAATACTTCTTCAACGCACTTGACGATGGCATATTCGTAACAGAAAGATCCAACTTCCTAAAATTAGTTTTAGAATTGTAGATAGTGTTTCGTCTATTTTACAAATTACAATTACAATCGGTCGATGAGAGAGTTTTAAAATTGCATTTTTAATGTCATCATGATCTGTCAACCCTGCAATTTTTCTGTTATAATTAAATCTTTTGTTGATGGATTTACATCATTTGACTACCAATTGATTCGGAAACATTAAACGTAAACGTATGAGGAACCGTCGTAAAAGTATTTCAATATACCGTTGAAAAATTGGTATGAATTCACCTTTGTTTTCACGAGCCAATCACATCTTGCTATAGTGATGTCATCCTCGACCGTTCTGCGCTGAACGAATTGTCGCACAAAATAAGCGCTCAAACTGGAATAAGTTTGTAATTGTTTGATTTGGTGCATCTATCACCATTTGAATGTTTGGATGTATATGGGAACCTTTGACCTATGTTTCATTTTTGATCTTTGTTTCATTTTTCACGTAATTGTGTTCGGTCATTTTTGGGAAAATTTAAACAATGTCCTTTTGATTTCATGATCGGATTTTGATGACGTGAAACTTCTATCGAGACAGTGTTTTGCTAATCATTCCAGCTAAACACTTATTCCAACATCCTCCATCGTTGTCGTAAGTTGGGTAGCCGCTTTAAAAGATATTCATTATTCAATTTGAATAGCTAATTTTCCGGTTTCCGCGCATATTCCAACATATTTACGTAAACTGGTTCCCGCAGTAAGAAACTCTATCCATTTTCATTCCGCATGCAGCCGTGAATAAACAATTAATAGCTTTAACTTGACTCGACTATTAAATCGAGCTCTCCGAATGATAAGACCGTGAATGAATCACGAAAGCAATGACCTAGTTTCGCTACTGCCTAGCACTCTGTATCCAAACCAAACAAGTTATAGTTGCACTCGAAGCCACCGTGGGAACTGATCTGATCAAGTTTTTAACCCACAACATCTACTAACTACACTGTGCCATTAAATTGTACCATCGTGAGCAGCTCCTCCCCACCCTCAAGCTATCGGGGACCAGAGTTAATGTTAATGATTTTACACAACTGGCATTTATTGGTGTGCCATCAACACTAGTAGGCTCCCGGGAAAGATGATAGCAGCACAACCATCAACCACCGGCAGTTTTCCCGAATAATCGACGGTACGAGAAGGTGGCACACACACAAGTTCCATGTGGGAGTACATACAGCCTCGGCTAGATTTACGCTGTTTCTCATTACGCTCTTGGGAGTTTTTTGGGGAGGGTCCTGTCAGGATCTAACGAGCAGCCAGTAGACGGAATAACGTATAACTTTCTTTGAACCAAATCCACATTGAAAGTAAGTCAGCTGCACTAAGCTGCGAACAACAAGGATTCGGGTAACGAGCAGTGCAATAAAACGAAGACTTACAGCACCAGCGTGAAATAACGTTCCCAGAAACCATCAATTAATCGAATGAATGCACTTTATGGAGTCTTTTAATGCACGGTTTGGCAGCGGCTGCGGCGACGGCGACGCTCGTTGTGTGGTTTGTTTGTACTTATATCGGCATTTGATCAGTTAATTATTATTTGTATAACCTGATTGTGCGGTGATGCTCTGTATTCAAAAGGATAATTACACTTTGGAAATTTTAGATTCAGTTCATTTGTACTTCACACACGATCAGGCAGTGTTCGTGACCCGAACCTCGTGGGTGGGCAGTTTAATGTTCAACAGATGGCAATTTTAGTCCCTTTAATATCTATTTAATCGGGGGATCGATGTGATTGAACACAACGGAATCCAATATTCGAATTTGCCGCATACAAAAATGTCATTTGTGAATTTGCCTTGAAAATTAAATTGGTGTGTTGTTTATAATAGCATAAATTGGAAACGAGGCAAAAACTGTCCAATGAATATCATACTTCTAATGAATGTGCATTGTGATAAAATTATTGAAACTTCGTCAATACCGAATTATGTTGAGTATTACTGATTTGAGCGAAAAGATTTTTTTCTATTTAGGAACCCAGTTATAAAAAGTTTAAAATTACCAGTAACCTTTTGAGGCAATTCAACAAAAAACTAGAATTCACTAGAAAGACTTGAATCTCTGGCAAACATGCCACCCAATCATTCACCCCGTCATGTGAAATTACATGTTTCAACATTTAAGTAGTAGCTACCAAAACTTCCATAACGATGAGATAGATTTTTTACGAAATTTTCGATTGCCGACTTCCGGTTTATCGATATTCTTTAAAAATTTTTAGATTGCTGTCAGAGTGCAAACGTCACGTGAAGCGTCAAAATGCGCGTGCCAACTAGTTCCATTTGATGGGAGCGGATCATATCGCCGAAAGCCGTTTTGCCGAAAGCCATTTCACCGAATGCCATTTCGCCGAATAGGTCACTTCGCCGAAAGTCGTTTCGCCGAAAGGGTCATTTCGCCGAAAGGGTTTGTCTTTCTAGACGTTTTCAGGATTCGTCGAAGTGACCCATTCGGCGAAAAAACCCTTTCGGCGAAATGGCTTTCGGCGAAACGGCTTTCGTCGAAATGGTTTTCGGCAAAATGACCCTGATCCCCATTTGATCAGTGAGTAGTCAGAAATACTGAGCTTAACAAACTTACTGGTGCCATCCCGACAGGGCTAGTATGAACACTGTAGTAATCAGGCACGTACCCAGAGGGGGGACCCTTTCGAAATCAGACACCTTTATGAATAGTAAAAACCCTGTTTTAATCCACCGATTCCTAAAAAGAATAACCGAAATCGGTTTGTTTGACCGTCTACTGATAAAAACTATTAATTGGAGAAGATTTGAGGTCGATTTAGAAAACTTTTTACGATTTTTCGCCCTTTTCAGTGATGGTATACAATTTTTAACACACTTTACCTTATATTTCCGGATTTGGAAGTCGGATCCAGATGAAATTCAGGAATTTTGTATGGGACCACAAGACCTTTCATTTGAATTTAAGTTTGTGAAATTCGGTTCAGCCATCTCTGAGAAAAGCAATATATGGGACTATAGGACCTTTCATTTGAACCTAAGTTAATGAAAATTGGTCGCGCCATCTATGAGAAAAGCTAGAAAACCTATTTTAATTTTTTTTTGCACATTTTACCCCATAACTCCGGATCCAGAAGTCGGATTCAAACAATATTCAGGAATTTTCTATGGGACTACAAGACCTTTCATTTGAACCCAAGTTTGTGAAAATCGGTTCAGCCATCTCTGAGAAAAGTTAGTGCACTTATTTTTTTGCACATTTTACCCCATAATTCCTGAACCGGAAGTCGGATTCAAATAATATTCAGGAATTTTGTATGGGACCACAAGACCTTTCATTTGAATTTAAGTTTGTGAAATTCGGTTCAGCCATCTCTGAGAAAAGCAAGTGCAAAAAAACGTTACATACACACATACGCACATACACGCACGCATACACACACTGACATTTTGCGTACTCGACGAACTGAGTCGAATGGTATATGACACTGTTCAAAAACCTTTCTATATGAGAAAGGCAAAACATAATATTTATTGTTATACATTTTATAAAACTAAAAACAACAGTTTGGTCTTGTTTGGGAGGCGAAATAGCGAAGAAAACCAAAAGAAAAACGTTATGATACAAAATTATGAGTCTAGTGCTCCTTTGGATTGCACCGTGAAATTGTGGTTTCAAGAGTTTTGTGGTGATCAAGCCCGCAGCTGTAGGGGCTCCAGGCAGGCCAACAGATGCCACAAGGATTAGTACTGAGCGCACTTACCATAGTTTAGGTACAATTCTGCAGATAAAAAGCATTTCCGTTGGATGCCGCGGATGCATACTCAGGACTAAAAAATGAACGCGAGCGCACATCGGAAGCATGTTTGGCTACACTGATGCAGATTCTGATTGCTGATGACTATTAACTAATATGATTTTTAAATTTCGCACAATGTGAGGAATATGAACTTTTTTTTCCTGTCGATAGTACCACGGGGGTCGGACAATGCTCGTCAATGTCACCGGTGTCTTTACTATTCAACCGTTCGTTTGTTGAAAATATTTTCCCGAAATCGTGGACGAAGACTCTAATTATACCAATTCACAAATCCGGGAACGTGCATAATGTAATGAATTTCCGTGGAATTCCAGTTCTGAGTTGTCTTCCGAAAGTTTTTGAAAGTATGCTACATTCTCTACCCTGCTGTATAACACATTTTATCTTTGGGTCAACACTGTTTCGTCAGGAAACGCTCTACTACAACATGTGTCTTCGCTTATGAGCAAACTTGAAAAACGTCAACAGATCGATGCAGTATGCGTTCCACATTACCATGCAGTGGAGAAGCTGAAAAGAATTGGCTTCCCGAACTGGCTAACCAACTGGATTTTTTCATACCTTTCAAATCGTAGTGCATCTGTAAGGCTTGGGTCTTTATGTAGAACAATTTTTAATATTACATCTGGCGTTCCCCAAGGAAATCATGTCGGACCTCTACTGTTTGTACTTTTCATCAACGACCTCTGTGACAGATTTACATCTTGTAAAGTCGTACATGCGGATGATTTAAAGATATATCGCATCATAACAACTCTACTGGACTGTTGTGCTCTGTAGATGGATATCGAAAGAATTATAACATGGTGCCATCAAAACGATACGGGAAAATCTAGCATCATTACTAGCAAAAACGGCTTTTCTCCGTTCGCAGCGTTCTTTGTTCAATTTCGTATAGCGTGCAGGGTTGCCACATTTAAATTTATATTTTTCAGGTGAAAAATTGTAAATTTCTAATTCTTCTTTTTTATTTGAACCTACTTGTTAGTGTTATCACAAAATCATGACAACGATGATTTTCTATAAAAGTACACTCATTGAAATGATGAACAGATTCTTACTATTTATTTCCCACAGAAGCATATGATAATTTTCTTGGAAACCGAATCTGTCCCAATTTAATTGTAATAACCAGTTACAAAATCAAATGACTTCATCCATTTGAAAGATAATCGTATTAACGCCAACTTAGCTGCGTAATTCATGATGATGCTGTTTGACAACAAAAGCAGGATTTAACACCTGCTTCTTCGTTCGTGGAGTAAAGTTATTGAAGCGAACGCTAAGTTGAATAACTATATTTAATCCTGCATCCAGTCACCAACGGAGCCCGATCGTGAAATTGTAAAAGCTCATAGCATTAGCCAATATCGGCAATCGAGATGACTTACGTAACCGTAACGGGGACATTGAGCTGATATCTCCATTCATCCACGTCATCGAGCTGCGCTCGTGATCCGCAGGCGGCCATATATCAGTTTCATAATCATCATCTCGACACACCCCGCCGTCTCTCGTCGTCGTCGTCGTCATCATCACATTCATAAATAGTCACTAAAGCGGGTTATCATTCAATGGGGCACACTTTCACACGCACACAAATATACGCAGATCCCTCTGATAGACGAGTAAATATAGGATATCACTCTAAGTCACATGGAGCCAAATTTGCGAGGTTCGGCGAAGCAGCACATCATTGGGAGTGTAGCAACAGCAAAAACGTCACGTTTCCGAAAGCAATCAGCACAAGCATTTTCGATAGATCTTCTACGAAGGAGAATTCAATATTGAATTTTCTTCTGTTTTTTTAAAGTTTCCTCCCTTTGGATGATCAGGTACGGTACTCTGGGTGTTCGTTCGTTCTTTCGTTTTTTTTTTATTTTTCGTTCAGCATTCAGTCGCCCATTACGATTTCACAATTGGACTGCTCTCATAATTCCACCAGAAGAAGAAAGGAGAAAAACTCTTTCCTGCTCCTATTTTACAGCATTGCTTCAATGCCAGCAACATGCAAGCTAGAACTGGCAGTAGCTTGCAAGGATCAAATCTCGAATCGAAATGTATTTCATGCGGGGAAGTTTTCCAGTTCGTTCCGTTAACCCATTGACTGCAAAAAAAAAGAACGCCTTTTTTTCAAGGCTGTAAAAATATGGCTTCTCTTACAGGGTGCATTAGGTTCTCCGAAACCGTGGATGATCAAACAAATCATGTGTACCCTGAATCAACCCGGATTGTGGCATCTTGATTGGGTTGGTTTGGGGGAGTCAGAAAAATTGGAAAGGAAGTGAAAAATTCGCAATTTTGCCGGTTTTAGTCTTCACCATTTTTTTTTCTTCCTGTGGGAACATGTTGCCTTCGGAATGATCGGAATGTATTAACAGTGTGTGTGTGTGTGTGTGTGTGTGGATCAGTTTGGGGTTTGGTCAAAAGGAAGTGAAAGTGTAATTGCTTCCATTTTTCGAACACAGTCCAGAAAGAGGATGGTCCGACCAGCAGAGTAGAGTAGTAAGATGAATTGATAGGAATTTTCGCAGCTTCGAAGGAGGTAGACATTCGATAAATCTATCTTAATGCCATTTGTTTGTCAGTGGATATCCAGTGCGCTTGTTGCTAGGGGAGAGTCAATATTTAAAACAGGATTAGAAGTGTTTTGCTTCGAAGTTGAATTGTTTGATAGAGAAATTGTGATTTCTTCATTTAACATTAATCGATTGAATTGAAGTAGCGAAAATTAATAGCCTTGATATGAAGTTCGCAGAATTAAACACATAGTATAGAGATCAGGTTTTTGACACTTTCAGTTTAGTCAATTATTGATTTTTAGTTTTGCAATGACATTTTTAGTTTTTGAAAACATAGATTGAAAAAGTCAGATGGATGAGAAGCTCAAAAGAAAGATGATTTTTTTGCCAAAACATACGCTCAAAGGTAGGACTCAAACCTGCGTTCTTATGTCGAGTGTCATACACTAAAACCTCAATTTACGCGAACTTTTAATACGCGAATTTAATTTACGCCACTTTTTTTACGCGCTTTATTTGAAATAACGCGATATTGTATATAATTGTATATAATAACTTAACGGGTGACTTTTGTATGACTATTAAGTGTAATATGGACTCGTAGGACTAATTACAGAAAAGTGACATACTGTGATAAGATCTGTAGAAGAACTCGCTCATCTAAAACCTCCTCGGAACAATCCTTAAGGTCCACCAATGTAACCGATGACTTTAGCGAGTTTATTGATTGTGGTCTATACTTTTTGTATTTGATTCAATTTATGGAATCATTGCGACGAATTATTATTAAGTTCATCCAAATATTACTTGGAGCTCAGGCCTCTAACAGTGTGACGCAATGCAGTAACAAACTTGTCGTTCTCGGTCCATATTCGTGTTACCACATGCGAAAAAAGATACAAATACCCAAGTAAGCAGTATATAGCTCTACGATTATGAACAGAATTGAAAACCTGTACATAAACTGATGAATGCTCATATAGATCTTAAGATCTGTTTTCACTGAAGTTCTTGGACGACTGAGAATCTTCCGAGAAAAAATCAAAATACACAAGTAAGCAGTTTGTAGCTCTACGACTATGAGCAGCATTCACAAACTATACATAGACTGCCGAATGCTCATACAGATCTTAAGATCTGTATTCACTGAAGTTCTTGGACGACTGAGAATCTTCCGAGAAAGATCAAAATACACAAGTAAGCAGTTTGTAGCTCTACGACTATGAGCAGCATTCACAAACTATACATAGACAGCCGAATGCCCATATAGATCTTAAGATCTGTTTTCACTGAAGTTCTTGGACGACTGGGAATGTTCCGAGAAAAGATCTAAATACCCTAGTAAGCAGTATATAGCTCTACGATTATGAACAGAATTGAAAAACTGTACATAAACTGCTGAATGCTCGTATAGATCTTAAGACCTGTTTTCACTGTAGTTCTTGGACGACTGAGAATCTTCCGAGAAAAAATCAAAATACATAAGTAAGCAGTTTGTAGCTCTACGACTATGAGCAGCATTCACAAACTATACATAGACTGCCGAATGCCCATATAGATCTTAAGATCTGTTTTCACTGAAGTTCTTGGACGACTGGGAATGTTCCGAGAAAAGATCAAAATAAACAAGTAAGCAATGTGTAGCTCTAAAAGTATGAACCACAAACAAAAAATGTATTTGCCGTTGTAGTTCTTGCTGTGACAGAGTGTAGTCCCTAAGGACAATACTCCAAGTAGTTCATGGATCGTGGAACATCTCTTAAGCATTTCCATAGTCTCAGAACATACTCAGAAGGTCCTCAGGTGCTAAAGCATCGGATGTAGTAGGATTGTTCATGTTATTTACACTAAAATCAAATGGAATTTGAAAAAACCTTTTATTACGCGAAAAACTTGAAAAAACGCGATGTTTTATTTAAATTACGCGAAATTTATTTACGCATCCCCAGCTCTGCGCGGAAATTGAGGTTCCAGTGTATACCATTCGAATCAGTTCGTCGAGATCAGCATACGTATGTGTGTGTATGTAACATTTTGAGAGCTCAATTTTGGATTCAAATAAAATATCAAAAAAACTGAATTTTGTTTGGACGGATGTGGACGAAAAGAAATTAATTTATGCACAAAATACCCATTTACTCCGCGATATTTTAATGATGTAATATTTCCATTTAAAATAGCATACGTCAGGTGCATTCGAATTTTCAGGACGGCAATCAATCGATTTGAAACCAATCGTACCTCGTAACGCGATATCATGGGCAATTATTTCATACAAGAAATCGACGAAAATGGTGAAGATAACTTATTCATATTAGACGTCTAATGGTAAGAGCCGAAATGCATTCCTAAATTTCTAACGTAATGTTGGTTTTTAAACCTATAGTTTTTCCCTCAATCTCTAGGCAGCCAGTTTCCGAGAGAGGAATATAGAACTATTTAAACTGACGATCAATTAGTTCTGAACTGAGGTGCTCTAACAACGAAACAAGAAACCGATATTTAATTTATTTGTATTTATATTTGACGATTCATTTATTTTCGAATGAAACGATTTTCACCATCAACCATCGCTCTTCGATTTTCGGTTTATCTCACAGCGAAACTTCATGTTTTCTGTAACAAAAACCAATTTCAAACTAATATCTAGTAATAGTTCATTCTACTATCATTGCATTTTTTGACATTATTTTACACACAAATCTTCGTTAACAAACACTTTTTTTTAAATTACCTTTTTTTACGTAACTAATTTTACGAACCAAATCTCAAAGAAAATGAAAAAGAGGTTTTTCATACAACTTTCAACATACTTCAGAAAAAGAGAAACGATTTCCGGCACATTTAAGATCCAAAATGGCGACTTCCAGCTTATTGATATTCTTTAAAAACCGTTACTATATACATATTTTCGGAACAGATTTTTATGTGAGATCGTTCCGAGTAGAAAATGACGGCTTTTGATTAATCGACCGGGAAGTTGCCATCTTGAATTTCGGTTCAATCTCAATCATCGTTTGTCGGTACCTGCACATCAAACCCGTTTTGAAAATATTCATATTGTAAGAGAAGAGTTTGCGAACCCGTTCCGAAAATACCCATATGATTGGGGGTTCCCACATTCATTACACAAAACTTTTTTCACGAACCAAATACCAAATAACTTTTTTTACGTACTACCACAATTTACGAACCTCTGTTTTGTTCGTAAATCAAGGTTCCGGTGTATTATTAAAATGGCAAAATAATGCTTCAATTTGGCATTATAGCTTGTTGTGCTATTATTCTGCAATTTAGTGATAATATACACCAACGTATTTACTAATAAATTGTGATAGCTTATTGGGAAGTTTTAGAAATTTTGAGTAAATCCAGTGAAGATGCAAGACAAACTCGAATTTTGCGTGATATTCATCAAAATTTTAAATTATGAAATATTGAAACTTAGTAAAAGAAATATTCAGCGTTTTATTTTATTAAGTTTGAATTAAGTGTAAACAAGAAAACTTTGTTGAACCATGTGATATATTATTAAAAATATGTTCCAGTGACTGAAAGTAAGAAAAGACAAACACCTGTAATTGTGTCCTGTTACGACATGAAGGCAGGAATCCAGTGAACCTACTCTTGACTTAATTTTTTCGCCACCGGATTCCACGCGGCCGCGAACCACAGCCCCTCTAATTTTGTTGGTTATACGAGTTGATTCACAAACAAACTGTTTTGTTTTTCTTTTAAGAAAACTATTTTTCTTGGATGAGTTTGGTGCAAACCAATATTAGATTTTTAGCTTGAAGCTAACGATTAACTTGTAATTTTTCACACATTCCATAGAAATGTGATAACATAAATCTGACAACTCCGACAGTGACATGCAGAAGGCGCTGCGCAGTATCCCTCGTTGAAGATTCTATAGTTTCGGGAATAAAATATTATATAAGAATTATTTCACTAATCATCCCACACTTGCCACAGCTGAACTATCGCTCAAAATAACTGTTTCGACTAATAACATTTGTCGACAAACAAGGGGGGTGGGGGGAGTACTAAGGCCAAGAGAATGGGGTTTTGAAAATCAATTTTCATCTTCCATTTTTGTCGTGAATACGACTTACTTTACTATTGGGACGCCTTTTCAAAATTTACCCTCTGAGAGAGTGATATGTTTTTGATCGTCAATATCTCTTGTTGTATCTAATGAATCAAAATCAAAATAATATAAACGAGTATCAAAGAGGATAATTAATAAGGCGCGTTTGCCTTTCTAGTATTTTTATAGCTCATAGCTCAGTGATCTGTGAAAGGATTTATATAATTTAACTACCAATAGAATCGAAATTTTTCAACTTAAACGTGTATAGCAACAACAGTGAAGTATTTCAATAGTACACTATTGAAAAACCTGTCTCATTTGACCCATGTCAACACCAGCCAAACAGAACGCGTTCTGAGGAAGAGAACAAAATATCTGCTGCTGTACAACAAATCGTTCGAGGAAAATGTTCCGAACAGTGTTTAATATCGTAGTGAGTTCCACAATTTGGTCCTTCTGAAAGGCAGGAATGAATCCCTTACAACATCCGGATAGTTTCTTTCAATGAAATGCAAATCCGAAATGAAATAATCGAAATTTAAATTCTGCATGCGGCTATTTTTATAGCCGTTAGGAGCGCCCATTAGTGAAAAAGCTACAAACGAAATCACGTGAAAAGAAACCTATTTACAAAAATTGGATCAGTTTGGATTCTATCGCCACTACGAGTACAGTGTGTCGTTTGCAAAGCTAGTTTCGGTTCCGACAAGAGCGATTACGTCACAGCTGTTTGCATTGGTGAAAAAACAACGAAAAGAGGACAACGGTGGAGAGCATCACACAAAATCAGCCGTTCTAATGGCTCTAATAGTTTTCTAAAGAACTATAAGGATTTCTTGCTCTCATATCAAAGCTAAATATCCTTAGTTTAGTGCAAATCTAGAACAGTTTGATTAGATTTGTGCACTTTTCGCTGTGTGAAATTCACAGTAATCGAGATCAAGTGAAGCCTTCTCTGTTTTTGCGAAAATGTAAAAAAAAGGAATGCTTGCATAATTCATACAATTGATCAACTAATTGGTATTCGGAAGTGTTAAGGAACATGCCATTTGTTTTCGTATTCAAGACATCCAGTTATGTCTCTGACATTACCCACCCGCCTTTTTTGAATGAGGGTCGAGAATTGCAAGGTTGTGCTAGATAGTATAACTGTTATTAATTTGAATGAAACGAAATTTTTTTATGTGAAACACATCTTTGTTTTCTATATAGGGGTGCTAATTAGAAACTCAAAGGTAAATACAAGTAGAAATGTGGTCAGGTTTTGACCACTTACAGCTCAGTCAGTTTAGTGTCAATCGATTGGAAATATTTCTACGTGTTGTTTTGAATGTTTATAGCCATGTATTTTCGATTATATATCATTGAAATGTTGATTAAAAGCTAGCAGTGTCCTATTTTGTCTGCTAAAATTCTCCTGCATACCGGATTTCCCTGCCATATACGACGCTTTTGAAGGAGTAAGCGATATATCAAAGGAAAAGTATCGCTCTGATTGGTCAATCGATGAAAAAGCGAAACTATAGCTAACGTTTCAGTTCTACGCGTAGCATGCCAGAGGTAGGTTGTTGCTAGACAGCAAGACGAAAAGTGCCATAAAACGATTTGAAGCTTTACTTGGTATACTCTGATCTTGTGTCATGCGAGTTCGGATGAAATTCCATGTTGTCGTTTTCGCCTGAGAAATTTGCAACTACCCCAGGGTAAATTTTGAGTACCTAAGGTTAATTCCTAATTTATATAAGATGAACTCGATTGATAATGAGAAAAAGTTTATTGCTTCAACCGAAATCGCAGAATGGTAGATAAACTTAACTCTATAAACATAGCTGCTTGCATACAAAACTTGAACACAAGCTTGGCGAAGAAAAGCTTAAGTATCGAAATCCGTATCGCAAGTATGTACAAAGATATAATTGCATACATTTGGGATATTGATGTAATCTCGTCGGCTACAAAACAAATACAAATCAAGACAAATAGAGTCTATATTTTGGGTTCGCGTGTTTGGTGTTGGTTTCTAATAAAGATCAAGCTAAGCAGACTCTTGTGCATTTGCGGATCCAAAAGTGTGGCTCGAACAACCCGATGGGGCTGATTCCTGTAGTTTTTTAAATAATTTCAAAAGATATGGAACCATTTTTACGGGAAATTCAAAGAACTAAGGAAAAATAATCTTTATCCGCTTATAAACGCGAGTGTATGTAAATTTCAGCATAACTACGAAACAACCGAACCTATCGATACTTTTTGAAGAGAACAGATGCTCTACTCAGAGGTAGTCATAAGGGTATTTATGGAGGATAGCTGTAGTAAGTTCATTAAAAAAGGGGAGTTCAATAAAAAAATTATTCGATTAGAAACGATACTCCTTGACATATACAGATACTACTTTCATAACAAAGAAGATTGTAAGATTATTTTAAGGGAGCGGGAGTGTAGAAATTATCCCAAACCAGGGAAGTGTACACAGGAAGAAAAGATGAAACTTACACGACCTGTAAACCGATAGTACTACACGGACAAAAACCATGCCTTCTCATGAAATTTCATAAGCAAAATGATTGATATCATGAAAACTTTCATGAAAGATTTGTTATTGTGTATGATACCCATCATTTTGCTCATGAAATCATGACTTATTATTAAGGATAGACATGATTCATGATTTCATGACTTTTAATCATGGTGTAATATGAGCATGTAACATTAAATCTTTCACACATCTCAGACCATGTAAAATATTCAAAAGTAAATCTTTCCCACACTTCAGACCACACGCATAGAACACGTACTCGACAAATTTCCACTCGACACCAAGCCATGAAACCCAGAAACCCACTTGAAATATAAACTTCACCTACATAAGGCGATTAAATTGTCAGCACTTATTTCAGCCCAGCGAAAAACACCGCATTCATACGATAAATACAAACAAGGAAACTTAAGTATCAAATATCACTCAAAAACAAAGCAGTTATGTCATTTCCCCGCTTCTCCACCTCTACACCTCTCTCAGACAGTGCCATATGGCATGACCTAGAATAACAGTAACCCAGGAAAGCACACTGACTCGAACCGACACTCACGAGAGTTAAACCTGACTACTCTCAACCTCCCCTCTTCTGTATCACACTCACACACTTGCCTTGAAACATTACTCACTCTCTCGTACTCAAATACAATACAATGACCGAGACATGTCATTGGTTAAATCAGACTTACGCTGCGCGTTCTAACTCCTCCCCCCCGGATTTTTAGCAATCCATACTGTAAAACCCAACTAGCTAAGTTAGGAGAGCATAGACTATAAATAAGCGTATTTTAAAATAAAGAAACAGATTCGTGTTAAACTTAAACCGTTGTATGCATTTAATAGTAAAATGGTACCGGCAATGGATTTTTACCCGTGTATGAAATAGACATCAGTTGAAACGAAAATCTGATTTAAAACCATGATTGATGTAAAATTTCATTAAGATTCATTTAGTTTTTCATTGAACAAGACTGTATATTTAAAAACCGCTTAGTTTTGTAATGTAACTTTCCATTCAATTGCCTGCTCCAAATATGTGCATGAAAATAAATGTAAATTCACAAAATTGATCGAATTTTACGAAAAACATAACAACATAAAACTGACACAATTTGACAAGAATACCGTGAAAATTATGATGATTGTGAGATCTGAGATGGGACACTGGCCGTGAGCAATCTGGACATGTACAGAATATTGTTCAATCGGGTTGCCGTCTAAGTTGTGTTTCACTGCAATCAGTATTTCACTAAGCAGGACAATTTCTAGAATTTTCTTCGGACTTATCTTCCCGAAACATTTCCGAACAACGCCGGGTAATTAGATGTTCGATACACATAGAAATATTTTTTTTTTTAATTCGTATACATAAGTTCACATTTTTCACAGAAATTCCGCTCTTCAATGTGTGTGTGTGTGTTCGCATTTAAAAAGAGCCGCTTCACGGAACAAGAAAAAATATCGAACCGAATTGCACTCTGTACGATTAGTTAATGCTATGGAGACGGTTGCTATGCGCATCAGCAAGTGGACCATTTGTGAATTTGTGTTTTGCGCCGTTCGCCTCGCGCGTGAGACATTTTTATCGGAATTCTGCAGATTCTCCATAGTCAAGGGAAATGCAAAATGACCTCGGTCATGGAGTGCAAGTTGATCTTGTTCAGCACCTTTCATCGCCTTTTCAATAAGTTTATATAGAATTCCAAAAAAAATGTTTCCCAAACATCTAAAACAATTTTTAGTAGTGATTTTCGTCTGCTAATCGACTGAGCCACAGAAACACACATCTGCTTGACTGGTAAAATTGCATTTAAATTCATACAGTCGCACCTGCTAGCATTATGCAAGTTACAGTCGAAACATGTAAAATTCAAGCTAATCTAACATTAAGTCAATACAAATGAAATTTTCCGTCATTTCACGAATTAGGTCTTTATTTTTTTTTTATTCAAAAGATATTTTTATTCAGGCCTATTTGCGTACAAGATTACGTGGCCGAATCAGCCTAATTTTTAAATAAAGAATTTTTTGGAGTGGATCTCGTTGTCACTCTTTTTCCAGGAGGAGAAGAGCTTCCATTTCCCTTCTGCACCTTCCATCGCCTTTTTAATTAGTTTATATGGATTACAAAAAAAAATATTTCCAAACATCTAAAACAATTTTTCGTAATGATTTTCACTATTGTTCTGTATCCCAACGTAACAAATGATGTCAAATTCTATAGTTTCTGTAGTTAGCTTGTAGTTTTTTCCCTTAGAAAAGTTATGATGAGTTGCATTTTGCTGAATCGTACGCTGCACTCAAATTGACCTGTATATGAACCAAATTTTTTCAATACAAATTATTCCTGGACGATTTCAATAATCTCAAGAACACATTGTTTTTGAAGCAAATACCTCAACCTTACGATTCGGGTTTAAAATTGATGATCTGACTGACGAAATTTTCCGCACCTTCATACGTAAATATCACCACTGCCTACAAAATGCTTCAAAAAGTTTCCTAATCTCCGAAAAACTATGTGAAAATATCAAAACCAACAACTGAATTTCTTTTCTCCCATTGTTCACTGTAAAAAAAATGTGGCTCATGATTATTCGCTGTTTTCATTTTTGAGAATTGAACTAAATAATATGGAAATAAGTGTCGTTAGAAGTTTTTGCGCCAGCACGAGAATCCTACAAGGAGATTAATTTCATGCTTCTGCACAGTAAATTACCATAAAGTGAATTATTTTACCCAAATGGAAAAAAAAGTTTTAATTTTATTTCCAGCAACTTACACCTTATTGCTTCGTGGAAAAGAAGAGTGGTCGGATTAGACAGAATGAGACAAAAATAACCCCACCAAAATCCAACGCGAATGATCATCATCACCACCAACAGCAGCATCAGCAGCAGCAGCAACAGTAGGACTAACAGCGAGAGATATACTCGGTGACCCCACATAAATTATCTACTTTTTACCACTGCCAGACGCAATAAGCTTGGAAAAATAGAACTTTAGCAGGAGAAAAATACCGAAAATTTAGCCTGTCAAGTCCATGCGAGGGTACCTGTGCTGCTTTGTGGCAGATATTTATCACACCATTACGAGGCAGCATTCAGTGCCCGGACTTCGTTTTTCGCCGGTCGACGAATTTCGACTTTTGTCGTTTTCACGTTAATACATATTCTGCAGACTGAGAACAAAGCTAGCCTCTTGCTCCTTTGGCGAAGCAGAGCAGGTTTACACGGTTGCAATTTCTACTGAGGTTAATGGTTTTTATTTTCAAAATCGGCTCTCACACATTGAACCAAAATCAACATAAATGTTTTCAAGTTGCACAACCTATATTTATCCCATCTACAAACCAATACTGTGCACTGCCAGCATCGTTGCATTCCACGGTCTGCAAGTAATCCCGAAGGCACATGTAGTAACTAAGGCAAAAAAAAAATAATTCCAAGAGATCTGTTGCTTAGCATGGGATCGGTCGGTTGGCAGCAAGCGGTGGTGGAACGGAAATACATACGATAGAACTACCGGTGGAATGTGAATCAACAAATGCCCGGAGATACGGTTGCACCCGGAGAAAACCCAATGCAATCGTTGGGAATGAGTAAAAAAAAATAATACGACGTAGAAAAAACCATATCTGGTATACCGGGAAGAAGCATTTAAGCCGATTACAAAAGCATAAATCACATTTATCCGGGATGAAGCACTTGGTAATGGTTTGCTAGTACATTACTTTACACACGGTTTCATTTTCCGAACGCCGGTGTTTTTTTTTCGTATGCCACCAAACACCGTGTTGGTCTTTCAGAAGGCTAACCATGGCCTGCGGTCCGCACACCTTCCAGCGATAAGTGCACCGGTTCCGGTCAACCGAGAACTGGTGCGGATGTGATCGTTTGTAATTTTTCCCCATTACGTGACGTAACAACTCCTGAGTTTAGTGTAGAAGCACAACCAGAACAATACCGAGCTGGATCAGTGTATTCATGATTTTTTTATTAAACGGAAAGTATTAATGTTGTCATAAGTTACGTTAAAACTTCAACTTACACGAACTTAAAGGGCGGGTAGAGTCTAACACTTTTGAAAAATCATTTTTTTCTTTGTATTTTCTTATAGCCGGAATCGGATCAAAACTCTGGAAGTTTGAGCTTTTATCTTTTCTTATCTCATACTGCGAAGAGGCAAGAGCTCGCCCAAGAGTTTTGCTTCAATTGACGAAATTTTACAAAACAATCTTGAAAAGTTTCATTATAACAAAATACAAAAGAAAAATTATGATTTTTTTTAAGTATGAGCACCTTTGTTTCATTTGATTTTATAGACAACTAGCTGACCCATCGAACTTCGTCTCGCCTAAAAATTATTTGTTTGCAGTTATGTATTCGTATTGCAGAATTGTCAAACGACTAAGTGGTTAACGTTTCTCATCAATATAATTACATAACCTACAATCAACGGAATTCGACACACATTCGCTTTAGCTCAACAAAAGAAACATCACCAAAAATTAATGTGAAAATGTGAAATACTTCTGTTAAGTAAAAATAGAGCAAATGAACAAACTGTCATCTCAGAATGTATTTACAATTTGTATTTAGCCCAAGTAACCACACGGAAAGACCGAAATTAGCATTTTGGCGAAAAAATTAGTTGATTTTCTGATTTTAGTTAGCTATTTTTTGAGACAACTAAAAAAATCTTACTTTTGCTAATTTAGATTTTTTAATTCTAATTTTCTTAATAATAATAAAATATTTGTTGAAATGGCTATTTTTTTAGTTGAATTCACCAATTAAACGTGCTGTCATTTCTTAGCTAAGGCACGCTTCATATCCATTCAACTAATTTTTTAGTTGAGTTAGAGAAATAAAACGTTGTTTTCAACCAACATAAATGGTTGAATTGGTTTCTGCAATTAGCAGCTATATGGCGCTCGTTAACACCATAACGACTACTAGCCACTAGATGGCACACTACTACCGAAAAAAATTTCAGTCGCGGTTATCTTTTCTATATTTGCAGGTATAAATACGATGTTGTATTGGAGAAAAAGACATAAGCGAAACATAAACTTCTTTTTGAAAATTTTACTTCTAAATCGCTGTTTTCTTCATTCGACTTCGCGAAATCGACTCTCTCACTGAAAACTTTGAGCACTCGGAAAACAAAAACCGAATACAAGTAGTACACCGGACGGCGTAGCCCGGAATGAGAAGATACAAAAAAAACATCATTTGACGTATACAATTAGAGTGCAACATTCGAAACTCACTTCACTGTTTCCCGTAAAAAACATTATTACCCACAATCGCTTCAACTGCGCACAAATTCTGAATAAATATACTTTCCACAGTTTACGTCATTTTTACATATCGGTTTAGAAATTTATATAGGGATATATCGTAACACATGCGAAAAACATCTAAACAATTTGCGAGCAGTTTCAACAAGACGGTCCCTTTTAGCTTTTTAATGGTTTGTTTTGCTTTGACACTGCTGTCCTTCAGTAATGACGGTGATAGATAAATAGAATCAAAGTTTCTGATTTTAATAACGAAATTAGTTGTCAATGAGAATTTCGTGTTGGATTGAAATATTGCTGGTTTGTGTCCAGAATATTCGCCAACTAAACACTTTCTCTAAAAATAAGAGTTTTTTTCAGCACAGTAAATTCTAAATTTTAACTAATTTTATAGTTATTTTGGAAATTTTGTTGTTAAAATCAACTAATTCAAAAACAGTAATACGAATTAGGCGCAGAGCTAATTTCGGTCGTTCCGTGCAAAAGTTTGTAAAAAAAGATTTGGCTTAAGCTGTATACAAAGCATTATGAATAGTCCGTTTTAGAGGAATTACCCATACTTTAATGTTCACCCCACGCAACAGAACAAACTTTGAAGCAGTTCCTTGTACAGCTTTTAAGCATCGAGAAAGTTTTCTCAGAACTTGTTCTGTACGTTCAAGTTGCCAAAAAGTGCCACGCATACTTTAGAGCACTAATAAAGTGGATATTTGTAGGTACTAAGGAACTTTTGGTGACTTGGAGATACGACGCTTACATTTTAAGTTGAAACAGAGCAATCAACGGGAGACGGATATCATCTCAGCAACAAAAAACCGGCATGGTTCATCTATACCTATACCGGCAGTGGATAATTGTGTTAAAATCATTTTACTATTGCCGCTTATTCTAGCTATGTGCATATAATTTTTGTTTAAGTTGTGTCTATGAAGATGTCTTGAACACCAGGTTTTTGAAATATTGTAACCTAGTATGAGAATCATCAAGTCGAATCATCGATTAGATTTTCTGCGATGATTGTGAACTTGCGATTCTCTCTTGGTAAATTCCACACAGCGCCGATCATTGTAAAACTGTATCTATTTTGGTAAGGGCCGTAAAATACTCCAACTCATGGAGCGAAGGAATGTAGAAAAATTCGCTCACGGTTCATGCATTCAGAGGCAGCGAGTTCTTGTAGCATCATCTACCTATTTAACGATGTTGTATACAATGTAGAGAAATATCGAGCCGCTCTCTGCCAAATTATCGGCTATCACCAACACTGTTTCTCAGAATATGAAATAGTCTCAATCTATCTTGAATATTGATATCTAATTGCCACTTATTATGTGCGCTTCGTGTAATCTAAATCATTCGAAAGCAAAATGCAAGAAAAATCTCTTAGTTTGACCTGAGCGCTTCTACAGCACAATCTTTTCATTGATTCACATTGACCAATATTATTAATTTGACACCATTACACTCAATCCATCAAATGGTGAACGATATCAGAATTTTTTCTTCTACAGCGGTATTTCTAGTCATATGGATTCCGCCAGTCATTTATGTCGTTTCCGCTTGATGCCTAACCTAACCCAGTTATCACCCTGACTGCTGTCAAATCGTTTATTTGAAACCAGTTTTGAACCTAGTTTCAACGTAATTGAACTGAAAATCGAGTCAGTTTCGAGTCTGATTTTTATATCGGGTTTGCTCACAACCCCGTTGTTAAGTGCGAACCCAACATAGTTTCGTGAAAAGTGTTTACCTGATGAAACTACCAAACGAAATAGACGTTAGTAAGCAATAATGTTGATACCCAATTAAGCACGTGGGACTTTGCTTTTGTGACAATTTTGACAAAGGGGGGATGGGGAGTCAAAAATCGTCAAAAAAAGCGTGACGTCTTTTATGGACAGTCCCTTATGCAACTCGCTGCGCGCCAAACATCAATCGTAGATCTAGCAAGCACTGGTTACTTTTTCAACGGAAAATTCCATTGTCCATGCAAAACAATTTTATAGATTTTTCCCACTTTTCCGGCAAGTTTTCTTAATTTTTTTGATGTACGAACCCGGTGGGGGTAAAAACTGTTCAAACAAAAAAAGAATCATGTAAATCTGTAGATATATATATATATATATATATATATATATATATATATATATATATATATATATATATATATATATATATATATATATATATATATATATATATATATATATATATATATATATATATATATATATATATATATATATATATATATATATATATATATATATATATATATATATATATATATATATATATATATATATATATATATATATATATATATATATATATATATATATATATATATATATATATATATATATATATATATATATAGATGAAAGTCTGTATTTTTCGGGGAAACTCATTAAATTATTATACTGTTATAAAAATCCGATAAGATGCAGCTGTAATTTTTATTATTTATTCATAAGAAAGTACCACTCTACACCCATTTAGAATACAGAACCGCCATTCAGCGACGACCGTAACAATTACTATTCTATAACTTGGACCTACCAAAGAGCAAATTATCAGAGAGCAAATCTGCAAACTTCTTAAAGAGCAAAAATTAGATTCTTTTAATGCCAAAAAGTTCCACAGATCTGGACGCCCTCTACAGTGCGAATTTCGAAACTTCAGTTTGAACAAAAAAGATGTTTTTTCAAATTAATTTTATTATTGAGGTTCCGTTTAACCAAAAATTTGTTCTCTGGAAGAGATTACCATTCTCGGAAATTTGCTATTTAGAGGTCTGAATTTAGGCAAATGTGCGTACTAGTTAACTGCTCTGGTATCGCACATTTTAATGTAGAATTACTTATCATCTTTCTATATATTCTATTCGTCCAAAGTCATTTCGCCGAAAGTCGTTTCGTCGAAGAGGTCATTTCGCCAAAAGAGGTATTTCGTTTACTTCACATAATTAGAAAACTATAAATTCTGGTTATTCATAAAAATTATGTATTTGGCTGTACCTCAAAAAAAGACCAGAAGTTTCATTTTAAAATTCCCGCGCTTGTCCAATCTGTAAACTTTTATTCTTTCAACGTTGGCAACACTTTTATACACATTCTGTCAAATTTTGACGCATATCGTACGATTATTTTTTGTTTGGCGTCTATACAAAGAAGTTGAAAAATTTTCGTGTGAAAATTTAGAACAACGTGCGTGCATCAAATTTTGTGTTCCAAATGGATTTAAGTGTTCCGAAACGTTGAAAATGTTTGAAAAGGCCTTTGGTGAATCGTGTCTAAGAAAAACACAGGCATACGAGTGGTATAAACGCTTCAAAGGATGTCGTACAAGCGTGGATCATGATGAGATCCCTGGCCGCCCAACAACATCTGTTACTGAAGAAAACATTGAATCGGCGAAGCAAATCGTGTTGCAAAATCGTTCTGTATCGATTAGAGAGATTGGTGTGTTGTTGGGCATCTCTTATGGATCAGCCGAACACATTTTAACTAATGTTTTGGATTTGAAACGCGTCGCTTCTCGGCTGGTGCCAAAAAAACTGAATTTCATTCAAAAACAGCGTCGGTTGTGTCGCAGTTTTTGGCCAAAAACTCAACCAATATCATCAACCAAGCACCGTACTCGCCAGATATGGCCCCGTGTGACTTTTTCCTCTTCCCCAGACTCAAATTGCCATTGCGGGCAACGCATTTTGAGACCATAGAGACCATAAAAGAGAATCCGCTGCGTGAATTTGTATGGAAAATTGGATCAAGCGTTGGTATGCATGTATTGCCGCAGGAGGGAGTACTTTGAAGGCGATAATAAAGAAATTTTTTAAAAATTGAAATTTTGCGTTTTGCCTTTCTCATATGGAAAGGTTATGCAATCACTTGAAAAACCGATTAGTGGAAATTGGCCCGGAGGGCCAAGTGTCATATACCATTCGACTCAGTTCATCGAGCTGAACAATGTCTGTGTGTGTATGTATGTGTGTGTGTATGTGTCAAATAATCTCACTAGGTTTTCTCGGAGATGGCTAAACCGATTTTGACAAACTAGGATGCAAATGAAAGGTCTCGTGGTCGCATACGGAATTCCTGAATTTCATCCGGATCCGACTTCCGAATCTGGAGTTTTAGGGTGCGTACTAGAAGAGTTTGTGTGTCATGTTAGTTGGTGGCCGTACGAACCGACTTTGATTATACCGGTTCTCGGGTTCCGGTGCCGGAAGTGCATATAATAGTGAACCCATTTCGTTCTCTTAAGGATGGCTTACGCAATCAAAGCACTGTTTTATTCTGTATGTTATGCATAAACAATCACTTGGTTTCTTTCAAAAATCGAAGAGAAAATTTTTGAATAGAATACCACAATATTATATGTACATGAGAAAGGCATCATTATACCACTAGGTGGATTAAAACAGGTTGTTTAATAAAATTCCGGTTCTTTTTTGATCATAAGGTATGTCTCCTGGATAATAAACTAAAATTCTACTACCAGAACGTGAGAGGGCTACGTACGAAGATTGACGAATTTTTTAGTGCTGCTGCAGAAATGGATTACGATGCTCTTATTTTAACTGAGACGTGGTTAAATAGTGAAATCAACTAGGTTCAACTGTTTGGCTCGAGTTATACGGTCTACCGTAACGCATATATAAGTGCAGGTGTAGTTTATATTCCCCCTGACTCCACCGATAATGTAGACGTTGTTCAAAATCACATTGATTCTGCACTTAACATCGTTAACAATACTGATCATCGAACCGCACATTTGCTATTTGGGGACTATAACTAACCTGGGCTCGTCTGGAAGGGTACGCATTCCGGATTTGCTATCCCAGATTTATCTGAATCAACTTTGACAAGGCCGAAAGTCACTCTATTGGATGGCATGTCCCACTCTATTGGATGGCATGTCCCTATTGAATATGCTGCAATTGAGTACTGTGACTAACATGCGCAACCGCACATTAGATCTTCTTTTCGTTAATGAGGAAGCTATGAAGAATTGTTCCGTTTCAGAAGCACTTGACCCATTGGTTGCTGTAGACACAAATCATCCTCCGCTTTCTGCTACTTTGATTTGCCCTCAACTAGTTCGTTTTGATGAGGTGCATGAAAATAGGTTGTTCAATTTTTCTAAAACTGCCTTTATCGGGCTTAACAACGCACTCCGTTTAATCGACTGGGACTCTATTCTTGATAATGCTACCGATGTGGATGCTGCTGTAGACAGTTTCTCCAATGTTTTAAGACAACTTACGGTTCATGTCCCTACGCCCCGTCCTCGTTTGAAACCACCTTGGAGCAATCGACATCTACGTGACCTCAAAAGATTAAGAGCGGCTGCACTTCGTCGTTTCACAAGTCGTCGGAACCCAATTACAAAACGAGATTTTTCTCAATCCAGTAACAACTATCGAACGTATAACCGCTTTCTCTACTCAAAACACGTGGAACGAAATCCAAAGCAATTTTGGTCTTTTGTTAATGGTAAACGCAAAGAGAATGGACTTCCTTCCTGTATGTTCCTTGAAAACGAAACTTCAAACACCATAAGTGACACATGTAATCTATTTGCAAAACACTTCTCGAGTGTGTTCAACTCCGATTCGGCTAATTCTACTCAGGTTGTATGTTGCCTACAGAACTTACCCCTAGGTGTTATACATATCGACAGTATTCGTTTTTCTGATGAGGATATTATGGTGGCAGTTAACAAGTTGAACTCCTCTATATCGGCAGGGCCAGATGGGATTCCATCTATAATCCTGAAAAGATATTCAAGAGCATTGTGTGCACCTCTGAGAATAATTTTCAACCTATCATTGTCGCAGTCACGATTTCCTTTGAACTGGAAAAAATCATTTATGTTTCCTGTCTTCAAAAAAAGCCGACAAGCAAAATGTTACAAATTACCGAGGTATAACTTCACTCTATGCCGGATCTAAGCTACTTGAGATTTTAGTTGGAGACATCCTATTTCGTGAAACAAAGTCGTATATTTCGAAGGATCAGCATGGTTTTTTTCCCAAACAGATCGACTATCACCAATCTGCCACAATTCTGTTCTTATTGTATTACAAATATGGAAACTGGATCACAAGTAGACACAATATACACGGACCTCAAAGTTGCGTTAGATCGTGTAGATCATACACTATTACTAGCAAAACTTGAGCGTTTAGAAGTATCATCAAACTTCTCTGCGTGGCTTAAATCATACCTCGTTGACCGAGTTCTGTCTGTAAAGCTTGGAAACGTTGAGTCATACAACTTCATCAATTTTGTCGGGTGTTCCTCAAGGAAGCAACCTCGGTCCATTACTATTTTTGCTATTTTTCAATGACGTCTCTCTCGTCATACCACCAGGATACAGACTTATGTATGCGGATGATTTGAAATTATTTCTTGTGGTACGATCAACAGCAGATTGCGAGAAACTTCAGCGGTACTTAAACAATTTCTGTAACTGATGCAATCTCAACCTCTTGACTATAAGTGTGACTAAATGCTCGGTAATTTCTTTTACACGTAAGAAATACTGTACTATACTATACTTTGGAACTACAGCATCTCTGGTGAAACACTTGAAAGAGTATTAGTCTTCAAAGATCTCGGCGTGCATCTTGATTCTCAACTTTCATTTAGACATCATTACGCTCAGTACATATCAGTACATATTTGGAGCCCATACGTGAGCGTCTGGATCAATAGAATCGAAGCAGTACAAGTACGATTTCTCCGATTTGCTCTTAGATCTCTGCCTTGGCGTAATCCGTTAGAACTGCCACCATATACCGATCGCTGTTGTTTGCTCGGTATGGACACACTAACCAAACGGAGGAACATATTCAGAGCGGTATTTATAGCAAAATTACTAAGTGGACAAATCGATGCTCCGGAGATTCTCTCTCAAATACATATTAATGTTGTCTCCGAGAAGCCTTAGAGCGTGGAATTTCTTGAGGCTCGATTTTCAACGTACAGAGTATGGTCAGAATGAACCGATCAGGGCGATGTATTATGTATTTAACAGTGTGTATGACAATTTTGATATCTCCGTGTCTAGTACCGTTTTCAAAAATAGACTTAAGAGATTTCAATAGATAATAAGCTTTTTAGACCTAACGAATTTTAAAACACGTATATGTTATTCAATTAGTTCTTATTTATTTAAAACTGTGAAAATGTATTTATGTAAGACTTCGAAAATGTATTTATGTTAGCATGTATGTTTGTGAAGAAGTAGAAAAGATGATGGGTTTTTGCGCACATTTGAAGATTGCTGATTTTCAAATGGGCTTTTCCCAACCATACACTATTTCATGAAGACCAATAAATATATAAATAAATAAATAAATAAATAAATAAATAAATAAATAAATAAATAATTGAATGTGCTGCAGCCACATAACCGAAGCTAAGATGGCTCGACGGCAGAAAGCCGCCGAGGCGAAGTCAGCTGTGTTGACCGCCGACTCGCTGTCGAAGCGGCGGGCTCTTGCAGAAAAACCTGTAACCGCCTCCTTTATCCGGTATATTTAAAGGTAGGTTAGGTTCACACAAGCGGTAGCGAGATCAGCTGACACACGAGCCAATTTTTTTTATGTGGAATACATTTTTTTTATTGTAGATCGTTTGATTGTAGATCGTTAGAAATTTTGGTTGCCTAGATCCACATCAATGGCTCGATCAACCCCATGGGGCTGATCCTTGTAGATTTTTTTTCATTTTCACGCAGTTATCTGGAAATACTACAAACAATTACTTGGTAGATACTCTAATAAAGTCAACAAGTTTTCTTGGAAATTTCGTTTTAAAGATTATGAAAAAAAAAGAAAATAAATAAATTATTTAAGTGCTACTTAAATACTTCAGAAGTACGATTGTACGATTGTAGTTCAACAAATCGGGAGTAAACATTATCTATTTTCAATTGTCTTTATTTCAAATCAATTCCAACCACGATATGAAGACTATCGAAGAATTCGGCGAAATGACGCTTTTGACGAAATGGCGTTCGGCGAAATGATTTTGTTTTCTTCAAAAAGGTTGAAAACTCGTTGACAAAGGGATTGCTTGTGTTTTCAAAATCGAGCATCGGTGTTGAGATTTTCGTTTTTTTTTATCGTGTGTACGAAATCGAACACCACACACACAGCGTGCTTCGTTCGTAGATGCGGTGTTGTGTTTTCTTCGCGTGTACGTACCGGTGCGCTTTATAAGACGGTTTGAAATTTTAGACACTCATCATCCTATAATTTCAGAACCAGAAATCAGTTCCGGATGACATTCAGGAGTGCTTCCGAACCCGGAAACCGAGGACTGGCCGTCAACTGACAACACCTATCGATTGGAACTGATTTAAGCCCTCGCAACCTCATTTTTCCATGTTTTGCAACTGCTTCAAATGTTCAACACTGTTATTCCTGTGATTCCGGAACCGAAAGTCGGATCCAGATGTAATTCAGAAGTTTTATATGGGACTATGACACCATTTATTCAAATCTAATGTCGTTTTTCATTGATTCCACTCGCTCGGTGCCAGTGTTTTGCCCTGACAGCCGATCAATGAAACGGTTTTGTAAAGTTTGGTTTGCACGCATGCTGCTCGGAAAAGAAAACGGGTGCAAAATAGTTGCCCGCGAATTGCCCCGAAAGTGCATTTTTTTTCGTGCGGTGCAAATCAATGAAACACAGTGCACCTGTTTTGATTGCCCGACTGCACGAAAAGTGCACGAATCGAGCAAAACACTCCACGAGTGTTCTCAATGAAAAACGACATAAGTTTGTGAAAATCGGTTCAGCCATCTCCGTGAAAAGTTAGTGCAAAAACATTGCATACCCACATAAAAATATTTTGCAAGCTCGACGAACTGATTCGATTGGTATATGACACTCGGACCTCCGGGCCTCGTTTCAAAAGTCGGTTTTCACAGTGGTTGCATAGCCTTTCTATACGAGAAAGGTAAAATCCAAAGGTATTGAAGGCGTTCCGAAATTAACATGCATAAACAGTAAGTAAGACTGTTTTTTTCATTCGAGGGGCTCTCGAAACGAAATCCGGAGTACGGACCTGTTTGAATGTAAATTTGCGTAAACAGCGAATCAATGTGCATCTTATACGATGTGAATTCGTTAGATTTTTTCGAACTGCTTGTGGCACTGTTTATTTATATTTTGCCATCACTGGGACCTCCTAACTCAAGCCACCATATACATTCACGATAATCGATTTGTTTCTTTCTATCGTTCGCTGAGTAAAGACAAATGATATTTATATCTTTCTTCCATGACAGCTAAGTATATCAGTTTCTTAATCAACCTGAGTTAAATTTGGCTGATGAATGATAGTAATTTATAACAATTGTTATCAACCCCGGTCAGCGGTACAAAATATGAGGCATTAGTTTTTCAATCCAGACGTCGTATATTTGACTCCTGATCTGGCAGGATTCTTAGTGTCAGTAGCATCGTAGCGGCAGCCATTGTCATTGTTCTTTGCGCCCATGAATCGGCTTCAAAATTTGTTGAAGATGAGTCTCTAGCTCCGCATTGGAATGTAGTACTGTTGTGCATTTGCAGATTTTAGGCATGCTATTTTTTCTAAAAAGATAAACTTTCGCGTTTAGAACTGTTAGAATTTTTCTCATGCGAGATTGTAAGGAAAACTTTACAAGAGATAATTAAATGTGAAATTAACAAAACTGAACAATTTTTTCGGTTTTTTCACGATATCAAACTAACTATAGATTATAAGAGGAGAAAGAATATGAAATTATAGAGCCATAGTACTCAAGGAAGAGCAAGGATGTGAAGAATAAAGTGCGGAAAAGTGAGACTTGACAAGGGTCATTTAAGTAAGCAGAAGGCTTCTCGTATCTAAACTTTTACCTTCTACCAGAGAAATCGAACTTAGGCATCTTAGCGATACGAGTCATCCGAGTCTCTGATGTGTCAAAAAGTAAAGGCAAAGGTCGTTTTGCCATTTACTATCCGAACCGACAAAAGTAGAGTTACGAGAAGTTGTCACATTCTGCCCACGAGGGTTTCTCACACAATGTGTTTCATTGTGTTGATATTTTCTCATCTCTATACAGTTACCGGAATGGAAGATTTGTCCGAAACTTTTGCTTGAGTGCCTGGAGTTGTAGCGTATGGCTATGCGTCCCAGGGTGCAAGCGGCGCACGGACAGCGCTCCATTCATCGCTGTGTGTGATGGAATCCCATCAAATTTTTACTTTTTACTTTTTTATTTATGATATAGTTAAAAAAACCGAAAAAAGTAAAAATTGCTGACTGACCAGAAGTCATAAATAAAAAAGTAAAAACTGAACAATGTTTCAAACTTAGTGGTTACTAAAATATTGAAATATTCTATTTCTTCTTATGTCGTTTTCGTTTTTAAATTGCACTACACTGGTGTAGCGAAAGCTGCACTGAAACCGTTCGTTTTTGCCAATTGCACTACACCAGTGCTACACTTTTTCTGCACCGATACCACTGGTGTAGCACTCATCAAAAGTTTGGTGTAGCTCTGTGCGATTCCACGTTTATTGTAGTCAATGGTTACTGTTTATGTTTTCGTCATTTTTGTTCGTTTATTCATGCCTCAGTGTAGCACTGCACCGGTGTAGTGCAAATTAAAAACGAAAACGCCATTAGATTCATGATTTATACTTCTCGACTTGATCATAACTGAAGCCTCGAGAAGCGGTTTTCAATCAAAAACTCCGATCGTAGAAGCTCCGTCACAATTGAGCACAGTATCAATCCTCTTAGTATATTTTTTATGTTTGTTCTTCAAAAAATGATCCATCTTTTACAGACTAACTTTCCCTGCGTCGCACGAAATTATTTTGCTCTGACTCAAACCATCAAATTTATATAGACTTTCCATCTTCTGGTTGAATAATTCTAGTCAGATTAACATTTACACTTTGAGACAAGACTGGAAATGCCAAAACCCCAATATCTTTGCTGTCAGCATTTCCCCTTAAGCTTCGACGTCGCTTCCAAATCCCATCCAGTCGAAATGCTGCTGATTGCATCACCGAACAGAAACCACAGACCGCAGCAGTACCAGCTTGGCAATGCTGGATAAAAATAAGGTTCCGATCAATCTATTCCTATTCTACCGCCCTATCAAAAGTTGACAGTATTCCCATGTAGGTACCGATCCGAAATCGAATGAATCTGCCAATCCTGAAGATAATGCCAGTACGTCCTCGAATGGTCCCAATCCTTTCATCACGTGGGAGGCCTTCGAACGTCGGCACGGTTTTCCATTATTGAAAATCGACAGGAATGGGACGAGAGACGGTGGGGCATAAGGCAAAAGCAACCCGAAAAAGTGAATTGAAACTTCATACACTTGATCTCCATTGGAGTTACTCTCACTGAGTGTCTCTGCTCCGTATGGTGATTGGGGAAGCCAGGCAATTTTTGGGTATCGATTTTTCAGTATGTGACACCATTCCAAAGTATGCATCCGACATATGAAAAATGTCAAATGTCGGAACATTTGCCGGCACTGTCTGCTTTTCAGATTTGTCGGAATCCATACGACGATATACTTGAACAGAACCATTCCAAAGCGCAAGAAATTCGGAAGCAATTGCACTGAAAAACACTGCTTGAAATTGCAACACAAAACCACCTCACTCTATGGAATGCATCTGAGAGGAGCCAAGTTCTGTAGCTTTTCCTTGTACCTTGATTCGAAAATAACAATCTCACAAAAAAAACAGAAACCTGATGATCGAATCTTTCGAAAGTGGCTTGTGCTTTTTGCAACAACAACAACAAGTAGGTTGCGAAACGTCAGAAACTGCCGTGCAGTTAAAAAAAAAAGAAAACGAAAAATTGTGTGCAAGGTTGGAAAAAACAATAAGAAACGTGGGAGACAAATCGTTTTTTTTTTCTCCTGTGTGTGTGTGTGTCAAATACAAATCAGGTCAGACCGGTTTGTTTGGAAATGAAGCAAGCCTAATTGGTTACTGGATTTCCGATCGTTCATTTTCATGGCCATCTTGTCAGTGTACTTATGTCGTTTTCGCTTGAAAAAACTGAAACTGATCCCATCAAACGAACACTTTTCACGAAACTGTGTTGGTTCCGCATTTAGCAACGGGGGTTTGAGCAAACCTGATATATGAATCAGATTCGAAACTGACTCGATTTTCAGTTCAGCAACGTTAAAACTTCGAAACAAGCATTTCGACAGCAGTTAGGGTGGAAACTGGGTTAGGTTTGGCATCAAACGAAAACGACATTAAAGTCTGTTCATCTTGAACAAGAATAAAAATACTTCGTTCTGTTTACTGTCTCAGACCTTAAACAATGTTTAGATGAGGATAAATAATGGCCCTAGTTTTATACATAGTAGTATGTTCAAGCGTGTGTACCAAACAGATAATTCAAAATATTCATCCTGAGAACTAAAGCTAAGACTCGGTTTAAAATTTCAATTTCAATTTATGTATATCATAGAAAAATATAACGCACATTGGCAATCATTTTTCAATTTTAATTATTGGTTTTCAAGGTAAATAAATATCAGTGCTGGCTCCGGTCTGCAAACAAAACAGGGAAGGGAGATAAATGTCAGTCTAGAGCTGGAGGTCGTATAATTTGCACATACGCAATAAATATCAAGCGAAGAAGATTTAGAATTCGGGTCAACCCGGGCGGGATTTGAACTAACACATTTTAAATAATTCTACAAACAACGTAAACTGATCATTCTTCAATTCCCTTCACTACCATTCATTTGGTAGAAGCATTCGAAATTTTTTTTTTAAACGGTATGGCCGGGTTTTCATACAAAAACTGCCCCCAAACAGAACAAAAATTGAAAGGATTTATATTGGAGATGATTTTCCCAAAAGTTTAACCCTTTAACTGTCATATAGGTAAAGTTAGGGTGGTTCTTCTGATTTTCATTTTATTTATTTTTGTCAAAATCATCTTTAGAAAAAAATTTAAAAAAATCAGGAATATTTTTGGAATTATGGGAAACCTCTCTGATTTTTTTTAGAATTTTTCTAAATGTATTTCATGTGAAAAAAAATGTTCAAAATTTTCGATTTTTTTTCAATCGCACTTACAATTTTGGTACCAATCTAGATTTTACATAAAAAAATAAATCATTTATGAGTACATTACGCTGTATTTTTTTCAGATTTTTTAAAAATGTGAACGGGTATAATATCAGACTTTAAAAAAATAATTCATTCGGAAAAGCATGCGTCTCCATCAAATTGTCATCATCCGATGGAGACGCATGGTATTTAGTTCTAAAATCTTATATCACATGCCCTGAGAACTAAATACCATGCGTTTCCATCTACAACTTGAGATCAGGGCTTAAGAAAGAATTTTCATAAGGAAGGACCACTGAGAGAAATATGAATAATAATTAATGAATTGACGGTTTAAAGTTTTTTTTATGAACTGATAAGTCATTCTACATTTATTTACATTTATTTTATTCAAATCAAATAATAGTTATATAGAGTAAAAATTCCAAAGGACAATTCAATTATAGCTATTTTGCAGAAAAAAGTATTTCTAGACACCAAGCGCAAAATCAAGGAAAATTCGAAACCAAGCGAAGTCTGAAAAACTATCAGTTTTAAGGTAAAATGTTCGTCGACGTTCTGTATCAAATGGTATGAAAAGCCAAATTGCCTGAAATTACAAGATTACTTCTGCCTCTCTCATACAGAAACACTTTAAATGCCATGTTTTGATTCGAAGCCTGGAAGGCCGAATGTCATGTACCATTCGATTCAGCTCATCGAGTACGCAAAATGTCTGTATGTGTGTATGCGTGTATGTAATAAAAATGTGCCCTCAATTTTATGGGAACCCATAGGTTTCTATGGAAATTTATTTGGATCGGACTGCCGGTTCGGAAGTAACGGGGTAGCATTTGCAAAAAAATAAATAAATAGTGTACTCAATTTTCTCAAAGACCGTTTCGCTGATTTTGTTCAACTCATATTACATTTAAATTCTATCGAATTTCATGTAGATCCGACTCTCGGTTTCGGAGTTACGCGGTCAAAATGTGCAGAATAAATTTAATAGGTGCAATCAATTTTCTCAGAGACCGCTCATCCCATTCTCACAAACTCAGGTTCAAATGAAAGGTCCCATACCACTCTATCAAATTTCATCCGGATACGACTGCCGGTTTCGGAATTACAGGCAAATTATTATACAAATTCCATTTTCAGGAGTGTGAACATATAACACGGAGAAATCGAGCAAAATATCTTCAACTAGCCTTCAATTGAACAGGTTTAGTGAGTTGATGACAAAATAAACTGATTTTGGGTATACCGGATCTTCGTTTTCAGTTTCAGAAGCACCGTAAAAAGTGATCGTATAGGAAATTACTTCAATTTCTCAAAAACGGTGTTTTTTACCAAACATAGATTCGAATGAAAGGTATTATGTTCCCGCAAGAAAGTCTAGAATTTAGAGCGATAATGCAAAATAAGAAAAAATTGGCTTAGAATTGTTTCAATTTGTAGGTTGTATTAGTTGCTGGACAAATGAACCAATTCATTCAGTTCGTGGTTCTGAAAGTATCGGAAATAGTAGTCAAAAACCACTAAACGAAACTCTCTTCGTTTTCTCTGAAATGGCTGAGTAGATTTTGACAAATTTAGACTCAAATGAAAGTTTTGATGATCTCATAGACTGCAAATGACTTTTGTTCGGATGCAACTTCCGGTTCTGGAACAACAGGGTTAAATGTGCTTAAAATTTATAACGTTATGTAAAGCGAAAATGTAAAAATAAAACGAACAATCCCTATAAACTTTTCTCAAAACTTTTTATAAATTGAAAAGGTTCTGCTAATGTATGCCAAACAAACTTTTTTGTTTTTTTTTAAAGATTCAAATAAAAGTTCGTTGAAAACTGCGTCTCGGGTTGGCGGTTCAATGCATAGGGCACTGGTCTAACAAACCAGTTGTCGTATATTCGAGCCCCGACCTGGAAGGATTCGTAGTGTCAGTAGGATCATAACACCAGCCACGCAATACACTTTGAATCGGCTGTGAAGTCTGTTGAAACAGAAGGTCAAATTCCACTACCGGAATGTAATACCAAGGCTTTTGAAAAATGCTTCAGTAATATTTATCAAAACAAGAGTTATGCTGTTTATGTTTATGCTTCATTTTGCTTCATAAATCTAACGAAGAATGGTTTACTTGGCAGGATTATGATCTTATAATAGTTTTCAGTAAGCTTTTGTGGAATTTACAGTTTCAATGTAAGATTTATGATGTAACACTCAGGATTGCTACAAGTATTTTCTAAAATTAAAAGTGTTACTTGGGACCTTACAGAAAAAAAAATAATGTGTGTTCGTCTTTATGGTGTTTGTTAAAAAATTGGTGGGGACGAAAATTTTTGAGTTGGCCTCGGGCGCCAGAACCGCTCACTACGGCTCTGTACGATTGACTTTTATGTTTAACAGCGTTTTTTACTTTTGAAAAAAATCACAAAGTCTTGAATAAAATCTAATATATTCTTACTATGGAATTCATTCGAGTAATTTTAATACGATCATAAGGCAGGTTTTAAAACTTTCTTAAATTTTGAATCATTTCAAAATAACGCAATAAAACAAACTGTCGAAATTCAGGTGCACCTTTGTTTTAAAACTCTCATTTCTGTGTTCTCATATTTCTCACGGGTAAACGTGAATCTTCTATTGTTTCTAAAACTGTCCACTTGATGTAAAAATGACCTCTGCAATCTCACTGATTCTTAGTTATCGTTTGTGATTTTGAGCAAATCTATCAAGCTATAAACTAATCGTATATAATTTATTCTCTCATTTCAGGTATGTATCCAAATCTAATCTGTAATTGAAATCCGTGAGTATGCATACTATCACTGTAAAGCCGTAACAAATCCAACTGAAATTCGCAGACAATCTGGCAGAATAGATGCAACCGATAATCATCAGTTATTTGCCTTATCAGTTTATATTCTGAACGGCTAGAGTCAGTTTATGTTTTGTACATACAAAAGTCAGAAGTTGGCAATCGAACAATTACAACCACATTTTCTTTCTACTACTGTTCTGAGAAAGTTTGAATTCTGAAACGTGTTCGACAGAATTGTTAATAAAATTTCGCTGAACAATCTTCCTGTCGATACAAGCAGCTCCTGAAATGGACGATCAATAGGGTTGCAAAGTGTCGTAATTTTATTCATAACTGTTCTCTTACAACTCATACACTAGTGAATTTCATTCTGCGAGAAGACGCGACCACCATAGCTTCTTCGCAGAGGTTCCAATGGCTTGCTTATATGCGGCCAACATCACCTTGCTCAATTGAAATTTATGTGAAGAACATCATTTATAATGTAAAAACAAGCCACATTCATTCAGCTTAACGCGGCGTAGCTTTTCGTATTGCAACCTTGAAGTAGATGCAATCGTCGAATCTGCAACGTGACCACACCCATCAACCCGTAATTCATTTCCAACTGCACAAAGCTGCCGTCCCCCCTGTAGTCGTCACCAGTGCCACCAGGATCACCGCCGCACCCAGTTGACACAAATACAACATCCACCCCCTTCGCTTGCGCATTGCACAGACAACAATTTCCGTTGTGAATTTATAATTGGCTTTCTTCCAGAGTGAGCTAATACCGGCACTCAGGGTATCAGCCTGTTCTGCCACCGGAGTTCCTGTCCGTTCCCCCGGGGCCAACCGTTGCCAACCAATAGTCCTAGCAGAGCTGAGCAACACTTGAGACACAGTGGCATGCCCGGCTTCACCCAGAAGCGACGTGCATCCTTGCGGACCACGGTGCAACACAGACCGGCTCTTGCTTCATTATTATTTGAGTTTATCCTTTTTCATTCGTTTTCATCCAGCTAGCCAACTTGTATTGTCATTCTAGCGCGGTGAGAGACATTCGAGGATTTAGAGTGTCCTTTTCCTGCTTTCGGTTTCATTCTCACCACTTACTCATACTTAATTGCTATTTCAGGAAAGATAATTATGTATTTTCTGAGACACTGGCAACCGGAGGCACTCGCAAAATCAGTCCATGGTAGTGAAGATTTTAAACTCGGAAATATACCCACGAATCGTCAGGAAATTCAGGAAAAAATTTTCCATCCTACATAGAATAGATCCAATTTAAAGCTTTAATTGATACGTTTGTGGTTTTGAATATCAATTGATTACCTATACCATTTCAATTGCGACGTCATGCAATATGAAGTAAAATTATCACCAGTACAATGCATTGCCACTGTATGCGGGTAGACTTACGGTAGCCCCGACAGGATTCACCCTGTGACTGTATTAGTCGAAACAACCAGTAATCAGAATGAGTAATGTCAGGAGAATACGGCAGGTGCGACATAATGTCTCACTTGAGCGTTTCCAAACATTTTTTCGCGACTTTTGCGACATGAGGTCGAACGTTGTCATGCAGGAGAATAACTTTATCATGTCTTTGCTTGTATTCTGGCCGTTCTTCTCGTAATGCATGGCTCAAACGCATCAATTGCAGTCTATATGGATCGTCCGTTATAACATCGCTTGGTTGTAGCAGCTAATAGTACAAAACATCCTTTTTCTTCTTGGGGTTATCATAGAATATCAATTTTTCATCCTCAGTAACAATGCGATGTAGGAACCCTTTCTTTGTTGCCTTTGAATCAGCAACTGGCAAGTGCAAATCCCCTTTCAATGTCTCTGGTAGTCAGTATTCAGCACCCAACTCCCTTGCTTTCCCGAGTAGAGTGTGAGATCAAAAAGAAAACTCAATTTAGTGTTGTGCTGTTCGTATATATCGATTACTTAATTTGCTATCGTTTTGGTCGATTTAACGGTTAAAATATCAAAATCGAAAGTAAAAAAAGTACAGGTGTGTAATGTCGGAAACATAACTGGATGTCGTGAATACGAATAAAACTTACACTCCCACTTCATACTTCCGAATATAAATTAGTTGATCGATAGTGTGAATTGTGCAAGTTTTGCCCTTCTACACCACTAGAATTTGAAACGATACACCTAAACTACAGTACAGATTAGTTACATTAAACATTCTGACACACAAATATTACGAAATAACCAGTATAGTTCCTTATGATAAAATAATGGTGGTTCTGAAAAGAACCTTTTATGAAGGCGTTCGTGATGGAGAGTGACGAGTTGAGTTCAAATTCCGATGGATACCGCTGACTTCCGTCTTCTATTTCCCGGATGACCTGTTGTCCGTGAATGCGAAACTGATCTGTGTTCTATTGGAGTCTCCTGCTTCTTTCGCTTGCGGTAACAACAGCGAATTCGCTTGGAGATTGTTCGATTGCACCATAATCAACACGATGACAACAGTTCGGTTATACATCTCATCCAATTCAGTCGATAAAACAAAGCCGCTTACGTTCGGGACAGAAGAAACCAAGTACAGTATTGTGTAGCGAACAATAGACCTCGAAATGAGTGAACCAAACGAACAAAAGCTACCGCCGACACGAAAGAATACAATTGTTGTTGATTTCAGGCAGTGCAAAATTCGACCTTCGATACGAGAACTTGAAGGTTTGCTTAAGGAGCAAATGCATCTTGACATTAAAAGGATGCATTTACTTCAATGCAATAAGACAAATAATGTTGTTTACATCCAGTTTTATAAAGAGTTGGATGCAATTCAATTCGCAAAATACAATAACAATGTGCACTATGTGGAACACGAGAACATTAAGTACAACATTCCAGTACATATAGATGATAGTGCTATAGAAGTGCGTGTGCATGATCTTCACTCGAGCGCCACGATTTTTATATTCATAAAACTATGTCCCAATACGGAGAGGTTCTCTCTATCGAAAAAGAAAAGTGGAAGATTTTTTTCCCCGGTATTCTAAATGGAGTACGTTTATTACGCATACACTTGAAGAGGCCTATACCTTCTTATGTTATTTTCGGTCAAGATACAAGAATTCCGTGCAAATCACTTGTTACCTATGACAATCAGATGGCCACATATCAATATTGCCAAAAAGCTGTTCACTACGGTAAGCCATGTGATAAACTGGACAAGGAGACAACTACACCAAAGGACAACGGTGCTTCCTTCACACAAACCCCAAGCAACCCCAGTACACCTGTGACAGCCGCCAACAACAATGAAGCATCCCCTTCAACGAAACCATCAGTATCCTCCATAGAACAAATTACACCGGCTGCAGTTAACAACTTACCCTCCAACCAACCAGCAATTGCATCCAATATACAACAAGGTGCATCTACAGCAACTAGTAACGAAAAGAAGACGGAAATCGACAACAATTCCATCGATGCGACAATGGATGACGAGACGAACCACGAACGAAGTGCCCCTCAATCCTCGCAGGAGGGAAATGGAAGCTACTCTACCCCTAGAAAAAGGGTGACAACGAGATCAAATTCACAAAAAAAAATTATTTAAAAATCGGCTCAATCGGCCACGTAAAGCTTGTACGCAAATAGGCCTGAATAAAAAATATCTTTTAAATAAAAAAAAACACGATGACGACAGTCAAATTCGAAATGAATAGCTTCTGAGTCGATGCTATGCATTTTATTTAGCAAATCTGCAGAAAGTTTACTACAAACTACAACTGGTTGAAAAATGGGCCGTATACAGTATAGTGAAGTAAAATTTCGCATGATGTTTTGGGTATAAAATTATGGTTCTAAATGGCATCTTAGAGAATTTTGATGTCGATTATTTAATTTCGGATTTCCGTTTTTTAGTAAAATATACTATCAAAATGCTGTACTGGATTAATTTCTGGCATCCCAGAAGAACCAAATTGTATAATTTTCTGAGATTTTAAACACTGATTAGATATAAACGATTAACTAAGATATTAAACACTGTTGCGAATTTAGAACTCTTAGATTTGCACTACGCTGATAATTTTATTTTTTAATTTACAAAGAAACAATCTTTATAAATCTTTAGGTTACATTTAGAGCCATTAGAATCACTGATTTTGCATGATGTTCCACATTATTGTCCATTTTCCGATGTATGTTGCTCCAATGCAAACGACCACCAACAGGATGATGTAATCGATCTTCTTCGAAGGGAAACTGGCTCTGCGAACTGAACGTTTGAGGTTTTGTACAACGCTAAAGGTCTTCTTTTATTACCTGACGACTGAAGTCCAAATGAGAGCATGACCTGAGCGTTTGAGGCTTTATACCTAGGGATGTCGTAATATCGATCGATTTATCGAGTAATCGATTAATAATCCATATAAATCGATTAGCCTAAAACTAATATTCGATTATTGAGCTAATAGAATAATTAAAAAAATCCAATAGTAATAAACGAATGAATAATCGAGTAATCGATTAATAACCCAGATAATCGAATAAATTTCAATCGATTAGTTTCAAAGTTATACCTTTATCAACAAATCGAGTAATTCGAATCCCTATTTATACCATGCAAAAGGCCTGCTTTCATTGCCGACTGCTCCACCGGACCACTGAAGTCCAAATGAGAGTTGCGACCTGAGCGTTTGAGGTTTTTTAACCACGCAGAAGGTTCACTCTTCGAAGATGCTGGTTGAACAAATCATTCCCACGACGTCCGCTTCCATCCAACGCACAATAATAAATGATCGATTTTCGACCACGGTTCCCCTTTTATACGCAGTCAGTTGAATATATGTGGCTGACTACCTCACAATCGTCGTCCTTGCGCGAAAAACCCAAGCGAAAGTAAAGAGTTTTCCGTGTTGTTTTCAAATTTTGAGAAAACTTAATTTTTGAGTTGTTTGTGGTTATCTCACACTGTTCAAAATTTTATCCTTAATTCCTGATCATATTTTTGATAAAATAGTGACAAAATTATGTTACTGCCATTAATACAAGTCGAGATAGTCACGATTAAGTTCTGCCCATTCTTCCTTATGGCTATTTTTGAAAAGGCACCCCATAGTAAAGTAAGTCGTATTCACGACAAAAAATGTGTGACATCAAATTGAAAACTAGTTTTGCTCTCAGTGAAAGCACATTGAAAATTTAATATGATGTAGATTTTCTCGAAATGACACGTCACGAGCATAAACTAAAAATAGGCTAGCCAAAAAAGGTTCGGGAGAGTATACATTTAGGCGATATACTCGCAAACAAGAAAAAAGATTGTATGCAACCCACCACTACCTCACCAAGGAGAGAATCCGGTTTCGAACTTAGGAGATTTGGGAATGCTAACATTTCGCGATTGCTATGGACTGTAAGTGCTAACTCTAAGTAGATGGAAAATGTTCGATTATATGACAAGCAGTTTTGTTTCACAAAGTTGTATGCATAGTTTCTGTCAGTGCACACTCGTTGCGTCGCTTCCATCCCGCATCCACCGTGAATAGCAGTGTGGCTATTTGAGCACAGAATGAAAATGTTCTCTTTGTCCTTCTCATATCCAAAGCTGTAGAATTCGAACGTTATAACATTAAATTGAGTTATCTACTTGATCTCACACAACTCGAACATGTTATCACTTTGAAATACGAATTTGGAGGCTCTGAAGACCAAACGTTTTATAGTAAAGTCTTCTACAACACAGGGAACGTGAATTAGGAATCCGGTAATAAGGCATCCCAGATCATTTGTTTTTTCGACTATTTGGGACAATGAACGATTATCTCACTTCTGACCACAGATAGAACCAGAATCTCTTCAGTTCTTGTGTAGACTTATAATTTACGATCATTTGATGCAGAATTAGTCCCGTGACTCAAAATTATGAAGATTTAGTTAGTCGGGTTCTTTAGAAAAGTGTATTAAAATGAATTTTTCCATACTGTTGGATATAAAGTTATGGACATTTTCAGAACGGGTTTGGCGAGTAGATTATTTTCGCCATCCAGGTCCCCGATTTCTGGATGCACTGAAAATAATGGTCTAAGAACTTTGGAATGAACTTCGCAACGTCGTATGATTACAAATATCGAAACATTTTTTAAAAACTGAACGCAAACATTGTTACAGGATCGGATACTTAACGTATCTAGAAGGAAATAGATGACGTCAAGTATATTTCTCATATCAAATTCAGAAATAAGCTACTTCTACGGTAGACGATCAACGAGATGGGAATGCCAAAGCCACTATTCAGATTGACCTGCTTCAGACAAACGTGGTACCGATGATCGCCAAATTATCTAATTCCTCACAGACGTGTGGTTTGACACCTATATTTGAAGGAATAATTCTTACATTGAAACTTAACTTTGTATTTTTGTGCTGCCATTTGAAATTTGCTCAATTTCAATGGATTCACTAAGTTGTTGATATTATTATTTTCATTTTTTTAGTTTCACAAAACTTTTGCCTTTAAACAGCAAAATGATAACACAATGTGATATTAATTGAAAATTTGATGAGTCGATATCATATTAGGATTTCAATCTGATGTTGCTATCACAATTAAATATCAATTTATTCTAAGTTTGATGTTAGACTTTACTCGGGAACTTATACAAAGGTTATGTGCGCATAGTTAGAATAAGCGGAAAAAGTAAAATGATTCTATCGCAATTTTCAACTGCCCATATAGAATCGGATCGCGAAACAAGAATAAGCGGCCATTTGTTACTTCAGAGAGAATACCTAGAGCAGCGTGCTAACTTGTGACTCTCAGACAGGTCATCGAGAGAAATTCAAAATAGGCCTCAGTTTCAGCGATTACCTCTTCATTGCTTCTAAATTTTTTACCAGCGAGCATTCTTTTGAGGTCTGAGAACAGGAAAAAGTCACTGGGGGCCAAATCTGGAGAATACGGTGGATGAGGGAGCAATTCGAAGCCCAATTCGTTCAATTTCAGCATGGTTTTCATCGACTTGTGACACGGTGCATTGTATTGATGAAACAAAAATTTTTTCTTCTTCAAATGAGGCCGTTTTTTTGAAATTTCGTCCTTCAAACGCTCTAATAACGCTATATAATAGTCACTGTTGATGGTTTTTCCCTTTTCAAGGTAGTCGATGAAAATTATACCATGCGAATCCCAAAATACAGACGCCATAACCTTACCGGTCGATTGTTGAGTCTTTCCACGCTTTGGGTTCGGTTCATCGCGTGCAGTCCACTCAGCTGACTGTCGATTGGACTCCGGAGTGAAGTGATGGAGCCATGTTTCGTCCATTGTTATATATCGACGAAAAAAATCGGTATTATTTCGATATAACAGCTCCAAACACTGCTCAGAATCATCAATTCGTTGTTGTTTTTGATCGATTGTGAGCTCACGCGGCACCATTTTGCACAAAGCTTTCTCATATCCAAATATTCGTGAATAATATATCCAACACGTTCCTTTGATATCTTTAGGGTGTCAGCTATCTCGATCAACTTCACTTTATGGTCATTGAAAATCATTTTGTGGATTTTTTTTCACGTTTTCATCGGTAACAGCCTCTTTTGGACGTCCACTGCGTTCATAGTCTTCGGTGCTCATATGACCAGTACGAAATTTTGCAAACCACTTACGAATTGTTGCTTCGCCCGGTGCAGAGTCTGGATAACACTCATCAAGCCATTTTTTGGTATCGGTGGCACTTTTTTTCATCAAAAAGTAGTGTTTCATCAACACACGAAATTCCTTTTTTTCCATTTTTTTCACAATAACAAAAGTAGCTTCACTTAAAATTCAATATCTCACAAACTAATAATCAGACAGCTGTCAAATTTATACACGTATCTTTTGAAGGTTGGTACTAACTGAAAATGGTATGGATTTAATTCTAGTGGCGCCCTCTCATAGAAACGATACGAACTTTTCAGCCGATCTGTTATTCTATGTTAAATGAACCATGCCGGTTTTTTGTTGCGGCGATGACATCCGTCTCTTTTTGAATCGTGTGAAGAGTTGGTAGAGAGCGTTCTTTGATACGATAAAAGCCATCTTTGGTAAGAAATGAAACATTGAATGCACTCTAGAGTATTGGTAGGACCATGGTCACCATTTTTCTTGGGAAAAAGCAGTTTCCATGTCCATCTAGTAAGGATTGAGAAAAACTATTTTTGCGATTCGTCCTTTGAGCAATTGCTTAATCGTCAATGCAGTTGTAGTCAAAATGTTGTTGTTGGTGAGTTCCCTTGTTTCGTTTTTAGTGCTCATCGCAGTCGTGGGGTTGTTGCGAATTGTTGTAGATGTGTCTTGTTTGTAAATTGATTGCAGTTGCTAGTTGATTTGATGTTAAAAGCGTTTTCGAAAAAGAAGTACTGGGTTCACTAGTTCACTGTTATTGAACGGTTTTCCTTTTCTTTGATTGAAAATGAATTTTTGCGCTCTGTTTACCGTAGTAGAGCAGGCTGTTCGCAAAACTGACCTCAGTTCAGCTGATTCTCGTAGGTAACCAGCGATTCGCAAAGATTGCACAGCAATCATATAAGATGGAATCGCCTTATAGAGTCGCCTTCGTACCATGTGCACACCATTTCGGATACAGGGGAATGAGTTTCGCCATACTTCCCGTTAGATGGAAATAGTTGGTTTGCGAGGGAAGGTAATGTACATGCACTTTGATTGCAACGTGTACCACGAACACAAGCATTTTTGTACTTAAAGATATCTTACTTGACACTGTGAGCCTCGTTGTAAATATTTTTTTTCGGTCATTCAACCCTGCGATTGAATTTTGTAATATATTTATCACACACAAAACCGAATAATAAATTTCGATGCTTCGCAATTTTCCAAAATAAAATTCTTGCTCGAAAACCAGGCCCAGGTTCCCGGTAAGAGCACCTTTTCAGTATGAGCATCAAGAATGAATTTGAGAGGCTAAATTGAGCTCAGCTCAATACGACAACGAGTGTAAAGTTCCCGTAGAAGTTACACTGAAAAGCAGAACTTATTATTATTCTGAGTTGTGATTCCAGGAAAACATTCATATTCCCGCACTTGATTACATATTTGTAATAAGTGCTGCAGTCGATAAATCATGACCATATTTGTTGCTCGGATGGTAACAATGCGACAGCACATGATTTTCCCGATTTCCCGGCTGAATTCGGTGATTCTTATCGTAATGAAAGAACGGTTGCTGCGATTGTGCTATGAGCAATCCTAATTCTGCTCGCTAGATAGCAACACGCTTCCCCGACTCTGTGGAATTTGAAATACGCCCTAACTAACTTTTCCTCATGAATAGGCACTTCCATTTCAAGTAAGCGATATCGTGCTTTCTGGTGCTCAGTGCCCAAACCTCCACTTGCTCGGTATGGACACAAAAGCCAGTCGGAGCAGAACTATTTGCATTTTACACCGATAAATAGACACCATTTCGCTTGCCATAAGCCAATACGGACCGGCTCGATTCCTCGCCCTTTATCTATTCATGCTGTCTCGATTGTAAATGTAAATTTCTTTGCGAAACTTGCTCATTCCAGGTTCGTTGTGCCAGCCCTTTGTGCCTAGTTGGCATCCGCTCATTTCACTTCACTTCAGGAAAATAATTAGCATGTTTCGGGGATCGCTCCGGAACATCCTCGTGCACAAAAGTTGAGAAAGTCGGCATTGAAGCTCCTCTGAATAAGAGCGAAAGATATCAACCTAATTTAGATAACAAATTGAAAACGCTTTTCAAAAGTCAGGTGGGGGTGGTCGCGACATTCACTGAGAGCTCGATGACGAGGCAAAGCACCGATGAGAAAGAATAACAAAAACCGGCGTCTGCCAACTTCAAATCCTACACTCAAAACCCTTCGGACGCCCGCCAACCAACTGTCAACTACTGACTACTGCTGGAACGATTCTGCCGCTGAAGCCACCAGTCAGCACCAGGTGAAATTAGTTTCGCCCGTGACTAACTGATTTAGCCAACTGCCAGCCATTTTCGGAAAGCTCTTCCACCGCTGATAATGGTGACTTCCAGCGGGAGGTCGATTGTTGCTAGCATTTGTAATGCAGTTAACAACGGCAGCTTTTATCTAAAATCTCGGCATTGTTTGTCGGTGTGATTTCCATTCAACGATAGCAGCGAGACGAGAGTTGAACTAATTGAATTTTGAGATGGTATTATTCGACTGCGAGAGGGTTGTTGATTCCGTAGCACAAAGCCTTGGGTTGCCATTTTCAGGTACTTATCTTAAAAGTGCTAAAATTGGTTGGCAACAACACAGAACTATCGATTCGTGACAGTAGACTACTATGAAAATTTCTACTGAAGCTTTCAACTCGCACCGATGATAATGACTAAAACCGATCGAATCCGAAGTTCATTCGAAAACAGAAACGATTATCGACTGCAAATTGCTCGGCGCTAAGCCAACCCTTAATAGTGATGTCAGTGTTCAACGAGATAGGAAAACAGCCGCAAACATTCCAAACAACACCGTCACTCCATTACTCTGTTGGCACTCCATATTGACCGCAACATCATAGAATCGTCATCAAAGCCAAATGAAGCGTGCGGTTTTCAATTTTCAAAACATTCCAGTTTTCCCTGTTGGCACTTCGTCGGGACGTACTGGGGCGGACCAATGCTAACAATGCTGGAATCAGTTTTTGCTGGCCGGCGCTGCCTGTCTGTTTACTACCGTGCCTACTGCCGACTCTAATTCCAGATGATTGCTGCCGTCGGCCACCCAAACCGTCCGGTCATCCGAGCGGCACTGATTGTATGCTGCTGACAAAACTGATAATTGTAATTGTCACTGGTTTTGTTGTGGTAAAGGTGGAAAAATATCATCCACCGCGGCGATTGGTATTCAGGATTCAGTGGAGTGAAAACAGTTTCAATTTGTTCCATTTCGCTCATTATTATGACATGACGAAAATATGTTTGTCTCGAATGATATTGGGAAAATGGCATCACTGCAAAGATTGGATGGTATGTGAACAATAAGCGTGTTTATGTTGTAAGAAATTATGGTGCAGGTATATGCTCTGACATCCTAGTTTATAATGAGCAGTTTTCAATCCTTCACAAACGAAATCTACTATTACGTATTTGAATCTGATAAATTACCTACAAAGCTTCCGGAGTTTTTGACGAGTTGCCATATACGTATGTGGCCTAACGTTGTCCTGAAGGAACACAGCACCTCTTCGGTTAGTCAATTTTAGGCATTTCTGGTCAATCGGTTTTTAAGTGATATCGAAATTCCATTTGAAAAATTTAAAATTATTAAGCGATTCTGAATACCCTTAAAATATTCATTGCAGTCTTAATTTTGATGACGTAAAAGGATTTTTACATACATTTTCAAAAAAAATGTGGTGTTAGGGTGAAACGGGAAATCTTTAATCCCTTATAGAAATGCACCAGCAATAAAAACATCGAGTTGTAGCTCTGCCCGAAATAATGATCAAAAATTATAAAAAATGCACTGATGAGTTGAAGACAGTTTCTGAACTGCTAGTGCCACCTCGCGGTTCAGCATGAGCCGTTCAGCAGACGCAAAGATAATGCAGAACACTTTTGAAATTTGCATTGAAATGCAATGTGTACAGTGCTCATACAATCAGTATTTTCAGTATTCTACTGATTTTGAAGTACATTGGTAAAAACTACTCAATTTTATATAAATACGTATGAAATGCGATGCTCCATTTATGTGCTTCTTATGAGATGTAAAATCACAAAAAATTTTCGAGCTGTGTAGACTTACTATCTCATGATCTATTTCGATTAAACCAATTAAACGAAATCTAACAAATGAACCGAACCTGTGTTTCTGGTACTTTCGCATATGTGAGTCAAGCTAAACAGCATGACTCAGCAGCATAAAACATGTAGTAGGATTATTATTATTATTGTTATAATTGACATCACTACACCATTGGCACGGTATAACTGCACTACCGGCTGTGAAAATTGCATATGTTTTCAAATAAATTTCAATTAATTTCATTGACATTCTTTTATTCTTTCGGTCGCACTTATGATAAAATAGCTAAAATTTTAACAACCGCAGCACCATCTTTTACCAATATCACACATCAGTAGCACACATCCGTAGCCGTTTCGTTTTCTTCATAGCGTGTACGAAATAGAACAAAGCAAGCACGAACAAAGCACGCATGTCGTGTTTTCTTCTTTCATGTTGCACGTACCAGTGTTGTACATATTGTCATTCTATATGACGGCTTGAAAACTTTAACTTCGAACTATAACTGCGGAGCCATAAGTCGGATCCGGATGAAATTTCACAGTAGCTTTTGAGACAATGTGAGCTTTAATTTAAACCAGAATTTCTAAAAATCGGCTCATTTTTGGAGTTTTTCTTCAATACTTTCGGTTATTTTTGGAGTTTTTCTTCACTACTTCCGGTACTGCCGGAACAGAAAAAGGTCTCCCCCTTAATTAAGTTTATATGTCCACAAACTAACAAATTCTGTAAACTAGAAGAATTAATCAGACAGTTTTATGGGATTTCTATCTGTTTTTGACCATCGCTTGTGAAAAACTACTCATGAAATGGGTAATTTTCCACTTATCACGCTTTAGTTCCAGAACCGGAACTCGGATCTGAATAAAATGTTTAGGAAACTATAAACATTTTTTTGGAAACTATAAGATAATATTTTTGTTGTTGCGAGAAAATCAACTCAAATGTAAATTCCCGAGGATGTTTTGCCTATTCTATTTTAAGCCTTTGTTTGCGGCGTATTTGTTTTCAGTAATATCAGGGCAGATCAATAACTGATTAAGCGTTTCAATTTGGTAGTAACATCAAAGTGAGAATAAGTTTCGTTATCAACTCGAGCAATTCCATATCTCTTTCTGATTTCAGTATGCTATTCGATGTCATAGGAATAGTTTATCTGCTTCCGACATTGATTTTTTACCTTTAAGACAACCAATACTAAGCAAATTGGGTAATCGATAAACACGAATATCAAATATTCAGAAGAAAGTGCTTATTTTAGCGCTTAGTGGATAGCTTTTGAAGAATATAAATTCCATTTATTTCCACAATAATAAAACTTGCCTAACTATTTCCCTCTAATGTCACGAAATAGTAACAGACAAAGACACTAGTAGTGGGAGGAAAGTGCGGTGCTATCTCTGTTGTACTAGTACAGGTGAATCATTTTACATCTTAGAGATAACTCATTTTGCTAAGTTACATATAAATAAATAGTTACTTGGAATGTTAATATATTTTCATATGTTCTTAAACTTCCAGCTACGTTTAGTTTCCATGTAAGTTCATAATTTTCTAAACATATTCAGCTATTTTTGACCGGGAATGAAAACCTTATCTAATTTTACTTACTGAAACTCTTTTTGAATTTTCTGATAACATTTAAAGCTGATGAGAATGATTAGATTACGTTATACTGTATGATACTTTCTTTATAGGTTAGCTTTCTATATATTAAAAAGGAAAGGTTTTCCGTCTTCCTTGTGATGAGAATGTCTAAGAAGTCTGCTGTTATTTGCTTCTTCACAAGTGAATTTAATGCTTTGGTGCATGTTATCGAAAGGTGAACTACCTCACTATGTACTGAGTCGGCATTTAATCAAAATGATAAAATCTCATAAAGTCTTATCTAAGATGCATATAAGAAATAAGAAAATATTAATGAAATCGCCATCAGTTCAAATCATATTGTAATTAATTGTACTATACCGATCTTCACTAAACAGGGCGGAGTTTGAAGAAAAGATGCCAGTATTCATAAAAATTTACCTCGTTCAAAATTAGTGAACTTCATCATTTCTTGCTCAAAACTTCATTATTGACCAATTTTTCAATAAAGTCAACTGAAAACTATTAAAAGCTAATGATGAAGATTACAGACAGTTATTAATGCTAATATGTTTTATGTTTGAATATAATAAATGTTATAAAAATTGTTGTTAAGGCAGCACTGCTCAAAGCTGACTTATTCATTGCTTCCTTCCGAGATTCTATTTATATAACTCAAAAATAAAGAATTTGCACTCCATGTATGCTTTCGAAAGCTTTACAGTATTAAATAAAAAAATACGTTTTGCACCCTGATATCAATCCTCAGGCACTCCGTACTTATGTTTTTTATTTAGCTTGAAAATAAATAATGATTTGCTCCCTCAGTGAAATTACATAAAGTATTTAAAAATACTTCCACCATGCGCCCTGGAATTGATTTTAAGAGCGCCTTTGAATAATCCCTAAGTTGCTCTTCCATATTAGGCTTTCAAGATTTTGGTTTGTTTGAAAATAGATAATGATTCGCGCCCTCAGTAGAATCATTTGATGTATTTAAAAATACTTCCACCCTGCACACTAGAATTATTGATATGGGAGCCCTTTTTAATTCTCTTACTGTGATTCTGCGCCCTGGAATCATTCCTAAGGTAACCTCTTCAAATTTTACCTACAAAATGTTATTTATTTAGCTTGAAAATAAATAATGATTTGCGCCCTCAGTTGGATCATTTGTTGTATTGAATACTTTCACTCTGCGCCCTGGAATAAATTAATGGGCGCCCTTTTCATTTCTCCTATCGTGATCCTGTGCCCACGAATCATTCCTAAGGCGCCCTTTCTAATTATCCTTCCAAAATGTTATTTATTTAGCTAATAAATAAATAACGATTCGATATCTCAATAGGTATTATTGCTTTTGCACCCTTCGTGGTTGCTTGAATCAGTCATTATCAAAATTTCCAAAAACAAATTTTCTCGATTCCTGAGAAGTTGAAGTTTTACGAGCTGGTTTGTCACTGACTAACTGTGACTAACTGCAACTACAGCACTGATTACAACTTATGAAATTAGAAACATAGAGAAGTAATGTAAGTCTATAAAATAAACCCTGTTTCATGCCACGTATCGGTAAAATGATGCCTTTCTCATATTATTCGTATTCTCACATATAATACTATGGGTTTCTTCAAAATGTCTTTCTTTGATTCTTGAGACAAAAAAATGGCGGGTGAGTAATGTAGCAGTAGCGACATAACTAATGTCGTGAATACGAATAAAACTGGTGTGCTTCCTCCATACTTCCGAATATCACTACACTGAAGTACGGATAAGTTACATCAAACATTCTAACAAACAATTAAATAAAAACTGTCCCAGAAAGTATGGACGCAACCAAAAACCGCTGCCATTTCGCAATGGTTCAGAATCTGTCATTTTTTATGGCTGCGTCCTGTTGTTTACACTCTTCTCTAACCACTTGTGCAGTTGTTTATTCGTTTTCATTAGGTTGTGTCGAAATGCGTGGACTTTTAGCAGAACAACGTCGAAAAATTGTGTACAAATGATCCACAGAACGCGGACTGTCACTGAGAAAGATAGCAAAAATGGAAGGAGTAAGTGAAAGAGCCGTGCGAAATGCAATCAGCAAGTTCGGTGAGAATAACACCTTTGAGGATAAACCGAAAACGGATCGAAAAAAAAAGTACAGGTGTGTAATGTCAGAGACATAACTGGATGTCGTGAATACGAATAAAATTGACACTCTTACTTTATACTTTAGAATATAAATTAGTTGATCGATAGTGTGAATTGTGCAAGTTTTGCCCTTTTACACTACTAGAATTTGAAACGATACTAAACTACAGTACAGATTAGTTACATTAAACATTTTGACACACAAATATTACGAAATAACCAGTATAGTTCGTTATGATAAAATAATGGTGGTTCTGAAAAGAACCTTTTATGAAGGCGTTCGTGATGAAGAGTGACGAGTTGAGTTCAAATTCCGATGGATACCGCTGACTTCCGTCTTCTATTTCCAGGATGACCTGTTGTCCGTGAATGCGAAAGTGATATGTGTTCTGTTGGAGTCTCCTGCTTCTTCCGCTTGCGGTAACAAGCTTTGTATTACACTTGGAGATTCCTCGATCGCACCATAATCAACACGATGACAACGACAGCCAAATTCGAAATGAATGGCTTCTAAGTCGGTGCTATGCATTTTATATAGCAAATCTGCAGAAAGTTTACTACAAACTAAAACTGGTTGAAAAATGGGCCGTATATAGTATAGTGAAGTAAAATTTCGCATAATTCTTTAGGTATAAAATTATAATTCTAAATGGCACCTTAGAGAATTTTGATGTCGATTATTCCATTTCGGATTGCAATATTTTAGTAAAAATGCTGAACGGGATTAATTTCTGGCATCCCAGAAGAGCCAAATTGTATAATTTTCTAAGATATTAAACACTGATTAGATATAAACACTGTTGCGAACTGTGAAAATTGCAAAAAACTGATTATGAATTATCTTAGATTTGCACTACACTGTTAATTTTAATTTTCAATTTACAAAGAAGCAGTAGGAGTCTTTAGGTAACATTTAGAGCCATTAGAAGGGTTGATTTTGCAGAATGTTCTACGTTGTTGTCCATTTTTCGTGGTTTTTTGCTCCAATGCAAACGACCACCAACAGGATGTAATCGATCTTCTTCGAAGGGAAACTGGCTCTGCGACCTGACGACTGCTCCACCTGACGACCGAAGTCCGAATGAGAGCATGACCTGAGCGTTTGAGGTTTGATACCACGCAAAAGGTCTGCTCTCATTATTGACGACTGCTCCACCTGACGACTAAAGTCCAAATGAAAGCGCGACGATTTTCGACCACGATTCTCCTTTTATACGCAGTCAGTTGAAGATATGTGCCTGACTACCTCAAAATCGTCGTCCTTGCGCGAAAAAGCCAAGCAAAAGTAAAGAGTTTTCCGCGTTGTTTTCAAATTTTTAGATCTCTATGTGCCTCACGTGGAGCGCTTCAACTGTAATTTTAGTTTTTAGTATACAATATTTCAATAGCATTCAAATTGTTCTATTTTTACCTCTCGCAAAGTTATAATCACTTAGGAAGATAACTAAATCTTTATCAGCTCAGCATCGCACAACTGATATAAGTTTTACAATTTAATTAGAATTAGGAACTAGGAAACTTCACCTGCTAAGATCAGCATAAAAGATGACAGATTGGATTTACACCGTAGAGTTAGATTATGTACATTTTGAGTAGATTTTTGCATGATTACACTGAACCAAAATGATGACAGTTTATTGGACCTGGACTATATGGAGGTTCGGCGCGTGTAGTTCGCGATGCTAACCCTCAGTTGGATAAAAGTATACTGAAGGCGTTCGAGCAAAAGAAGGAGGTTTCAGTTCGGGATGTGGCCAAAAAAGTGGGCACTTCGAAGTCAAATGTTCTTCGTGCTAAAGATCGTTTGAGTCTTCGAACCTATAAGAAGCATAAACAACCAAAACGTAGTCCGAAACAAGAAGCATCGATCAGGCCGAGGGTTCAAAAGCTGTACAATACGATTCTTGCTGCAAATTTGAACTGCATAATCATGGACGACGAAACCTACGTGAAACTCGATTACAAACCCTTGCCGGGACCACAATATTATACGGTGCGAGAAGGGCAAGAGTTAAACCAGTCCGAGACATCGATTGAAGTCGAAAAATTTGGTAAGGAAGCTATGGTCTGGCAAGCAATTTATAGATGCGGTAAGATTTCGAAACCATTCATCATCACTGCTTCAATGAACAGCGAAATATACATCACGGAATGTTTACAAAAACGACTTCTACCCATTATTCGAAGCCACAAGGATCCTGTTGTCGTCTGGCCAGATCTTGCTTCTTGCCACTACTCGAAATCAACGGTAGAACGGTACATCGCTATGGAAAATCATGCACCACTACGGATCCCCGGACAAACTGATACGATTGGTCAAGGCTACGATGGATCGAGTGATGTGCGTTGTTCGAGTATCGGTTATAAACTCGAGTCCCTTCGAAACTCGCAGAGGGCTACGGCAAGGTGATGGCCTTTCGTGTCTGCTATTCAGCATTGCTTTGAAGGGTGTGATAAGAAGAGCGAGGATAGACACGAGTGGCACGATTTTCAGAAAGTCCGTCCAGCTACTTGGTTTCGCTGATGATATTAATATTATAGCACGCAACTTTGAGAAGATGGAAGATACGTACATCGGACTAAAAGCTGAGGCCAAGCGGATCGGACTAGACATCAATGCGTCAAAGACAAAGTACATGAAAGGCAGGGTTACGAGTTCTGATTGGTGGTGATGAAATCGAAATGGTCGACGAGTTCGTGTACTTGGGCCACCAGTCACCAGTGAGCCGATGATGACACCAGCAGAGAAATTCAGAGTTGCATATTGTCAGGAAATCGTGCTTACTTTGGACTGCGCAGGACGCTTCGATCGAGCAAAATTCGCCGTCGTACGAAGTTAACTATTTACAAAACGCTGATTAGACCGGTTACGGGCATGAGTCCTGGACAATGGTTGCGGAGGATCAACGCGCACTAGGTGTTTTTGAACGAAAGGTGTTGCGAACCATCTTCGGCGGAGTGCGGATGGAAGACGGTACGTGGAGAAGGCGGATGAACCATGAACTGCACCAGTTGCTGGGAGGACCAACCCTCGTCCAAACGGCCAAGGTCGGGTGGTTACGGTGGGCCGGGCATGTTGTTAGAATGTCGGAGAACAACCCGGTTAAAATGATTCTCGATAATGATCCGACCGGTATACGAAGAAGAGGCGCGTAGTGGGCAAGATGGATCGATCAAATTGAGGACGACCTGCGGACCCTTCGCAGCTACCGAGGCTGGCGGCGAACAGCAATGAACCGAGTTGAATGGAGACGCCTCCTGTATACAGCAGAGACCCGCGTGGTCTACGACTGAAAGAGTAAGAGTAAGTTTACATCGGTTTTCGGGTATTTTAGCTAAAAATCCGATTAAAATTGATTCAGACTGATTAAAAAATTGAAGTCGGATTGGGTACGGGCAAAGATTTTTATATTTCATCGAGTACGGTTCGGATTTGGATTTAAATCGTTTTTATTTTTCATATCAGTAAGGACGTTGCAATTTGGAGTAAAAATGCTAAAGTGTAAAGCAAATAGCGATAACTATACGGCTGTTTAACGGTTTATGTTGAACTATGAAGTGGCATTAGTAGTTTAACATTAACTGTAAATGCATTGATAAGTCGAAGATGAACCGTAAAAATTAAACTAATTATATACAATAAAATAATATTGAGGCTGGATTTATTTATTATCAGGAATAATAAATGCTATTATTCTCTTACGCTCTTGAAGGTGTTTCGATAGCTGTTCTTTGTCATGCGTACTCAGCACATTTCCTTGGAGTACAAAATTAGATTGTAGGTGACTGAAAAATAAAAATTCATGGAACGCAAATTGAACCACTTAGATATATGGTAAATGATTTTTCTCGTTTATTCCTAATATGGAGATACTAAATCAGCAGTAAAAATCTCTAACCCAATGTGCGGGGCTGAGAATCGAGTTTAAATAGGCTGCGAGAATTTTTTTTTCTGAACACCACTTTGAAATTTGAACATTTAATAAACCAACAATACTCATTTGAATGTGACAGATTAAATTAAGTTCAAAATCAACGGTACGATTTAGCAATATACTAGCGAATAATAGTTCAAATGATACATATTCATAACTTATATTACCATAATTAGTCAACGGGAAAGGTGATACCGCGTTATGAGTTCCGTTACTTTCAGTTTCAACCGAATCGGTTCCATTCACTGATATTGGATCTGATCGGGCTATTTTATTTCATTTGGTTTCACCCCTTTCAAGTAATTTACATAAACTCAGTTTACCAGCCATTCAATGATAGTGTCGCTCACTGTCAACAAACAAAAATCGAGATACAACAAACCTATCATCTTAATTTAGCAATTCCCCCGTGTCTGGCCCTGTTCCAACGATGTCAATCATAGGCGGCATGATGACACTCCCATCACTGAACCCAGATGGGGCTGCTGTTGTGTTCCGCTGCAGTTTTCCACCCAAAACGAAAGCAATTTTCCGAAGCGTTAATTTCCATTTCATTGATTTTATCACACCACACTGGCAAACATCAATCAATTTCGATTAAATTTATCGCCGATAAACGATTTGCGTGTTTGGTGCCGACATTCCCCCACATCCCGCTGATCCTTTTTTGGTCCTTTCTTATTTTAACATTTCGGTGAGCGGATTTATAATGTGTTTCACACAAACGTCCGGACAACGGAACGACGACGATCGTTGGATTGGTGCAACAGTAGCTGCCAAAGTCGCCGACGGACGCCGAGTCAGGGGACCGTGAGGGGCACTTTACTTTGATATCGACGACGGTCTTCGGGAAGGTTCCGGCACCCAAATCAAAGTGTCCCCCTGTTTGTTGTTGGCACCCCGGGTGGCTGTGATCAGTCAATCGCCATTAATTTATATTGTCTGATGATGTCCCGTCCTTCCCGGAATCGAAACCGAACCAGCACCGAAGGTCCATTCGTACTGTGAAGAGAGAGAGAGAGAGTCGATGGGTGGTTTCGGAAAATTGTGAGATCCCTTTCAATTTCCGGTGTGTTGTTATCGGTGTACGTGGTGGAAGGATGAGATGTGTTACGATTTCAAGTTTTGGATCCCAATGTTTAGTCGGGAGCACTATAAATCATTCAATTAGAGCGACGCTTCGTGTGATGAGCAATCTAACGTATTGTCAATATTAATTACAATCTTTCGGCTCGAACGCCTTCGCCGACTGTTTTCCCATCACGATCAAAGGGGGAAACAACGTGACGGGGTAGGTGGTAATGGTGATGGGTTGTGAGTTTCTCTTCATCGAAATCGAGAGTGTTGTTTGGATTATTTATGGCGTCGTGACGGTTCTGAAAGAAAGGCATTTAACCGTAAACGTCGGCCGGTTTGGGCGTTGGCACGTTTATTTGACGAAGGTTAGATTAATGGCTGTCAGCTGGAGCCTATAAATGAGTCGTGATACTTTTTCGATACATTTCACGCCTTCGGGAGTTTGGTTAAAAGGCAAAAGAAAACGTGGAAGCAGTTGTGCTTGGCATCGCGAAGACAGCCCCAGTCCTGGCGTATAAAAGCAATGAAGCAGACACGGAGAGCGGTGAATTGTTGTTAGGAAATATGTATTCTTGCTTTGAATAATACATGCTGTTGAGGTTCGGGTACTAATGATTACAAATCGTTTGTCTCGAGGTGACATTCCTATTTTCCATTGTATTTTCTTTGTTTCCGCGAAAATCCTATAATGCGCCCAACCAACACAGAGGAAAAATATGAAAAGTGTCACACGGGATAGTCCTATTTGAGATTCTCATTTCCATCTCCCTTGTCAGATGGTATATAAAATATTCACTTTATAATACGTTTTCAACCAGTATTGCCATGTATAATTAGAATACTCAGCTAGAATGATACTGTTTATTGACAGTAGCATTATTGAATGTAGTTTGAATTTAAGCCTTTAGGCTGGCAAACTTGATGAGTTAAGTGTTCGACCTTGAAACAATCACCAAAAGAAACAAAAGAAAAGTTTCTTGCACTAGAATTATTACGATTACAATGAACCAGTTTCGAGTATGTGCCGCTTATTCAACAGTTACTCCAACTAGTTCAATTTTCATTGATCTCGCAATACTGTCAAAAACCTATTAATTAGATTCTTTTCCTGCAAACTTTACTATTTTTATAGCGTTATAAATATACATGACTGGCGTTAGCGTTGAAGTTTTAGATTAGGATAATGATAAGATCAGTGCAGTAAACATCACACTCTGACACACACACACAACGTTCGCTAACGTACCGAACCGGCAGCATTTAGTTCTTCAATCGATTCTCTTCAAATCACAGCTTAGTTTAACCACCGTCAATTGAACTCTTGAAGTAACCAAGTATCTCTTTCAATAGTGTGAGAGCGGCCTTCAAATGAGGTTTACGTAAACATTCGAATTGGTTCAAGCTAATAGATGAAAGACAAACCAGGTAGCTGAAATATCAATTACAGAATACACATAAATCAATAGTTTTCTCCTTCAGTATACATTTTTAATACTTTACTCTATTTAGAATTCTATTCATTCGAACTTGCTCACTACCAACAGTGAAGACAATGAAGCAGCTAGACCAGGGCCGGTGAAAGAGGTGGGTACGGTAGTACTACCCACCCGAGAATTCTAAACCTACCTGAAATTTCGATCGATAAACGATGGTTATAATAGTATTATTCATTATAATAAAAAAAATTATTGTAACTCGAAATAATAAATAAAATCAAAATTATAGAATGCTAGTACTCAAGGTACAGAAAGGATGGTTGAAAGCGGTGTTCAGTAGCGTTCCACTCACCGCTACCTGATAGAAACAAAGAAGAAAGAAATTATGAATTTTACAGGTGACATAAATCTACAACCGATACAATTCATAACTACTTAACTTCTCAAATGGCGCAATATTCCATTCGTACAGAAATTTACTGACTCCGAGTGTAATTTGCACTCGGCTAGCAAGTGAGACTCTACGAATTTATATGCACGATTTACCAGTCAAACAGATATGTGCTTCTGTGGCTCAGTCGACTAACTTGATGTGCTCTGTGATCTAATGTTTTTCGGTTCAAGTCGCTTTGTTGCTGTCGATCTTTTGATTTTTATTCCATTCCTTTTAAAGCCATGTAATTTTCAAATCACACAATTTTATATGTTCTTGAATATAAATTTGTGTCAAATATGACGCTCCATTTATGTGCATCTGATAAAATGTAAAATCACAAGAAAATTTTCGAACTGTGTAGGATACAAATTCAAAATGCAGAAAATAAGATCGAAAAAAAACAGTAGTCTGGTTTTGAACATCTAGATGGCTGAGGAAACAAACCGGCCCAATTCGTTAAACTTTGCAAACGGTTTCATTGCTTTGTGGCAGGGACCATTGTCTTGGTTAAAAATGATTTTTTCTTCTTCACATGATCCCGTTTTTTAAATTTCGCACTTCAAACGCATCAATAACTCAATGTAATAATCACTTTGGATGGTTCTTTCTTTTTCAAGATAGCCAATGTAAATTATACCTCGAGCATCTAAAAACTGGCGACATTATTGTTTCAGCTACCTGCTGCGTTTTCGGACGGCTTTCCCCGTTGGATTGCTGAGAAAATGGTGGGTCCATGTTTCGTCCACTGTTTCATGCTAAGGCAAGAAATCCTTTTTATTGTGCTTAAACAGTGCCAAACAGCTCTCTGGATCGTTGATGCACCCATTTGAAAAATAACTTTTTCATGCTAAGATGTTAACCATCTCAGTACATCTCAGTACATCTAACCTCACGAGCTTTGAGTTTGCGTTCATCCATTACGACAATCAAAACTTGAGTAATTTCTTCCTGATGACTGACTTTTTAGACTCGTTTAAAATCCGAATACCACAAATGTTTTAATGGATCCAAGTACGGGTAACACTTTTAAAACCATTGCTGGGCTAGCACGGGTTTTTGTAAAGTAATGTTTTATCAATACACGGAATTCGTTATTTCCATTTTTTCATAAATGAATAAGTAACATCGGTAGTTTTATTGTTTGTGGTTCAATTGACGTGAAAAATGTGACACATGTCATCTGAAGGTAGATACTTTCGAAAAAATTAGGTTAGCTTGACATCTTTGGGTCAGTCATCTTTTCTGATTCTTTGGGTCAGTTCCGGAACTTTTTGATCAATGTGGTATGCACATCAGCAACTGGACCGTTCGTTTTGTGCACCGTTTGATTTGCAAGAAACACATTTTGATCTAAACTCGGCTGTTTCTCCGTATTCGAGGAAATGCAGGATGACTTCGATCATGGAGTACTGGATAAATGAGCTCAGCACCTTTATCAGCCCCAACAAACTAAGCGGTTAGGGTTACCGAAATTCTCAAAAAAAATTACACAAATAAGTTTATACGGAACACAAATGTTGACAGTGATTTTGACATTAGTTGGATAGTTCTACGGTTCTACAGTTTGAACAATCCCATAGTAGTTTTATGTCGTATTCAACACTTAAATGCGCAATTTTGTTTTAAAACCAAAAAGGAAACGAAAACGCTTCAAATAGCGAATTTACGCCCCGGTACAAAAAATTACCCACCGGGGCTTAACTTGTTTCACCGGCCCTGAGCTAGACTATTTGGCACTTGAAACTGAGCAAACAAAATTTCAAATGACTGGGTACGATTATTCAACTGAATGATGAATTCTGGGAGCTTCACTTCAAAATGGCAGCAAAGGTCATAGGAATTTGTATCGATATACTGACAGTCAGTGACCATAAATTTCATTTTCATCTGATATCATTCGATTGAAAATGAAATTTTACCCCACTGGATAAGATAAGACAAGTTGATTGTTATGTTTCATTTGAATGTATGTCATCTGTTGATACAAAAGATTGGATGATTTTATGACTGTTGGAGAAGGAGAATGACAGAATCTTAGCTCCAGTGCTCTTTTACGTTACTTCTGAATAAATAAATAAATGAGTAAATAAAAAGAAAAGTCTACCCTCGATTTCTTTTCAAGGTGCATGTTGACAAGCTGTTATTCCGAAAAAAACGCGAAAGTGTTAGAAAACGGTTGAGTTTAGAGATATCGATTTTATGAAATGCTTTCGTGAGCTTCAGATTTAAAGTAACGCGCATTCTGGCACCCACAAATGATATGATCAACAAGTTATACAGCTCGAAAGTTATACAGGAATATGCTCACGAGTTGTCCAGAATGCATAGACGATGCGGGGACGGAAAGTTCCTAAACAAGCTTCTACAGTTACCGAAGAAATCCACTTTTTTGCTGCTAAAAAGTACAACGAGAAATTTTTAACAACTTGAAAGGGCAGGTTACGGGGTAAGGCCACCGTGTAACTTTCAAAAATTCGAAATTTTTTTTGCAACCCGCAAATTTTCCTAAAACCCTCTAGAATAAGAAAAAAATGTCTTGTGGTCAAAACAAATCTCGAACTGGTTGTTTTCCGACAGTTTGCGAATGCGGTAAGACCCAGCATGCGCGTCAAAAAAAAATTTCCGGAGTATCCAAATTTTTTCTTATGGCGTTTTCGTTTTTAATTTGCCCTACACCGGTGCAGTGCTACACCATGGCATGAATAAACGAACAAAAATGACGAAAACATAAACAGTAACCATTGACTACAATTAACGATTCCATTGCACAGAGCTACACCAAACCTTTGATGAGTGCTACACCAGTGGTATCGGTGCAGAAAAAGTGTAGCACTGGTGTAGTGCAATTGGTAAAAACAAACGGTTTAGGTGCAGCTTTCGCTACACCGGTGTAGTGCAATTTAATAACGAAAACGACATTAGTGTTTAATCTAGTGTACAACGCACAAACAAAATTATTGTTACACAATTCCGATAAAAAATAACCAAGTTGCTAGGGCTAGTTTTCCGTGTGGTCCAAAACGGATGAATCGGCTGTGTCTTTAAATTTAATACTGTAACAAGAACCAAAGTTTTTTTTCTACAGGGTCCGGCACTCGAAATGTAACCAATTAAAAAGGCCATAAATTCAGTTTGGAAAATAAATTTTACTTAATTCAAAGTACAAGATGTGTAAAAATAATACAAAATTCAGAATCAATTCACTTTTGCTCGATATGACCACCTTTTGCCTTGACTTGATGACTTGAGAGAGCGAAGGAGTTGCTTCGTTTGGCCGAATGTGACTTGCAGGTATTTTGGCCCACTCGCGGACAATAACTTTTTTCAGCGCCTCGAGACTGGTGTATCTTTTAGTTCGGACTTTGCTCTCCAAAATGGCCCAAAGAGAATAATTCATTGGTTTCGCATCTGGTGAATTCGAGAGCCATTGTGTGGACGTGATGAAGTTCGGAACGTTGTTTTTCAGCCATTCTTGGTTCACTCGAGCTTTGTGAGACGGTGCCGAGTCCTGCTGAAACGTCCATGGTCTGCCACCGAAATGTTTGTCTGCCCACGGCTTCAAAGCAACCTCCAGAATACTTTCCCGATAATATGTCGCATTTACCTTGACGCCAAGCTCGATGAAAACGATTGGAGAGCGCCCATCTGCGGTTACAGCGGCCCAAACCATTATCTGTTGCGGGTGCTGCCTCCTGGTGGCCAATCGACGACTCAAATTCTCGTATGAACGGTCGGTCAAGTAAACCCTATCGTTTTGAGAGTTTACGAATTGCTCAATTGGAAAAATTTTCTCGTCAGAAAATACAATGTTCGGAAATTGACCGCTTTCGGCCAAACGAAGCAACTCCTTCGCTCTCTCAAGTCATCAAGTCAAGGCAAAAGGTGGTCATATCGAGCAAAAGTGAATTGATTCTGAATTTTGTATTATTTTTACACATTTTGTACTTTGAATTAAGTAAAAGTAATTCTCCAAACTGAATTTATGGCCTTTTTAATTTGTTACACTTCGAGTGCCGGACCCTGTAAAGTATATATCATATACTGGTATACTACGTAGGGGATTTCTAAAACACTAATTTTTCGAAAAAGCATATAAGTGAAAGGTAAATTTTTTCCATGAAAATTTCATTTTGTATCGTTTATAAAAAATAAGTTAACAACATATCAAGAAACACCTCCGTGATATACAAGATAATATGTTTATAAAAGTCTCCTACAAATTTGGAACCAATCGATAAAGATTTGTAGCTGCTATGAGTTATTTATTATTACTTTTAAAATCGACTGCCCTTAAGTGAAGCACTCTGCGAAACATCGATTTTTCATTTATGAATTCAATCGACAGATATGTTGTTCTAAATTGTTGTTGACAAACAGATGTTAATATGATTTAGCTTATAAGTTCAACAGAAAATTACTGATATGGCAAGCTATTTGAAGATGCGGATGAAAAACTCTAAGGTTTGTTATAAATGAGTCTTTAAACTCGAATGTCTACCAATAAGAGTGTAGAAAAAAAGCCTTCTCAGTCCACTTAGTCGAATTTTCATATATCTTGAAAAATCACCATATGGGGGAGTACATGAAATTTTGAAGCCAAAAGGCTTAGAATTGCATGAAACGTCGAGATTTAGTGTCATCTCGAAAAAAATTTTTTTGAAAAAATCGACTTTTTGGGACTTAGAAAAAATTGATTTTAGTCCCAGAAAATTGGGACTTAGAAAAAATTGATTTTAGTCCCAGAAAATTGATTTTTTCAAAAAAAAATTTTTTTTTAGATGGCACTAAATTTTGATGTTTTATGCAGTTTTAAGAGTTTTGGCATCAAAAAAAATTTTCGATTTTGGAAATTTCATGTACTCCCCCCTATGGTGCTTTTTCAAGATCGAAAAATGTCAAACCTTTACCACCGGGCAAATAAATATTAAATATTCGTTAAATAATTGTACCGAACAATCTAAACAATTTCTTTTTTCTTTTTGTTCCGCTTTGCTCCATGTAGGGAGCAGAGCGGGGTACTTTTAAAAATCTCAAGTTAAGACCGTTTAAATTAACAAATATTTATGAATATTTGAGAATTCAATACTCCGTCAACAACGTCCGATGGTTAGCAAATTATTTATTTCATTTTCACAAAAATCATATACAGTAGAAAATAAACTTTTTCATACGATTCTGTCGAAAAATAAATTATTAAAAAAAACTAATACAAAGAATAAATTCGGCACGTCTAAATTGTTTCCTCTCACTCGGGCAAAGTTAGGTTACTTGTACCTGAGCGGTATGTAATACCCCACTTTACCCTACTACATTTTGCCTCGAGAAAACGTTTCACTTTCCAACTTGTGTCAAACACAATAATGCTAGAAAACGAAAAACATAATACGTTATTGAAACGCAAAAAAGAGTACTAGGTATTTTGAACGATTATAACGATGCTCCGAATCAAAAGACTAATGTCATAGATAACATATAATACTTCAACAAGAAATATAACGAAAACATTCTAGTAAAGTAAAATTCGAGGGTGCTTCTAAACGATATTCCAGCTTCGGCAGCTGGCACCATAAACTAAAGGAGATATCAAGAAAACCCCGATTTGCCCCCCTTTCCCCTACACAAAGATCCTGGGAAGTTTTATGAGATTTGGCAATCTGCAATTATTGCCGAGATACACGACGATGGTTCCACGATAGCAGGTTGGGTTTCATCTAAAATTTTCTAATTTTTTTTTATAAAGGATGAGATCAGGTGTTGCAAGTAAAAATATTGTTGTTATTATTATTATTATTAACACATGGATGAATAAGTCCCGAGACTAACAATGGAAACAACATTTTTTTTGCAAATTTTTTTTTATTCATCATTATGTTGAGGGTGATACAATGGTTCCAACGTTTTTCAAATTTTTCAATACCATGTTTATAAAAAAGTTTATCTTTCGCTTCAAAATAAGCTTCAGTTTCAGCGATGACCTCCTCATTTGAGCCAAATCTTTTTCCCTGGAGCATTTTTTTAAGATCAGCAAAGAGCCAGTAGTCACTGGGGGCTAAATCTGGCGAGTATGGGGGGTGGGGAAACAGATCAAAGCCCAATTCGTTCAATTTCGCCATTGTTTTCATCGACTTGTGACAGGGTGTTTTTGTTCCATCGAAAGCAATTGCGGCACCCACTTGGAAAAAACCTTTTTCATGCTCAATTTTTCATGAAGGATAGTAAATACACTTCCATATGAGATCTGTGTCATCTCAGCAATCTCACGAAGCTTTACTTTACGATCTTTCATTGTAATTTTTGTCACTTCACTCACATTTTCCGGTGTAACGGCTTCCACAGGTCTACCCGAGCGTTCCGCGTCATTTGTGTCGGTACGACCACGTTTAAACTCGGCGAACCACCGACAAATCGTTGCTTTTGATGAACAAGAGTCCGGATAACATTTTTCAATCCATTGTTTCGCTTGCACGGTGTTTTTACCCATTAAAAAACAATGTTTTATCAGAACACGAAACTCGGTTTTTTCCATTTTCTAAACAAACTACAAAACGACTTTACTCCAACCTCGATAACTCAGCTGTTTCTGGTTTACTACGAGCGCCATCTCTGCTTTAGTCTCGGGACTTATTGATCCATGTGGTCTTATTATTATTATTATTATTATTATTATTATTATTATTATTATTATTATTATTATTATTATTATTATTATTATTATTATTATTATTATTATTATTATTATTATTATTATTATTATTATTATTATTATTATTATTATTATTATTATTATTATTATTATTATTTGAGGAAGATGGAGATGCGTTTTCCAGTTCCACAGTTCCAGAGTTTATAGGTTTTACCTGGCCGACCATGAGTCTTCTTGGACACATAGTTCTTTGATACTTGGATCTGAACGATCCGGGTGTAATGTCCAAAATGGTCCGAAAAGGAGCATGAATCTATTTCTGAAGAGCTAGAAGACCAATTTTATAGAATCTATTCACCAATTAATGCAACAGCAATTTCTTTGTGTTTTCGTACTAAGAACAAAGCTTCTTAAGAGAACCTCAGAGTGACTTTTGACAGAGTTGAACCAGTGTTAGCCATTTATGTCAACAATCTGCCAAGTAAAAACATCGATTGGAAAAAAATTTATAATTTATCCTTTTCAACAACAAGCCCATCAACAATCTTTGAACGATAAAAAAAATGTTTCCATTGAAGTTGTATTAGAAGAAAACACATGGTGCTTAGATCTTGAGGCATTCAGTTTATGAAATTAAAAAGTAGGACTACCAGGTGAGCAAGTTTGAAATGTCGTTTGTTTTTCATTAAAAATAATCGAATATTTAAGAACGAAGTCAAGATATTTCTTATTCGACCCTTGACACATCTCACCTCTCCGCACGTTATCTCCCCATCCTTGATCTTCCTTGAGTATTTCGACTCTAAAATTTTCATATTCTTTCTTCTCCTAAAATATCTAGTTAGTTAAATATCGTTGAAAAATCGGCGAATAATTATATTCGGTATTATTTGAGCCTAATCACGGAATACAAAAATTTTATCTTTAAAAAAATAACCATCACTTTTGTTTAGCTCTTTGGCAATGAATAGATACCATCCCAAAATTAAACTTCAACTTTTAATCATATACATTAATCGAGCCATAATCGTACGTCTTCGAAAATTTGGAAGTGTCCGTTGAATTTTTTTCAGGGCTCTCTAGTGATCGGAAATAGCTTGCCAAGTGACATTGAGGTACTTCGCCATCGTTTAGTGTGTTTGTATACCATCTTCACCCAACAACGGTAATAGTTTGTAATCTTCAAACTTTGTCGATCGATTTTCGCGTTCTTTGAGAATAAGATTTATTTTGTTTCGATTATAGAGGTTGTAATCTTAAAGCAATTTCACTCTTCGGGTCAGAAAAACTTCTTGACTCTAAATGCGAGGTTGCGAACCCAGGTGGTCTGCGTAAAAAGTAAATTTTGAATTTGAACAAAAATTCTCGATTTTTTTTTTCAGAAAGTCAATATTTGAATTCTTGTTTTTTTTTTCAATCAAATATTAAAATGAGTATTATAATATTTGAAAAAAAACCATTTGCTGGCTTTCAAATGATATAAAATTTATTAGAGATTACAAAAGGAGAAAGAATACTCAATGAAGGGATGGGTTTCAAGATTTAGGGCAGAATGGTGAGACATGTCATTTATTTAAGCAGAAAGCAATTCATAATCTCTAACTAGTTTGATATCATTAAAAAATGAAATTTTCTGACTGACCAGAATTCATGAAAAAAAGTAAAAAAAAAAACGATTTGCTAAATCAGTTCACCATTTCGACAATCCTCATTTTTGCGAAGACTTTAGAAATTTTCGAAAAAGGTTAACCGATTGATTTGGTGTATTGAACAATGTTTTTTGTAACTATCGGCTATATGGAGAGAGAATACACTGTAAGATACGTTTAAAGTTCTATTTTATTTCGGAAATGAAACTTAAAAATCGGTTACATAAATGGAAGCATTTTGTTTTTATTTTTTTAAATACACTGAGGTTTACACGGAGGATACGTACCACTTAAAAGAACTGCGCAAAAAAACCATGTGAATTCGGAAATCCGCGTAAAAAAACTCAAAGCTAAGAAAAAAAAATTTTAGTATCAAATATCTTCAAAATGCCTGAAACGTCCAAATCTGGTGTAATATCAAAAAAAAAATTTTTTTTTGTAGAAATCGACTTTAAGACTTTGAGACCGCGTAACTTCCGAAATCCGCGTAGAAAGAAACCGCAAAATGCAAAAAAAAAAATATTTTTTATGTCAAATGTCTTAGAAATGCATGAAACGTTTAGATCTGGTGAAATCTGAACATATTTTTTTGAAAAAAATCTGAAAGTGTCAAAGCGTTGACTTAAAAAAAAATCGAGCTAACGCCAGATCTCGAAGTTTCATGCATTTCTAAGACAAAACAAGAAATTAATTAATTACCTTAGTTACCAAAATAATTCTTATCAGAATCAAGTAAACATTTCAAATAGTTCTTGTTTAAAACATTTAAGTAATCCATCATATTACTTGATAACAATGATTTAAAGTAAGATTCGAGCAGAAAATAGGAGTTACGAGTTTTGTAAGAAATATATTCCTTAAGTAACGCATTTTCTGACCGGGAATATTTTCTTGGGAGAATACTTATTGTTCTTGGTTTGAATCCTGTTGATCATAAAATAACGAACAATCATCATGACTTCAAGAGAAGATAAATTCCATGATTTTATAATCATGACAGCAGTAACGAATTTCTTTCCATGTGTTACAACGTTAAGAAATTTATTACGCTCTAGATCAAGGTGGATTATTAATGGACAAAAAAGTTATAGTTTGCTTAAAACAGATGAATTTTTGGGATTATTGAAATATTATTTTGAAAAAATTTTGAATTACCTTTATGAAAGTATACAAAATTTCAAATAAAATGATGCTATTTGAGATCTCGCAAAATTCTATCATTCCCAAGATACAGGGGTTTCAAAATAACTCAATCACTCACTCTGTACAAAGTGTCAACCAATGTAATCACAATCAGTTAAAACGTGTCCGCGAATTCATTTAACAACCTAGAGAGATCCCCAAAATCATAGGAACTGGGAATCAGAGGTTTTTCAAAGTCGGTTATTAATTATTCACATCTTTGACCCTGCTGAGAAAGGTAACGGAAGCCAGCAATTCAGTATAAACTGCTAATGCATTGCTGAATCGAATACGAAAAGGAAAAAGTGAATAACAACTTCATCAACGAACTAAGTCTCACGGAATCAAAATTCTCATAAATGTTACAACGTAATAAGACCGATCATAGCCCGAATTATTTTTGAGAAGCAGAAGCAGGTTTACTTAAGGTGCTCTTTCCGTACTAGTTTGTGCAGTCCAAAGTACGATCCAACCAATCGCTTCCAAACGACAAAGGCTTTAGAATCGAATTCCCTCCGTAGACCACACACACCATCAATTCAGCTAGGCTCTCATTTATTTACAGTTGATACCAGGGAAGACCAAAGCAGCTTTGTCATCTCTATCCCGGCCAGCTCCCACGTCAATGATTTCGATGAGAGCATCATGTTTTATACCGAACCGACCATATTCCGTCTCGGTGTCCCCCGAGAGTCCGGCTTGTTTTGATGAGTTCTGGGGCTTTCCGCTGACAGACTCACGAACTCGGAAAACAAAAGCGACTCCCCATCCGACATCCGGATGTTGGCCCTCGTTCGTTACGGCCACCCTGTAAAATAATTTTACGCCCATTGCACTAATCCTCAATCTTGCACAAGCCGAGCGACGCAGAGGATCCATCATATTTACGACGTTCCGGCATCGATGTGACATGATGAGCAACCGAACGAACAGGACCAGGCATTTGATACAAGATTTCCCCCTGGGCCGTACCGATCCAGTGTATATGTGTGTGTGTAACGTTCCTAAGTAGACGACTTTCAACTACGAACATTGTTCGACCGGAGGTCCTGAGCTGCCTCAAGTCAAATATACATCATGCCAACAATCGGTAGCATCAGAGTATGACTTTCAGTTCTGCCTACACAAGGATCCTGGCACCGGGTGGTGGACTGAAAACCGTATTGTCTATGAGCAGAAATCAGAAAGAAGTGCTCTCCAGAGAGATTTTTGGTCGAGTTTGGAAGCCAAAGCGAAAAATTGTCTGCTAATGAAAAAAAAAAACGAATTCTTGTTGAATTTGTTCTCCATTTGTGAAAGTTCCGTTCCCATGGCTCAGAGAAGATGCTTGTGTCAATACGGAATGATTTTCGTAAATAGTTTACTTAGGAATAATTTCTCATAGCCGATGCAAAGCAAATACAGTTAGAACGGTATCTGTTCTCCAATTCTTCCCATAGATCTCAACGAATTTTCTTTTTTTCTTGTAAATCATGTTGGATGCTGTTCATATTTGATAGGAGATCCTTGGAAATGTTATCCTAAAGCTAACCGAAATCTAATTCATTTGGGAAAGATTTTATTGTGCAAATATTAACTCGTTTCGGGTTTCAATTCTTCTTCTAATGAAAACATCTCTTGCCGTACAAAATATACCAGGCTGAAAAAGAAACAGTAAAATCTTCTATATGGAATCTTCGACCATTTTTAGATGAATACTCATCAACTAATCCAAATTAATTTCCGTTGCACGATGATTCGACCGCATCCCAGAATGTTGAATATAGTAGCTGATGGAGAATCAGAATCATGGTTCGGATTGAAAAAGATCAGCATCATCCATACACAAACAAAGTCATGCCTCTACGAACTGCCTTGTCCGGATATTGTCTACCGGTTCACTTCAGCCTTCTTCATACCGATAATGCTCATGTGATGTAGAGGGGTAGCTGGAATCTAGATGGTTTAAAATTGTTATTTGCGAATTTGCAAACCAAACTTGTTAGTTGTGCTGGAAGAATTCGAAAACAAGTTAACATATCTACAATATTACTCGAAGACTCTCGTTTTGGTCTGAAAAATGTTACGAAACCATGCATGAAATAATATAATTGTTCTATTTTGAAGCTCACTACTGATTTTTTGCACTGAAACAGATTCCACATGGCAAAAAATCAGTAGCGAAAAGTTCGCTAGCGAACACTCTGCTCGATGTTATTCAAGAAAAAAGTTCGCACATTTGATATATCTGATACAATTCTCGAATTGTGGAATAAATTTTCATAGTCGTCATAACTCAACCTTTTGCAGAATACATGATGAATACTTTCGCTGATTAACGAAAACTGAACTTTACTAAAAATGTTCAGTGTGAGTAGGGTAGTTGAAATGAAACAAAATGCCTAATTTTTAGCTCTTGCAATTTGATTCTTTGTTGATAAGTGGATCAATGGTGACGATATATTCCGAATTTATTCAGCAGTGGTGGAGTAATATCGTCAATAAAAGCTGCTGTGATTATAGTTATAATGATAATAAAAACATTAATTAAAAATCAATTACGGAGCATGTTAAGCAACTTATCAAGAAATATTACCAAATTCAGCTTGAAGTAACAGGAGTGCAGGTTATCGCTACGCCAATTCAAACGCTTCACCTGCTGTGAGTTCGAGACATTCGAAATGCTGCGCTCCTGTTACTTCAAAAAAATCAAATTCTTGCTAAATAGCGTTTCATTGAGTTCAATCCAAATAGTGCAGTGTAATTATCAATCAGCTGGAAAAAACAGCCTTCATGGTGATGAAAGGCATCGTTATATGAAATGTGGAAAAACATAGTATTGTTCATATTGACCACCCTACGTGCATCGAAAATATCGCAGTCAGCCGCGTATACAGGGGGGGGGGGGGGGGTGTTTCCGGGATTTAAACCCAATCCGAAGTTAAAAAAAATATTACATTGTGAAAACTCTTCTCCCTAAATATTAAGTGAATTATAAAATGAACTTTTTTCGACAAACGACTTTATAACCGAAAATTGCTCAAGTAATTAGTCCCGGGTTGGCGGTTCAATGCATAGGATGCTGGTCTTTCAAGCCAGTTGTCGTATGTTCGAGCCCCGACCTGGAAGGATTCTTAGTGTCAGTAGGATCCATAGTACTAGCCATGCAATGATTCTGTACGCTAAGAATCGGCTGCGAAGTCTGTTGAAACAGAAAGGCCAAATTCCACCAAAGGAATGTAATGCCAAGACTTTGCTTTTTTTTGCTCAAGTAATTATATGAATATTTCCATTTATATGGAAATTGATCAACATGTTCTGGAACAGGCCCCGAAAAAACAATTCTGGGTACGCCCATGATCGCAATCAATATTTCTCAGCTGCAAATTCATTGGCTAGAGATTTTTTTATTGGTGAAAATATAAAAATTAACTGAAGCGTAGAGGAAATTTAGAATCGATATCTGTGGGTGAAAATTCTAAACCATATTTTGTTGACACAAAAAATCACTAGTGAACTTCGAGGTTCTGAGTTTTGTGTATGCTAGTTTCATGAATGAAAATCTAGGAAATCATTTTTTCAGACACTCATTTTTTTTAGAAAATATCTTGAACTGTTTTTTTCACGAGTGATAGTATAATGAACCTTTTCTGATCATGATTTTTCCAACACTGCAGTTGCAATTGATAGTAGGGTGAATGAAATCGGTGAATGCTTGATTATCCACCCAAAAGAAATCCCCAAGAGTGATACCAAAACTCTTCTTACCTGAATGGGTGCATGTATCGGAAGGAAATATTCAATGCAGGAGTATTATCCGTAGTGGTCTTGGTTTGCTTATACATTCTTTGGTTTATTATACATTCTTTGTATCCACACAAAGACTTCTGTTCGATGGAAGATCTTTTATTTTCATTTCTTGAATCTTATCCCAAAAAACTTGTTAGCTGGCAACTGTCATTTAATGAGACACACTGAAAAACTCTTCGTATGAAATTGGCTTTACTTGGCTCTGGAATGCTCTCGTGACTTTTTCATCACGTGAACACTTTCGTGAGGTACATTTGTGACCCAGAGTTGGAATTTCTCTAAAATTACAAAATTTCAATGCATAAGCTGCTTGTAAATCAAGTCCCACAGTAGAGCATTCTAGGGTTAAATTGCACCCTCAAAAGTATCACATTTGGCCGTATTATTCATTCTGCCATTGTCTGGAATAGAGCAATACACTGTGGCTTAGACGATTGTAATTTGATAATAATTCATCAATAAATATTTCCGATATTCTTGACGATTGCCGAGAAACGAAAAACACATAATAGTATAAAAAACCAAAGATAATACTATAAACTGTGGGAGATCCTCAGATTAAAATATAATTCAAATACGCTGGCTTCATAATATTCAAACAACACAAGAATTCATAGACACGAACATTCTAGAACTCGACGAATGAGTATGACTGATTAAAGTCTTTGGTAAAACAAACAACATCCTAACCACTCACTGCACAGAATACTGAAAAGTCGAAGAATTCAAAACCAAACTTGAATTTGAAGGCAAAGAGATATCAAGACATATGGATTTGATAAATCGACTAATTAATTAGTCAATACTGGATTTAAAACGGATATGTTTGCCTTTCTCATATTGGAAGGTTATGCAACCACTGTAGAAACCGAAAATCGAGACTGAGTTTAATGTATCATTCGACTCAGTTCGTCGAGTACGCAAAATGGCAGTGTATGTGTAAAAAATTTTTGCACTGGCTTTTCTGCAAAAAGAAATGTGAAAATAAGTGCACCAACTTTTTTTGAAGATAGCTAAACCTATTTTAACAATTTAGATTCAAATGAAAGCTTTTTATGTCCCATATCAAATTCCTGAGTTTTGTTTAAATCTGACTTCCGGTTCCGGATTCGTTGGGTAAAATGTGCAGAAAAATGAAAAAAATTTACAAACTTAGATTCAAATGAATGGTCCTATGGTCCTTTACGAAACTGCTGAATTTCATTTGGATCCGACTTCCGATTCCCGAATTATAGGGTAAAGTACATCAAAAATAGTATACCGTCACTTAGAGCAGCGAAACAATAAACGAAAAAAACTCTAATCTGACGTTAAGACTACTTTAATCAGTAGTCATCATCAGTAGAAGGCCAATCGAACCGATATCGGCTATCTTGGTTCCCCGTTTTCCGATTCCAAAGACACCGAAGATAGTGATCATATTTTCCCAAATGGATCTCACTTACACTTCTCTCCGCGAATGTTTAAATGATTTTACGTTGGGTGTAAAAACAAAATAATATACATCTTGATCCAGTACTCACTAAAAATCCAATAAAAACAAATCCACATCCAAATAAACTCACTTTGATCATGACTGGTAACTCGATATTTTCAAAATAGGAGAAATATAGGTTAAACTGATTGCAGAAATTCCATGTTTATGAATTTGCCTAATTCAATAACTTGAATTTATTTTAAAGTTATAAGGATTATAAAAAACAGATTCAATTTCGTCATTTCGGCACGCGGGCCACCCGCCGGGCCTTCGTAGCCTGGGGGTGTTTCCCGCGGACCCACACGGACCGAATGATGCGGCCAACATGGATCTTCGCCAACGGCATATGGAAGACCCTCATGCAGTATTCAATTCACCGGCAACTACCGATCGCTTCTCGAGAATCCGCTACCGCTACATTACATAATGATACTATTCTAGTTTTAAGTTAGTCGTAATTAAGATTAGTAAATACCCTTGGCATCTTAGAGCTTAAGCAGTGTGCCTTAAAATTATATTATAATATTGAATAAAAAAAAAATTTCGTCATTTTGAAAAATCGCTGAGAATTTCGAATCGTTTTGCGATTGTAGTCAGTTTGAACAAATATTGATGTGAATAATAAAATAAAGGCTTCAGAATGAAAAAGCACAGTTTGACAGAAAAATATAGATAAAAAATTGTGTTTCCAGTGTCGCAATTTTGTTAACGATGTTTGTGTTATGCAACACAAGGCGGCATATTTTTGATAAGTTTCTAAACAAAAAATTCTGAAAAAATAAATTTAAAGCTTGAAACTAATTACTTAACTGTTGTTTTTTTTTGTAGTTGATGATTTACGTATTGTTTTTTTCGCCCACAAAACCATTTAGTAGCCTAATAATATGTAGTAGTTTGACATTCCCAACAAGCTATGTTGTATAAAATAGCCGTTCATGAGTAAGAGAACCAAATTCCACGCAATTGATTTTAAAGGGTATAAAGAATATTCACACAAAATGCGTCTAAAGATATTTACCTTTTTGGTTTAACGCAACAAAGTTGGAAAGTAATTAACATAAACTGTTATGCACTACCGTCATGATAGGTTTTTGAACAAAGAATAAAAAAAAGCTTGGAACTAACCGTTTAACTATTTTTTGTTGTTGATGATTTCTTGTGATTTCGCATACAAAACCATCATCAATCGATGACGGAACATAAAGTTTACAAAAATAATGTCACTTTAAGAACACAAAAAACCTTTTTGTAGCCACAAAAATAACTTTATTAGCGCACAAAATACGTATGATCGGTTTGACTTGTGAAGAAAAATGACTAACGGTTCGAAATTCACTGCTTTCTCCTAGTGCCTAATGTTAGATTTTGACATATTTTTTGTTCTTTATTTATTCAACATGACACAAAGCAAGAGGACCAACGCGTCCAAATTTTGCTCGCTCATCACGTAAATCCTAACTACTCGTATGCTGTTGACGAAATTTTTTAATGTGGTTTAATGAAGATGTTTGGAGTATGTTTGTCGACAACTAGAACGACTTCTCCGTCCGAGATGTGGAAAACATACTGGAAGTGTACATTCCGATGTGTACATACTTGCATTTTCTATGCAAGACCAAAAGTGTTCCTCAAAAAGCAGAAATTTTACGTCTGCATAGCGGTTCAAATTGAACTGCCGAGTTTTGCATTAGGCAGTTCAATTTAAACAACTATGCACTGTTGATTCAAAGACGAAACGTAAACATAATTAAAACCCTGTTTTAATCCACCTAGTGGTGTAATGATGCATTTCTCATATCAATCATACTCTCATATATAATACTGTGGCATTCTTTAAAATAATTTTCTTCGATTCTTGAAAGAATAACCGAAATTTGTTTGTTTGACCGTCTACTATAATAAATATCAATTGGAGAAGATTTGAGGTCGATTTAGAGTTTTTGAACGGTTTTTCGCCCTTTTCAGTGATAGTTAAAATTTTAAACACATTTTACCCTATATTTCCGGATCCGGAAGTCGAATTTGGATGGAATTTTTGAATTCCGCTTGAGACCACCTTTCACTAACCTAAGTTTGTGAAAATCGGTCGCGCCATCTATGAGAAAAGTTAGAAAACATATTTTCATTTTTATGCACATTTTACCCCATAACTCAGGAACCGGAAGTCAGATAAAAATTAAGTTCAGGAATTTTGTATTTGACCTAAAGAGCTTTCATTTGTTTGTGAAAATCGGATCAAACATCTCCGAAAAAAGTTGGTGCACTTATTTTCGCGATTTTTTGCACATTTTACCCCATAATTCCGGAACCGGAAATTTGATCCAAATAATATTCAGGAATTTTTGATAGGACCCCAAGACCTTTCATTTGAATCTAAGTTTGTGGTTTGTGAAAATCGGTTCAACCATCTATGAGTAAAGTTAGTGCACTTATTTTCACAATTTTTTGCACATTTTACCCCATAATTCCGGAACCGGAAGTCGGACCCAAATAATAATCAGGAATTTTGTATGGGACCACAAGATCTTTATTTTTGAGAAAATCGGTTCAGCCTTCTCCGAGAAAAGTTAGTACAAAAAAACGTTACATGCACCCATACGCACATACACACACATACAGACATTTTGCGTACTCGACGAACTGAGTTGAATGGTATATGACACTCGGCCCTACGGGTCTCGGTTGAAAAGTCGGTTTTCACAGTGATTGCATAGCCTTTCTATATAAGAAAGGCAAAACGGTTATGTGCCCAAGCAAAAAAATTCTAACCTCTTGATGAGAAGAACGTGGTTGTGCTTCGCTTAGAAACTTCTCATTAGGTTGTCTATCTGTTCCTATGGTTTAAAGGATGTCACATTTGTTGAGGCCCGATCATCAACTAGACAATACATGCTCAGGATGACCTGAAAAATTGTTTGTCGCCTTACCTCAAGCAACACATTTGATATATACTTTTTTTGTCGGATTTGGCATTTTACCTTAACATAAGACCGCATCAGGAAGATGCAGCTCAAGATAGATTTTAAACAGGTTCCTATGGACGAATATTATTCTGATACTTGGAAAATGGCAAAGATTATCAAACACATAAACCAATTGAAGTTTTCAAAAAAATCTCGTATGGCAGGCAAACTGTTCGTGTGGCTTGATAACCGACATTTATATTGCAAACAGGTCCATCATTCGAAAGTACCGGAAACATCATCTGTTGCTTTTTCTCAAGTAGCACTATAGATCCTCTCAAATGTGGTCGGATTTGACATCTTTCCATTATGGAAAAATTTTCGTCCAGATGGTTCACACAGAAATCCTCCGAACACACCAGAGGTTCCAACCAAAAGAAAAAACAATGTACCTTCGTCAAGCTGAACCTCAAGAAGGCGCCAAAGACGATTGCCATAAAGATGCAGCTCAAAATTAAGTGGCGTTCTGCATCGAGGAAAGTAACCAAGCAAGCTATGCTACACATGATAGGAAAAGTCAAACAAATGCCCCGGCAATTCACGTTCAATGAGAAGGAAGCTTTAATTAATATGTTTTTTTTAAATTGATAAAGAAACATGATTTTATTTTCTAATAACATGTTTCACTGACTTACAGAATTTTTAGTTTGAACAATTATTTATTGTCGCACCCGTTACGAGCCAAGAAAAAGATGCAAAAATTGCCAAATCTAAAATTCAACATCGGAAATTCAATCCCAAGATTGAAAGTTCTATGACTTAACGATTCTAATATCTCTTACAATGTTTTGAACAAACATTCGTTACGAAGCCACGTGAAATGCTTCGTACATGCATATTTTCTAACAGTATATTGCTGATGTACTTTTTTTTCATTTGAATAATATACTTCAACATAGAATTTGTGGAACTTCTAATGAGTCGTAAAATCAGCAGTTGGTCTGGTATCTGTTTGTGTGTGTTTGTGTGTGTGTATTCGGTAACTCATCGCAAGTTTTGTAAATAGAAAGATTTGATACGAAGTAGAATGCTCTCGGGAATGCAATATATTTTATGACTTCATAAAATTTTTCAAATCGTTCGGTTATTTACAATTTCGTAAATTTAGCACTCGTTGAGAAACTCATAGTTTGTTATAATTTCTAGATTCTCTCGGACTTGGAAGTTTATTTCGTACTAGCTGATATCTACCACTAGCTTTTCGGAACACGCTACGGCTAATTTTTGAACATATTTTCCGTTTCCGTAAGAAACTTGGTGAGAAGCATTATTATTTTGAAACTTTTGAAAGTATCGCTACTAGCGTACCAACTATGTTCTATCAAATCCACAGACAAGCAAACTACATCACCCTGAACAAATTTCTCGTCTACTCCAATTTTCCCGATACCCGTAAAACCTTATCTCATCAAATTAAGTGCAGGATTCGCGTTGTCGGATCTGGAAGTTAGTTGCACCTAAAACCAATAAACTCAGATTTCCCCCTTCCAAAAAGGCTCAGTCTGTTGATGCGAATTCTCCCGTTGATTGACGCTAAATTTCTCCGGATCCCCAATCGACCCGTGTTGTGCCCGACAAAACCGTTATCGAGGGTTATGGGATAATTTAATATTCCGGTAGTTATTTGCAGCGCCATTCGGTTCGTGCTACTGACAGGGAATTGAGCACAAGGATCAAAACGAACGTCCCAACAGTTTCCTCGCGTTCTCTCTCTCTCTTCCTCCACGATGCACGAGAGTTTGGCGGGCTTGAATTATTAAAATTTGCAGTCAACACGACTAATCCGGTGTGCTAGAGATCGAGATAATTGAATTTTAAGCGATGGAAGGAAATTCTATTGCTTGTGGCAGGCTGGAGTGCGTTCCAAGATTTAGATGAGGAATTTTGTAAATTGATCTCGATATAGGCAGAAAAGCAAAAAGTACAAACAAAGGCGATTCCAACAGGTTTGAAAAACAATCATGGTTTTCATTTATTTTTATTTTAGGCTTTCAAACCCAGGTAGCTTAATCTGAAACAAAATATACAACCATAGCGCCTTGAACGAAAGTCCGGAAAGTCCATTAGTTATAACTGATTATGCACCCGAACTCATTCGAGTGTGAGAAAATTTCTTTCGTTTACATTCATCTCATTCCAATCGTTTTTCATGACCCCCCACTCAATTAATTAACATCGATCAGTCACGGTTCGTCAGTCCAATCGACAGCCGAGAATAGATGCAACGTCCTTCCGCGGTCTCGCCTCGCTTCACAATTCCTTCGATTTGGGACAGCAATAACAGAAAAAAAGCTTTTTTTCTTTTTTCCTATCAGAGGAAATTTTCAACGCGATTCTTTTATTGTTTTCCTTTGCCGGCATTTCTTTTTTCTGCTCTGCTCCGAAAAAAAAATGAATATACCACGATTTGATTTAATTGAATTCCGCTGAACCACCAACATTTTCCATGGAAAGTCAGGGACTGCTTTCGAATAGGATAGGTAGATTTTCTTCATTGTCTCACCTCACCCACTGTTCCGATGATAAAAACAATTGACGCCAAGGTCCATTGTTAAGTTTGAAAAATCGGATTATTTGGGTCGTTGGATATTTGGAGTAATTTCTCTAAAAATGTTTTTGTTTTCAAATTACAATATCTTAGCTTCAATTTTTTCATATTTCCACATTTTTTTATTTGCATCTTAGAATTTATGAATAAAACTACCACTTCATAAAATGTGACTCATAATTTATTTACCATTCGAATATCGTTAATGGCACAATACTGGAATAAATTTTTTATGCGACAGAAATGACTACAGTCAAGTTTAATCACATTGACGGCCGCAATGATGTCGAAAAATATCTAAAACGAAAGCAGGTGAAATGCCTTCAGCAGTTACCACAACGACCAGCGGGACGTTGTTTGTGCTTTCAACGGCCGTATTTTCAGCTGTGGCATGAAAATTCGATTTTGTACCACTCTCGCCAGTCTTAGCCATAACATGATTCAGTCGTTGACGAGATGAAGTGGGGCGACAGATAGCATTGTTTACTTGTTCATCGGATTTTTTTTGTAGTTAGGCACAGCTATTCCGGAAAAAACTGTATAACAAATGAAAATTGAATTGAAATCTTTCCATGGTTGCAAGCTCAATCGCCATTGTTCGTAAGGTTTTTTAGGGTTAACAAATTACTATCAAATTGCCCATTTTCAAAAAACAAAAAAAAAAACATGCCATCTCCGAGAAAGTTTAGCGAATAAAAATGTTGAATGATGTGTCCTGAACCGGAGTGTTCACCCGGAAATAACCCTTCCAAACATGATCCATGATCAAAAAGTTTTGAAATAAGATTTAATTTGTCGAAATCAGTTGAGCTGTTTTCGAGAAAATTGAGTGAATAATGAAGAATGCGGTATGGTGGTTACGTACTTGGACTTGGACTTGGACTTGGACTTGGACTTGGACTTGGACTTGGACTTGGACTTGGACTTGGACTTGGACTTGGACTTGGACTTGGACTTGGACTTGGACTTGGACTTGGACTTGGACTTGGACTTGGACTTGGACTTGGACTTGGACTTGGACTTGGACTTGGACTTGGACTTGGACTTGGACTTGGACTTGGACTTGGACTTGGACTTGGACTTGGACTTGGACTTGGACTTGGACTTGGACTTGGACTTGGACTTGGACTTGGACTTGGACTTGGACTTGGACTTGGACTTGGACTTGGACTTGGACTTGGACTTGGACTTGGACTTGGACTTGGACTTGGACTTGGACTTGGACTTGGACTTGGACTTGGACTTGGACTTGGACTTGGACTTGGACTTGGACTTGGACTTGGACTTGGACTTGGACTTGGACTTGGACTTGGACTTGGACTTGGACTTGGACTTGGACTTGGACTTGGACTTGGACTTGGACTTGGACTTGGACTTGGACTTGGACTTGGACTTGGACTTGGACTTGGACTTGGACTTGGACTTGGACTTGGACTTGGACTTGGACTTGGACTTGGACTTGGACTTGGACTTGGACTTGGACTTGGACTTGGACTTGGACTTGGACTTGGACTTGGACTTGGACTTGGACTTGGACTTGGACTTGGACTTGGACTTGGACTTGGACTTGGACTTGGACTTGGACTTGGACTTGGACTTGGACTTGGACTTGGACTTGGACTTGGACTTGGACTTGGACTTGGACTTGGACTTGGACTTGGACTTGGACTTGGACTTGGACTTGGACTTGGACTTGGACTTGGACTTGGACTTGGACTTGGACTTGGACTTGGACTTGGACTTGGACTTGGACTTGGACTTGGACTTGGACTTGGACTTGGACTTGGACTTGGACTTGGACTTGGACTTGGACTTGGACTTGGACTTGGACTTGGACTTGGACTTGGACTTGGACTTGGACTTGGACTTGGACTTGGACTTGGACTTGGACTTGGACTTGGACTTGGACTTGGACTTGGACTTGGACTTGGACTTGGACTTGGACTTGGACTTGGACTTGGACTTGGACTTGGACTTGGACTTGGACTTGGACTTGGACTTGGACTTGGACTTGGACTTGGACTTGGACTTGGACTTGGACTTGGACTTGGACTTGGACTTGGACTTGGACTTGGACTTGGACTTGGACTTGGACTTGGACTTGGACTTGGACTTGGACTTGGACTTGGACTTGGACTTGGACTTGGACTTGGACTTGGACTTGGACTTGGACTTGGACTTGGACTTGGACTTGGACTTGGACTTGGACTTGGACTTGGACTTGGACTTGGACTTGGACTTGGACTTGGACTTGGACTTGGACTTGGACTTGGACTTGGACTTGGACTTGGACTTGGACTTGGACTTGGACTTGGACTTGGACTTGGACTTGGACTTGGACTTGGACTTGGACTTGGACTTGGACTTGGACTTGGACTTGGACTTGGACTTGGACTTGGACTTGGACTTGGACTTGGACTTGGACTTGGACTTGGACTTGGACTTGGACTTGGACTTGGACTTGGACTTGGACTTGGACTTGGACTTGGACTTGGACTTGGACTTGGACTTGGACTTGGACTTGGACTTGGACTTGGACTTGGACTTGGACTTGAACTTGAACTTGAACTTGAACTTGAACTTGAACTTGAACTTGAACTTGAACTTGAACTTGAACTTGAACTTCACTCTTTGATCTTAGCCTTTAGGCCGAGAAGCGATGAACTTGAACTTGAACTTGAACTTGAACTTGAACTTGAACTTGAACTTGAACTTGCACTTGAACTTGAACTTGAACTTGAACTTGAACTTGAACTTGAACTTGAACTTGAACTTGAACTTGAACTTGAACTTGAATTTGAATGAGACGATTAACGAAGTACATTATGTATCGGAATTTTACAGATTATTCCATATATAACAAAAATATGAGCACAGGGCCAGATTATATTAGAGTAGCCAAAACATCTCCGTTACGCTACTAGAAAATTTTGAGAAACAGTGCCTATTTGTGAATCGTTTAAAATAAAGAAGGAGATGCCGAAACTGCAAATTTTTCAACAAATTCAGAAAAGACATTGCACTCCATTGCAAAACAAAAAGTTTTCTGTAAGTAGCTGAAACTTCACGTCTTTTTAGCGGTTCAAATTGAATTGCCGAGTTTAGTTCAATTTTAACTGCTCTGCACCGATATGTCAAAAACGAAACGTAAAAATAATAAAAAAGATTATGTGCCATAGAACAAAATTTGGCTAACCCCTAAATGAACAAATTAAATCTGATTATGTCTTGCCCTGGAGCTTCATTGTAATATGACAAAAGCGTTGAAGGAAGCTTTACTAGCGAAAAAGATGCTTCGTTAGCGTTATCGTAAGATGTATTGATGTGAAAGATGTTCTGTTGAGGTCCTGAGTCGAGGCAACACTTTTTGACGAATATCCAGCGGCTTGAAGATTTCTAGTTATTTCATTAGTAACTTTTCGATTACGATTTTGTCGAGCTGCGTTTCAGTGAGTGCTTTTGTACAGTGGTCAATCGCTGGTTAGATGGAAAAATTAGAAGTTTTCTGAAAATACCCCTTCTTAGTTTTAATATTATTCTATACTACACTGAACGAACAGCTCAAATTTGAAATTTGCACTCAATTTAACACTTTTTTTGTTTTAAAAGCGGGAACTGTGTCTCAACAGTAGTTCGAGGCATTCTAAAAAGTTTTTAGGAATAAAGTGTAAAAACAATTAATTTCATTGAAATTTGTAACATATTTTCGTAGTTGGCTTAGATTTACAGTTCAGAAAATATAAAATAATATCAAAAGAAAAAAAAGGCCAACATTGCGCATAGTAAAACATACACTCTTACCACACGCTACATAATTTTGGGTAGAAACCTACCGCAAATCAACTGAAGTGCATCTCCGCATTTTTAGGGAATAAGTTGTGGATAAAAATTTTTGATGGCGATCGATCGATGATGTGGTATGACAGATTTTTAAACAGTATTCAAATATACTAGTATACATTTGAATCGTGTGCTTGACAGATATGTGAACTTGCTCAAATGATTACAATATTGTAGTCTAAAAAGAGGTAGATGTTTGCAACTTCTCCTTTGTTAAATTGACAGATTCCTGATAGGACAGATGACCACGAGTAGTCACTTTTAAAACTAATTTAGCTGTTCGTAGATAGGTAGAGTAATTGCAAAGATATCTTGGCAGTTGCATTCGTGAATATCTGGTACTTAACACTTCTATTGTTGATGGGGAGGATGTGGTATCCTGAGTTACGTGTTAGCCATAGGGAGTTGAGGATGATTGTGTTAGCATGTAGGCCGTGTGGCCGAGTGCCGGATAACAAGAGGAAAGTAGTAAGTGAAGTCCGAATGAGGGTATTTGAATGAAATTGATTACCTTCCGAAAAGAGAACATAACACGGCCCAGTGGAAACAGGTTCTTTCAAAAAGGCCTCCTGCTTCAATCTATGTTATCAACTGGAACAATTATTTATGTTCGCGTGCCAACAGAATCGTAGCTCCAGCCATGCAATTGTACGTTAAGAAATGTTCTGTGAAGACAGAATGTGAACCCCCGCAGAATGCTGCTGTTATCATTAGACATTTGCATCCGTGCGTGCTAGCTGTTTCGTGCTTCGAATAAATCGTCGGCACATAGTTAAATACAAATCTTTAACAATACACGAAATCACCTGTCGAAAAGATTTACCAACGGATGCGTTCCGCTGCGACATAATCCGAATTCTTATTTCTACGTCAAACAACAATCACGATTGGCATTGTTTGTCATATCACAAAACAATATTCTGAGCAATATCACCATCGTTTGTTTATTTATGCTTTCTTAAAATTGGCGTACGTCTCCGGCATCGAGATATCAACATGAATCCTATTTTTATGGCTTTGTTTACGCAAATAGATCGAAACAACAGCGTTTGTTTGCATTGCCGCGGTTTGTCAAGCGTGCAAAATTTTTCGTTTGTTCCACAGAACGGATGAAGCGTGGCGTCGTTCTAGTTGGCCTAAATCCTACCGGAACTAGTAAATATTTTTTCATTAAAATACTACTCAAATGAAATAAGTTGGAGTTTCACTTGAGTGCCGGGAATCAGACGTCATGCTGAATGATTAAAATGACAATAACGATGAGTAATTTTTCATTAATTAAGCTGTTCAGAGTTCCATCTAGAAGTGTAGTATTTCACTTCTCTTTATAATAGCCGTTCTGCAAATAAGTTCACCACCTCGAAATTGAACCTGTTGATTTGGTCATTATTAAACCTAGGTCCCGATGAATTTCACCAGCTGGAAAACCCTTTTGCTCCGAAAAGTTACATTTCTCAGCAAACTTCGTAGCTGGTAAGAGTAACAATTATCGAGGATATTACTTACTGTACGCACAGATAGGAAAATGATGAATGAATCAAAATAACATTTAAAATAATTACACGATTGTTGCACGTGAGAAAAAATTACAAAGCAAATCACGTTAAAACAGAGCTCCTAACCAATATTGTTTCAGTATTAACTCAATCGGCATTGCGAGCAGTTCGAGCGATTGCGTCATTCAGGTGCTGGTCGTTTGCATTTGAGAAAAAGATAACGATGGCGAACATTATACAAAATCAGCCGTTCTGATGGCTCTAGATGTTATCTAACGAACTGTCATGATTACTTCTTTTCAAACCGAAGATAAAAATAATCAGTTTAGTGCAAATCTAGAATAAATGGGATTAGCTTTGTGCACTTTTCGCTGTGCGAAATTTGCACCGAACGAGCGCAAATAGAGCTAGCATTTCACTGCTTCGAGAAAAATGTTTGAATAGTGTTTAATATCGTAAAGCCGGAAATGAGTCTCGTATGAAATATTAAAATATATGAGCGATTGTACGACTTGTGTTACGATTATATTTATGTAATGATTTCTTCTAGGTCAAGGTTCAAACTTACAAATGACTTTGACTAGCGCCCTTCTTCCTGGAATACAAACGTAACAAAATAGCCATTAACCGTGGTTTTCAGGACCCCAACAGTAACGTAAGGAATTTATTTAGAAAACTGTCTTAAACTATCGCTCTAATTCCTAGAATGCAAACTCAATCTTCCGAAACTGAATGGTCCTACAAAATATTAATCGGTCAAATGGTATCAAGTATCAGTTAATAGCAATACCAATCTTGATTGCAGCTATATCTCTGACATTACCTACTCCAAGTTTATTTTTACATCAACCTTCAAATATACCATAAAACGTTAGCTTCATAAATTCTCACCTCAGCTAATACGATGAGTTTCGGTGCAAGCAAATAAAATGTGCTGCTTTTGAGTGCTGTGGTGTACTCTGAGTTATTGATGTCTAGTGAAGCTTTTTCATATGGATCCTTTCCGATAGCAAATTTTCGAATTTTTTTGAATAAGGAGTGTATCGAAAAGTAGTTAGCAACATTGATTATTGAATAAAAAAGCGAAAAAAAAACATATTTTGACATCAGTTTTCGATATATTGTCATTAAATTCTGCACAAATACTTTTGTGACTTTCCTGGTGGCAGCGATCCATTTTTTTTTGAACTCCTGCATGTTTTGGGGCACTGTACCTTCCTTCCGAAAGTGCCGCTTGACAATTGCCCAATACCTTTCAATTGGCCGAAGATCCGGGCAGTTCGGTGGGTTGATGTTCTTTTCCACGAACTGTACATTATGTTTTGACAACCACTGTAGAACGGAGTTGACGTAGTGGGCTGAAGCCAAATCCGGCCAGAAGAGAGGAGAAGCCTTATGCTTTCTGTACAGTGGCAGAATCCTCTTCTTCAAACATTCTTCCTCGTACACCTTGGCGTTAATTGTGCCCTTCGTGAAGAAAATCGGCGACCGCAAACCACAGGTACAAATTGCTTGCCAGACACCGTCTGCCCAAATTTTTCCATCGCCACCGTGGTGTCAGCGTCGTCCAGTTCCTGGTACACCGATTTCGCATAATATTGCGGTCCGGGCAGCGCTCGAGAGTCTTCCTTGCTGTACCAGGAACTTTTTCGGCACCTTCTGTTTATTCGTACGTTTTCAGGGAGTTCCAAACTTTGATCCGTTGAATCATCCCGATGCTGGTGTTGAACTGCTTGGCCAAATCTCGCGTCGACGCCGATGGGTCATGGAAAGAGTCTTACCGAACTTCTCGATAATATTTTTGACACTGGTGTGGTGCACTTTCACCCGTTTTGCCATTTTGTTGTACGTGACACCACTTTCTGAACACTAAGTGTGCAGAATTTTCTTTCGCGTTTCCGGATCAATTCGAATAATCATTAAAACGATAAACCGTACCGAAACCAATCGATTGCGCAGCTGTTATTGACATGTAAACAAATATGTCACCGCAAAACACGCAGCAAAAAATTAAGCGATTACAGAGTAATAACTGTTTGAATGTTGCAAACTACTTATCGATACCGTCCTTAGTGGTCGAAGAATGGCCGGAACATGGACATGGAAAGCTTTTTTTTTTTGCAACACAACAACATACCGCCTCGTTCCGCTAAATTCATGAAGGCATCATTCAGAGTACTGAAGTGGGAACCATCCACCATACTCTCCAGGTCTCCTCCTGTTGGACTGTCACTTTTCTTTATTGTCTCCCTTACAGAGCAATGCTTTATCAATTTTTTTGTCGTAAATACGACTTACTTTACTATGGGGCGCCTTATCAAAATTTAGCCCCTGAGAGAAGGATAAGTTTTTGATCGTGAATATCTCTTGTTGCATCTAAAGTGTCAACATAATTTTTGCTACACACTATCGGAAATATGATCACAATTTTATGATAAAATTTTCAGTTGTGTAACATAATTTCAAATAATTCAAAATAAACTTTTCTGAAATGTCTGATGTGATCTCTGGAAGGATTTATATAATCTAACTACCAATAGATTCGAAATTTTTGAACTTGAAAATATATTTCAACAACATTGAAGTTTTCCAATAGTAAACTATTGAAAAACCTGTTTGATTTGATCCATTTTAGCACAAGCCAATCTGAACGCGTTCTGAGGAAGAGAACAAAATATGTGCTTCTCCAGCATGTTAAAGCTGATTTTGCCACTTCTTCTATCATTTTGTGAACACGGTTACAGAAGGAAGACACGCACGAGAGTAACATCGGGTCGGCCACACAACGAAACCACACCAGAAGCCTGCCAGCTGAAGTCATCAGTGTACATGCAAAGAACCATCTTGAATCTAAATGCAGATCCTGCTGGTTGTGACAATTCGAAGCACTTTTCAGTGCTAACACATGGATCAATAAATCCCGAGACTAACAATGGAAACAACATTTTTTTTTATTCATCAACATAATCACCTTTTAAAATGACACAATGGTTCCAACGTTTTTCCAAATTTTCAATACCATGTTTATAAAAAAAATTATCTTTCGCTTCAAAATAAGCTTCAGTTTCAGCGATGACCTCCTCATTTGAGCCAAATCTTTTACCCTGGAGCGTTTTTTTAAGATCAGCAAAGAGCCAGTAGTCACTGGGGGCTAAATCTGGCGAGTATAGGGGGTGGGGAAGCAGATCAAAGCCCAATTCGTTCAATTTCGCCATTGTTTTCATCGACTTGTGGCAGGGTGCATTGCAGCAATCTCGGTACCCACTTGGAAAAAACCTTTTTCATGCTCAATTTTTCATGAAGGATAGTAAATACACTTCCATATGATGTCTGTGTCATCTCAGCAATCTCACGGAGCTTCACTTTACGATCTTTCATTATAATTTTTGTCACTTCACTCACATTTTCTGGTGTAACGGCTTTCACAGGTCTACCCGAGAGTTCCGCGTCATTTGTGTCGGTACGACCACGTTTAAACTCGGCTAACCACCGACAAATCGTTGCTTTTGATGGACAAGAGTCCGGATAACATTTTTCAATCCATTGTTTCGCTTGCACGGTGTTTTTACCCATTAAAAAACAATGTTTTATCAAAACACGAAACTCGGTTTTTTCCATTTTCTAAACAAACTACTAAACCACTTTACTCCAACCTCGATAACTCAGCTGTTTCTGGTCGGATCGACTTAAAATTTTGACCCGTTTCAAGCAAAGGTTAGTACTCTAGAAAGACGTGGTTACTGGTTTACTACGAGCGCCATCTCTGCTTTAGTCTCGGGGCTTATTGATCCATGTATTACAGATCATCATAAATAATTGATTGAATTTTCACTTTCGTATCAAAAGCATCGGATTTATCAAAATGGAAGTAGACAAAGTTTGCATTGTCATCCACACATTCAATTATGACTAACGCAATGTGAAAATGAAAGTATTGATGTAGAACACATCTTGATACTAGTATGGGTGTTGATTGAAAATACACCGTCTGAAACTGGGTTGCCACGTATACAGATTAGTCTGTATTTTTATTATAAAGTTATTTCAGTCTTTCCCTTTTTTCACTTTTTTGTCATCCTCAAAAAACTCTGAGGTGCATTTTTACCACAAGAATAATTTTAATTCAAAACACTTTCTATTAACGAATGCTGAAGTTCGAAGATCATAAAAATCTTTCCATATCTTTTATTCCCACAAAAAAAAAACAATGATAAAATTCGAATCCATCACTAAACTTTCTGCCAGAAATATACAATTTCCCAAGGAAACTGAATTCGAACCTACGGCTGTCTGCCAGGATTAATAAACTACATTTTGTTCGCCATCGACGCGAACCGAAATTGGATTAGAATACCCACTGGGGAACACTCCACAAATATCGCCTCCCATCCGGGCTGCTTACGGAGTTGGGGCAAGTTTTAATACAGACTGATTTATATTGATAAAAATCATCTACGCCAGCATATTCCCATCGCTCTCAATTTACCCGTGGGCGAATAGCACGTCAACAGATATAACTTATTTCGTCACTGGATCCTGCTGTCGACGTTGGACGCCGAACATACCGCAATTCATCATGGCCGGTGCGTGATGCTCGTAAGGAAATGGCTCCCCGCCGAAAGCGCTCTCAGCCAATGTGAGTTTCGAAGCTCTGGCGAACTGCCAAACCTGTCAGCATTTCCCACCGAGTGTGGGTCGTGGGATTTTCTGGGTGGGTGATCCTCCCACCTCTCGGCGCAAATCTTCTGCCCCAGCACTCGAGAAAAGAAAAGTTTGTCTTCTTTCTACCAACTCAAATGATGCCTCACGCAAAATCCACGGAGCGTGTGTAAATACGACCATCAAGCCATTCCGCTAATTTAGATTAATGCACGGAACGACCGAAATTAGCTCTGTGCCTAATTCGTATTACTGTTTTTGAATTAGTTGATTTTAACAACAAAATTTCCAAAATAACTATGAAATTAGTTAAAATTGAAAATTTACTTTGCTGGAAAAAGTTCTTACTTTTAGAGAATTTGTTTAGTTGGCGAATATCCTGGACAAAAACCAGCAATATTTCAATCCAACACGAATTTCTCATTGACAACTAATTTGTTATTAAAATCAGAAAATTTGTTTCTATTTATCTATCACCATCATTACTGAAGGACAGCACAAAGAACAGAAAATGAAATTGGTTTAATTAACAAGTTTATTAGCCAAAAACCCATGAGAAGTGTTAAAGCAAAACAATCCATTAAAAATCTAAAAGGAACGGCCTTGTTGAAACTGCTTGCAAATTGTTTTGATGTTTTTCGCATGTGTTACGATATATCCATATATAAATTTCTGATTCGATTTGTAAAAATGACGTAAACTCTTAGTGGAAAGTGTATTTATTGAGAATTTGTGCGCATTTGAAGCGATTGTGCGAAATAATGTTTTTACGCGGAACAGTGATGTGAGCTTCGAATGTTGCACTCTAATTGTATATGTCAAATGATGTTTTTTGTATCTTCCAACCTTCCTGGCTACGCCGTCCGGTATATTAATTGTATTCGGTTTTTGTTTTCCGAGTGCTCAAAGTTTTCAGTGAGAGAGTTGATTTCGCGAAGTCGAATGAAGAAAGCAGCGATTTAGAAGAAAAATTATCGAAAAGAAGTTTATGTTTCGCTTATGTCTTTTTCTCCATCGTATTTATACCTGCCAAAATAGAAAAGACTACCGCGACTGAAATATTTTTCGGTAGTAGTGTGCCATCTAGTGGCTAGTAGTTTTTCGGTGACAGTGCGCCACATAGCTGCAAATTGCAGAAGCCAATTCAACCATTTATGTTGGTTGAAAACAACGTTTTAATTCTCTAATTCAACTAAAAAATTAGTTGAATGGAAATGAAGTGTGCCTTAGCTAAGAAATGACAGCACGTTGAATTGGTGAATTCAACTAAAAAAATAGCCATTTCAACAAATATTTTATTATTATTAAGAGAATCAGAAATAAAAAATCTAAATTAGCAAAAGTAAGATTTTATTAGTTGTCTCAAAAAATAACTAATTAAAATCAGAAAATCAACTAATTTTTTCGCCAAAATGCTGATTTCGGTCTTTCCGTGTGGGATTTAATTAGTGACATGCTCGAGCGAAATTCTTGCCCATGACAAACGGAACGGATGGTGGTGGCGAGCACCAGGACCATGATGTTTCGAAATGATGGAATGTGAAGGGACGTCATGTCAGCTCAAGATTCCAGACGTTCTACTCCTCTTCTGAGTTACCGGTTGGAATCAGACTCGGTCTAATATATTATTTCTGTGCTGCGGTTAAAAAAAAACACACAATCCAACGAAGCATTCCTGAAATTAGTAAATTTTTAAAATCGTATCATCTCACCGAGAAAGGCCGTCAGCTCCAGCCAGTTTCTAGCGGCAAGAAATGAAAGATGAAGGTAAATTAGTATACTTAGGAACGGGAAATTCCATGTATGGGCGTGAATTGTGAACGCTTCCGGTGGAAGCATTTAATTTATGTCGGTTATGATTTGGTCGTTCGAGGCCGCAGCTTTAGAAAACCAGGGTATGCCGGATATTATCCTTCGAAAAGAGCAACTCCGGGAAAACTCTCGTGCAGAACACGAAATTGTTTCAATAAATTTAATTACATCCGACTGTTTACGGTCATTATGTTTGATGGATTAAACTCATTAAAAGTTCTAATGTAAGAATATGTTAGTAAGCAATGAGCGCTTGGATGATGGAAGGACTAGAACAAATTATTCGACGAAGCTTGTGTTAACTATGTGCTAAGTACTTTTTTTTCATCTCATAATTGAATTCCTTCGAACTACAATTGTTCGATCCAAGTAGTCAAGAAGCGAAGGATGTTTGCAAAACTGCACTTGAAGATGCAACGAAAGTTTTCGGAATAAAATCAACATGTTTTTGTAATGTAAAACGGAAAAAGTACTCATGCTGAATCAACCTTTACATTAAAATCAAGCATTTAAATTCATAATTGTTCACAGTTGAAATGATGAAAATCTTTCAAATAGGACATGAAAAATAGTTTCATTGATCAGTATCTAACGGGGAAAATATATTGAAAAAATTATATGCGAATGCAACTGTGTAATGAAAACCGCGAAAATGTTATCGCAGAGAAAAAAACAGAATCTCAAATCAGCGCCTGACCGCAAAGCATAGAGTGAAGATATAGACTTGTGACGCAGTGTGTATTGTATTTCTGTCGGATGGGTTTCCATACAGATAGAACTATAAATGAATGCTGTGGCGGCCGAGTAAAGCGAAGCATGGTCGGTTCTTCTAGTCAACTAAGCTGTCTCTTAATGTGTTTTCATATGCAGGGTAGTTTAACTGTCAAAACAATTTCCCCGGTTGGGAGCTACCCGATCAGATGGTAATAACAGAATTATAACAATTTATTATAATTTATTTCAGAAATATTTTGAAATAAATTTCGAAATATTTTTGGCTGGAAAGCTGTTAAAATAACAAAAATTATAACAAAAAAGACTCCAATGGGAACAAAATCGTAACAGATTTTGTAACGTTTGTATCACAATTATTATTGAATTTGATATAACTACAGAAGTCCGAAAGCAGAAATTTATAACAATAGTTGTAATAAATTAGATAGCAAATTTAACACAGAAACACTGTATCACAGTCAACTTTAAGCATCGTTTCAATCCAAAATTGTTGAATGAATTTTATTATTAAATGAATAATTTATTTAGTAATCTGGTTTCTTGCTTTAGTTATTTGAAATTCTTATCATTATTTTTCGATATAAAGCAACAGAAAAACTCATTGTTCCAATTAATGAACGTTATCATGAGTCTTGCAAACAAAAATAAAACATCATATCTGATTTCGTTATTATATTGTTATAATAAGTTTTAACTCTCAACTGTTTTCATTTGGTAAATATATCAAAATAACACAAATTGTTATACAAGGCAATTGTTGATATACTTGTGTTATGATTTTGTTATGTGCATCTGATCGGGTAACTAGGGGTTCGGGTCCCGTCTCTGCGGTAACATTCTCGCGGTTTTCATTACATAGTTAAATTCGCATGTCATTTTTCCAATCTCTTTTTCTCACTAGATACTGATCAAATTTAAAACTACGTCTTAGCGAGACTAAAACCAATAATTCAATTTCATTGAGTTCAATGTTGCAGGTAAATATTCGCTAGTTTCATTTACGTCTTCTACAAAAAGTAGTTTTTAGATCAAGGAATTGAAACATCTTCAGTTGCCGTAATTTTCTTCTCTCATAACACGTTTTATTCTCCCAGACTGCATCTTCTGACCACCTTTTTCTTCAATTTACTGGAAACATTTGTTCATGAATCGCTTCTTGTATGAAATAATGTACATGTTGTTTTTATCACATTAGTCTCTACATATATTCAGATTTAAACAAAATGGTGCAATCATACACAAACTACAATTGAAAACATGTTTCAATTCACCTTGTGGTGAAATGACGACTTTACGTTCATAAAGATATCAACGTATTTCGAAGCTTGAACGAGGGCACTCAACGTTCTCACGATAAAATATAAAATACTGTTCCAATTGACCCGGATCTTTACTTACATATGTTGTAAAATGTTGATCAAAGATGTGCGTGAGCTTCTAAAATGCATAGAATTTTTTTATTGTTTTTCATTTCTTGTAAATAAAACACGAAATAGGCCTGTTTTTCTCGTATTTATGTTTGTTTGTTTTCTATAGTACACTCAAGTCTCTTTTATGTGTTTTAGGCAAATTTTTCAAAGCTGTGCAGTTTTTGCCTTTCTCATATAGAAAGGTTATGCAATCACTAGGAAAACCGACTAGTGAAAATTGGCCAGGGAGGGCCAAGTGTCATATACCATTCGACTCAGTTCATCGAGCTGAGCAATGTCTGTATGTGTGTGTGTGTGTGTGTGTGTGTGTGTGTGTGTGTATGTGTCAAATAATCTCACTAGGTTTTCTCGGAGATGGCTTTTGACAAACTTAGATTCAAATGAAAGGTCTCGTAGTTCTATACTGAATTCCTGAATTTCATCCGAATCCGACCTCCGGTTTCGGAGTTATAGGGTAAAGTATGTTCAATATTGTACACCGTCACTTGAACCGGCGGAACATAAACCGTAAAAAATGTTATAAACTGGACTCGAAACCGTTATTCCCAATCTTAGGGCCAAATGAAAGGTAAAAAAAAATTACTGCATATTTTTGGGTTCAACAAAAATTTAAACCGTCGTTTGGAGTACGATGGCAAATCGTATAAAAACTAATAAAGTTTGAACGTTATGTTGGTTGGTGACCGTACGAGCCGAATTCGATTATACCGGTTCTCGGGTTTCGGTGCTGGAAGTATATATATAATAGTGAACTTCGTTTTCTTAAGGATGACCTACGCAATCAAAGCACTGTTTTATTCTGTATGTTATACTAGTTAATGCACAAACAATCTTTTGGTTTCTTTCAAAAATCGAAGAAATTTTTTTTGAATAGAATACCACAATATTATACATGAGAAAGGCATCATTACACTACTAGATGGATTAAAACAGGTTTTTCATGTTTCAATTTATTGAGGTGGCTCTTTAGTTTAGCCCCACTGTCTGGCAAACGTTCCATCGACCAGCCCCACCTCAATGCATGTTTACATAAAATGGATTTATTTTCCAACAGACACTCCTATATAAAACACTGACAATAAGAATAGAAAAATTATTTATACTCAAACAGTTACTGTTACTCATAAGACGAATTATGCTTCATGCGGCGAATAATTTGAAGATGCTAATTTATGGATAATTCAAGGAATTTTACAAACGGTTTTTTACAAAATCAAGTTGAAAAAAGAGTGGAAAAATTAACGTCAATTTAAAACCACATTGTGGTGTTCAAATCGCAACCGGAAGTCGGATCCAAATGAAATTCCGAGGTTTTGTATAAAATGAATGGTCATATGGCATTCATTAAAAACTAAAAAAATGTAAAAATAGGTCACGTCATGTCTGTGAAAACTTAGTACGCATGTTTTCTTTTTTTTGCGCATTTTACCTCATAACCAGATCCAATAGAATTTCAGGAATTTTGTATGAGATCTTTAGGAGTGTGTCCAAATCAGCTGAACCATCTCCGATTAAAATTGAGCCACTTATTTTAACAATCTTTTGCACAGTTTACCCCATATTTCCGAAATCGGAAGTCAGTTCCAAATAATATTCAGAAATTTTGGATGTAAACATAGAACCTTTTATTTGAAACTAAGCTTGGGAAAATCGGTTCAACATTCAGATCCGACTTCCGGTTCCGGAATTATGGGGTAAAATGTGCAAAAAAATGGGGATAATAAGTGTACTTTTTCGGAAATGGTAAAATCGTTTTAAAAAAAAACTTAAATTCAAATGAAAGCTCTTTAGGGCTCATACTAAATTCCAGAATTTTGTTTGGATCTGATTTCCGGTTCCGGAGTTAAGTTCAAATAAATGGACTTATGGTCCTTCACAAAACTTATGAATTTTGAACCGAGGCCCGGAGTGTCATATACCATTCGACTCAGTTCATCGAGTACGCAAAATATTTGTGTTTCTCGGAGATGGCTAAACCGATTTTTACAAACTTATGATGTTTTCGCTTGAGAAAACTGAAACTGACCAAGGGTAGTTTCATCAAACAAACACTTTTCACGAAACTCTGTTGATTTCGCACTTAGCAACGGGGGTTTTATATAAAAGTCAGGTTAAAAAACTGACTCGATTTTCAGTTTAACAACGTTAAAACTAGGTTCGAAACTAGATTCAAACAAACGGTTTGACAGCAGCTAGAGTGAAAACTGGGTTAGGTTTGGCATCAAGCGAAAACGACATTAGATTCAAATGGAAGGTCTTGTGGTCCCATACGTAGTTCTTGAATATTATTTGGATCCGACTTCCGGTTCCGGAGTTATGGAGTAAAATGTGCATAACAATGAAAATATGTGTTCTAACTTTTCTCAAAGATGGCGCGACCGATTTTCACAAACTTAGGTTCAAATGAAAAGTCCCATACGTAATTCCTGAATTTCATTCGGATCCGACTTCCGGATACGGAAATATAGGGTTAAGTGTGTTAAAAATTTTATACCATCACTGAAAGGGCAAAAGCCGTAAAAAGTTTTCTAAATCGACCTCAAATCTTCTCCAATCGATATTTTTTATCAGTAGACGGTCAAACAAACCGATTCGGTTATTTTTTCAAGAATCGTAGAAAATTATTTTGAAGAATACCACAGTATTATATACGATAGAATGATTGATATGAGAAAGGCATCATTACACCACTAGATGAATTAAAACAGGTTTTTTTTCAATCGACTTCGAAATAGGAAAATCGTTTTGTTCTACTTTGTCAGTGTAGAATTCGAATAGACGCAGTAGCACCAGGTTTGATTCGACACTCTGCTTACTTTGTTTTTTGTTCCAGAATTGATTTAAACTGTCTTTTGAAAAGAGCAAGACATGCAACAAATTGTTCTGCTGGTGATGTTCTCAAAATTAGCTTTATTAAAAAAACTGAAAAAATTATTTAAAGAAATTTTTTGTCTTTCTCGTATAGAAAGGCTATACAATCACTGAACTGAGCAAATGTCTCTCTGTATGTGTGTGTGTTTGTGTGTGTGTGTGTGTGTGTGTGTGTGTGTGTGTGTGTGTGTGTGTGTGTGTGTGTGTGTGTGTGTGTATGTATGTGTGTATGTGACAAATAATGTCACTCGATTTTCTCAGAGATGGCTGAGCCGATTTTCACAAACTAGGATTCAAATGAAAAGTCTTATGGTCCCATAGTTCGCTAAGGAATTTAATCCCGATCCGACCTCCGGCTCCGGAATTACGGGGTGAATACACCAAAAAAATGAAAATAAATGTCACTCACTTTTCTCAACAATGGCGTGACAGACTTAAATTCAAACGAAAGGTCTTATAGTCGCATAAATCGCTATTTAATTTTATCTTAATCGTTCTTCCGGTTCCGGAATTACAAGAAAATATGTGCAAATCCATGAGAAAATGCAAACTCATTTTTCTCAGTAATTTCTCAACCGATTTTTACAAACTAAGATGCAAATGAAAGGTCTTGAAATTATTCAAAAAGTCCTTGAAAAGTTGATCCAGATCCGACTTTTGGTTCCGATATTACAGTGAGATTAGTAAAAATTTTCAATTTCATGAGGATTTTTTCACAAGCCATGGCGAAACGAGGGGCACATTTTTATAAAATTGGCTGGTAAATGCATCTAGTTGACAGACCTTGTTAGCTTGTGGACATATAAATCTACTTTGGAACTACTAGTTTCCGCTTCCAAACGCACCGGTAATAGTGAAGAAAAGCTCCAAAAACAGAACTCACTTCGATTTCGCAGCAACGGTTGAACCGATTTTCACAAATCATGATTCAAATTAAAACTCTCAGTGTCTTAAAAGGTACAGTGCAATTTCATCCAGTTCCGACTTCCGGTTCCAAAATTATAGGGCAATGAGTATCAAAACTTCCAAACTGTCATACAAAATGATGCAAAATCGGTACGCATCGGTACGTGCTGGTACGGAAGAAGAAGAAAATGCACTCGCCTAGCACAGCGTGCTTTGTTCAATTTTGTATAGCGTGCAGGGTTGCCACATTTAAATCTTTATTAACTTAAAATAACTCTTTACAAATTGAAAAGGTGATGGTAGTTTATACCGAAGAAAGTTTTTGATTTTACTTGAGTTTCAAAAAAAGAAACTGGACAGGATCTTCTAGTGATGTTTTTGAAAGTATAAGTAATATGAGAAATTCATCATTACCCCACTAGGTAGATTAAAAACGGTTTTTTTACTTAAAAGTGCTTATCTGGCAATGTATGAACGGTTGGTAGGGAACATAATCACCAATCTTCGGATAAAATTTTATCAAATTTTTAAAGTCAATTTTTTCGGTGCAAGACTCAATCAGGATTTTTTCAGTATTTTTGCTTAAGAATTTGACTGATTTGGCGACAATAACCATTAAGGACAGTGAGTCGCGTATGGATTTTGGAACCTTGTTGAGAAGATTTTATTTCTCTCCACTCCTCTTATTTTCGCGAACAGTACTAGGAAATTCAAGCGAATATTCTCAACTAAATTTCGATGACATTGTTAGGGGGAGTTTTCGATATTCAACACTGTTTCTAAGAAAATTTAATTTGAAACGGAAAAAGGCGGGTGGGTAATGTCAGAGACATAACTGGATGTCGTGAATACGAAAACAACTGACATGTTCCTTAACACTTCCGAATATCAATTAGTTGATCAATTGTATGAATTATGCAAGCATTCCCCTTTTCCACATTTTTCACAAAAACAAAGAAGGCTTCACTTGATCTCGATTACCATGAATTTCACACAGCGAGAAGTACACAAATCTAATCAAACTGTTGTAGGTTTGCAATAAACTGAGGATATTTACTTTCGATTTGCGAAGAAGAAATCCTAAAAGTTCTTTAGAAAACTTTTAGAGTCATTAGAAAGGCTGATTTTTGTAATGCTCCTCACCGTTGTTTTTTCACCAATGCAAACGACTAACAGCTGTGACGTAATCGCTCTTGTCGGAAGCAAAACTAGCTTTGCAAACGACACACAATACATCTGCTCGTAGTGGCGATAGAATCCAAACTGATCCAATTTTTGTTAAGAGGTTTCACGTATAAGATTTCGTTTGTAGCTTTTTCACTAAGGAGGGATAAAGGCTATAAAAATAACCGCATACAGAATTTTAATGTCGATTATTTCATTTCGGATTTGCATAATTCATTGAAAGAAACTATCAAGATGCTGTGCGGGATTCATTCCTGCCTTTCTGAAGGACCAAATTATGGAACTCACTACTATATTAAGCACTGTTCGGAACATTTTTCTCGAACGATTTGTTGTACAGTAGCAGATATTTTGTTCTCTTCCTCAGAATGCGTTCTGATTGACTGGTGTTGACATGGGTCAAATGAGACAGGTTTTTCAGTAGTGTACTATTGAAATACTTCAATGCTGCTGCTATTCACGTTTAAGTTGAAAAATTTCGATTCTTTTGGTAGTTAGTTTATATAAAACCTTTCACAGATCGCTGAGCTATAAGCTTTAAAAATACGAGAAAGGCAAACGCGCCCTATCAATTATCCTCTTTGATACTCGTTTATACCAAACATTTCAGAAAAGTTTAATTTCAAATTATTTGAGATTATGTCACATAACTGAAAATTGAATAAAATTGTGATCATATTTCCGATTGATTCGTTAGATACAACAAGAGATATTCACGATCAAAAACTTATCACCCTCTCAGAGGGAAACCGCATCATGCGGCCAAGCGTTGTCGTGATGCAATATTACGTACTCATGCTGGGTTCCATGTAATGACCATATATGTTTTGACCAATTAGAAGCAGTTCGTAGAGTTTTGTTTTAATTGTTTTTGTTCTTCTATGAATTCAGAAGTATCCGAATACATTCTGAATAAGAAATAATTATCCTAACTCCAAATCTAGTCATTACCGGTAGATAGGAATGCTATAAAGCAGAAAAATTATGCGACATTAAGGCGCACTCCTGCACCCCGATGAGCAGTAAAAATCTCAATCTACGTTGTTTATGATTGGGCCCCAAACAACCATAGCAAAAGCCCAAGCCAGCTTCTTCATTCGTTTTTTTTTTTTTTTGTACGGTGCAGCGACAATCGACTCAATGCAACAAAGGAAACTTTTCCATATTCCTTTGAGAAAAATCTCCGCTTGGTAAATGTAGCATCCGGTAGCACTTTGTTTACACCACGTACACCAGCTAACTTGGAAAGACATTAACCGTGCCCAACCTCACCGTAACGGGCAGATCGCATTCGGCGCCCTTTCTCGACGGAAACCGCAGCCTGCATTCGGTACTGAGCAGCAGAGGCGACTGACTCAACGTTTCGGTTCGGATGCGGCAACGATGAATGGGAAGCATTCTTTCAGCATCTGTCCCGATGCTGGGACGTTTGTTGATCCAGGAATCGTTATAGTATTTTCCGTCGAAATGGGCTAGATTACAACGTCGCTACTAAACAAGCAATGTATCCACTGGGACTCACTATTCATATTTCTCATTTCGGGTTGAAATTTTTCCCTTTTTTTTGCCATCATTTCTGCCTTCCGCATTTGTTGGTTGTAACAACAGTAGTGCAGCTGTCCGCTCTGTTCGCAATGTCAGTCACGATGGAAACTCTGCCGGCATAGACAGAAGCTCGAGGTTCCAGAGAATGCATCCCACAACTAACTTTCGTCGTGACTTCTCGATGCACTCACTGAACACACTGTCGAGTGGGTCCACTACCGCTACTACGAGTATACGAGTAGCGAAATGTGCCACACAGATCCAGATATCCCGCACACAATCGCTCGGATGCACCGAGAGGAGACTGGCTGGGGACTGTTTCGAAACATTCATGATCGCCATGAAATGTAGCCTGTGTTGTGTTGTTGGCAAACAGACGTAACTTTTATTCTGTATTTGCTCTGCTAGTTTTTAGTAAAAATTCCCTGGCCCGCCAGTTTTTCTTTTTTTTTTCGCCAACGATAGTGGAACGGATTCCGATAACAGTCTCTTTGTGAATGTGCTCGTTTTTGCGTCACTGGTAAACTTTTTTGCATACCGTAACTGAGAGGAATCATTACAAACGTCCACCCGCACACCAAAAAAAAGTCAAGCATCGGCGATTATGCTACAGACAATGTTTCTATTGTCGAGCGTAACTATTGCCACTCAACAAACAAAAAAAAACGAAAGATACGAAAGTACAAAAACAAACACAGTAAAAACTGAGATTTTGTTTACGACCTTTTCTGGCGTTGGGGAAACTTTTCCGCCCCACCACTAAACCGAGCAGCATCACATATTTTTTTAAATAACATATACATTTGGTTGTATCAGAGGATTGAAAGTAAATCCACCCTAAGGCGTGCAGTTATAGTGGAAACTAGAGCTATTCCCATTTCGACATAAGTTTACGAAAACAATTTCAGATCTATATATCTAACTCCATTGCAAAATATTGAATGAATTTGTAAATTGTTCCTCCCAACCGTAACTAACCGTAGTAAGCTTGACTACAAAGCTCCAATTTGGAAATACGACCAGTTAAAGAAAAACAATAACCAGGCACTGTGCTGTGGATTGTAGGGAAATCTGACTGTTCGTAAATGGACGAAAATTTTACTAAATACACAAAAAGTACGCCATTCCACATGTTTTCAATTAAGACATCCGCCCCTATTTCGGATGGAGAGTTTCCCTCCCCCCATCTTTCCGCCGAACCATATTCCCATATGCAAAGTTTATGGCTCAGTAACTTTTCTGTAGTAAAAACAGCGATAATTCCTAATTGAAGTTGAACAAGTTCAGTTCAAAGGGATGGGAAGTCTCGACCAAGTAGTTTGCATTCGGTTTTTTCTTTTGTTTGATGGGGGCTAGCTTTATAGCAAAAACTACTCTAATTTGGGGTTACACTGATGGCTTACACTGTGGTTATGCTGGAAGTATGCTTCGGTGACTATCTAACTTCACAGATTGGTAAATACCACCGGGGACTAGTTGGATTTATTGATGTATTTAGATAATTAATTGGAAGTGAGTTGAAGTATTGGAATTATTTAAAGAAACTGCTTTCTATGCCATTTACATGTACAGTTCTCTCGTCTCGAAGCGTTTTTTCATCATTACAAAAAAGGGTGATTTTTTGTGGTATCTTTTTGGCGACACTGTTTTTGACAGATCACGCGTGAATCGTGTCTTTGGTCATTGTCAAACTTGTTCAGTTTGGTGTATAATTTATTCATGAATCGACTTACCACGTCTAAAATTTGGTGAAAGTTGAAGGAAGATCCACTTTTTTATCGAAAAATTGTGTTCAGCGAAGAAGCTTATTTCTGGTTCATGGATTATGGCCGGGTGGCATCATTGGGCCGTACTTCTTCAAAGGTGACGATCGGCGGAATATTATTGTGCGATTTTTTCGCCCAAAATGGAAGAATTGGACATGTCTGATACGTGATTTCAACAAGACGGTGCCACATCGCACACGACACGTAAAATAATGACCAGGTTGAGAACCGCCTTTGGTGAACAGTTTATCACACGTTTTTACTGCCTTGATCGTGTGATTCAGCGCCTTAGAACTATTTCTTGTAGGGCCATGTTAGGACTCACGCTTACGAGGATAAACCAGCAACGATGAACGCGCTGGAAACCAATATCAAAGCATTTATTCGTGAAATTTCGGCCGATATGTTGGAGAGAGTATACCAAAATTGCGCATGGGTCATCTAAAGCGAAGCCGCGGCCAACATTTGCATGAAATCATCCACAAACAATAAATTTTACTGATCGTTCTATCGATTCCAATAATTTAATCAATTTTAATAATATTTTTGTGTTTTTTTTGTCGTTTTTACGATTTACTTTATTATGGGACGCCTTTTCATAATTTACCTTCGAAGAAAGTGATAAGCCTCATTTTCAGTTGTATGACATTATCACAAATAATTCAAAATTAAAGTTTTCTGAACGAGTATCAAAGAAGAAAACTCATATTATGCAAAATCAGCTCTTCTAATGGCTCCGTATGTTGTCTAAAGAACTATAAAGATTGCAAATCTGAATTATCAGTTTAGTGCAAATTTAGAATAATTTGATTAGCGCACCAAACGAGTGCGAATAAAGCCAGCATTTGACTGCTTAGCGATTGAGAAAAATGCTCCGAACACAGTTTAATATCGCAGAGAATTTTTCAATTTGGCCGCTTTGAAATGCAAATATGAATCCCGTACAGTATTTTAATATTTTCGTGCACTAAAATATACAACTTCAAAATGAATCTATATCAATATTCTGTATGGTCCTTTTTTTGGGCGTTAGGGCCGCCCATTTGTGAAATGGCTACAAAAGAAATCACGTAATAAGAAAGCCCTGTACCAAAATAGCTTTAGTATGGAATCAATTCGCACAGGAAGCAATCCTGCAGCGGAACGTTCGCAGTTCCGTTTCAACATACATTATCCAGCTACTGGTTTGTTTGCATTGGAGCAAAATACTACGACAAGTGGACAATGATGGGGAACACTATGCAAAATCAGCCCTTCTAATGGCTTCAAATGTTATCTAAAGAACTATTAGAATTACTTACCTGTTGAAATATGCAAACCGGATGTGACTATAATCAGTTTAGTGAAGGTTTACAGTGATTAGAAAATATTCGCATTTTTTCTCGATTTTTTTTATTGGATTTTGTGTGTACCGCGCGAAAAAAGACTAACTTAAAATTGAGCATAGAAAAAAAAACCGCAAAACCTAAGAATTTTTTTCTATGCCAAATGTTTTATTTCATGAAATATCCAGTACTGGTGTAATCAAGAAAAATAGATTTTGAATAAAAAAATATCGAAAAACAAACGAAAATTTCCAGTCAAAGAGTGACTTAATAAAAAATTTTGAGATAAACTAGAGCTCGACGTTTCATACATTTCTAAGACAAAACAATAAAACCGGATAACTTTGAAAATTCGTGTGAAAACCGCTTTTTCGGAAATCCGCGTAAAAAACGCGTTACTTGGAAAATCCGCGTAAAAAACGCATAAAAACCGAGTAAGAAAAGCCTTCAGTGTATGTGTTTATTCACTCCCAGAGAGTTTCAAAAATATCCGAAAAAAAATGAAATCGTGATGAAAAATTTTGGCTCTCGCATTTTTATCGAGTACAGTCCTTAAATGATCCACAATGTTTCGAATGGATCAGGGTCATTTCGCCGAAAACCGTTTCGATTGAACGGAATAACTGAACGCAGGTCGGCACCCAACTCAGCTGGTATTCGGTTATGTGGCTGCAAAACATCAATTATCCAGGAGATATAAAAAACAAAAAGATATTCTTGACCCTGAAAAATACCCTTTCGTCGAAATGGCCTTTTCGGCAAAATTACCCTCTCTATAATTTCTAGAATTTCTAGAATTTCTAGAATTTCTAGAATTTCTAGAATTTCTAGAATTTCTAGAATTTCTAGAATTTCTAGAATTTCTAGAATTTCTAGAATTTCTAGAATTTCTAGAATTTCTAGAATTTCTAGAATTTCTAGAATTTCTAGAATTTCTAGAATTTCTAGAATTTCTAGAATTTCTAGAATTTCTAGAATTTCTAGAATTTCTAGAATTTCTAGAATTTCTAGAATTTCTAGAATTTCTAGAATTTCTAGAATTTCTAGAATTTCTAGAATTTCTAGAATTTCTAGAATTTCTAGAATTTCTAGAATTTCTAGAATTTCTAGAATTTCTAGAATTTCTAGAATTTCTAGAATTTCTAGAATTTCTAGAATTTCTAGAATTTCTAGAATTTCTAGAATTTCTAGAATTTCTAGAATTTCTAGAATTTCTAGAATTTCTAGAATTTCTAGAATTTCCAGAATTTCTAGAATTTCTAGAATTTCTAGAATTTCTAGTATTTCTAGAATTTCTAGAATTTCTAGAATTTCTAGAATTTCTAGAATTTCTAGAATTTCTAGAATTTCTAGAATTTCTAGAATTTCTAGAATTTCTAGAATTTCTAGAATTTCTAGAATTTCTAGAATTTCTAGAATTTCTAGAATTTCTAGAATTTCTAGAATTTCTAGAATTTCTAGAATTTCTAGAATTTCTAGAATTTCTAGAATTTCTAGAATTTCTAGAATTTCTAGAATTTCTAGTATTTCTAGAATTTCTAGAATTTCTAGAATTTCTAGTATTTCTAGAATTTCTAGAATTTCTAGAATTTCTAGAATTTCTAGAATTTCTAGAATTTCTAGAATTTCTAGAATTTCTAGAATTTCTAGAATTTCTAGAATTTCTAGAATTTCTAGAATTTCTAGAATTTCTAGAATTTCTAGAATTTCTAGAATTTCTAGAATTTCTAGAATTTCTAGAATTTCTAGAATTTCTAGAATTTCTAGAATTTCTAGAATTTCTAGAATTTCTAGAATTTCTAGAATTTCTAGAATTTCTAGAATTTCTAGAATTTCTAGAATTTCTAGAATTTCTAGAATTTCTAGAATTTCTAGAATTTCTAGAATTTCTAGAATTTCTAGAATTTCTAGAATTTCTAGAATTTCTAGAATTTCTAGAATTTCTAGAATTTCTAGAATTTCTAGAATTTCTAGAATTTCTAGAATTTCTAGAATTTCTAGAATTTCTAGAATTTCTAGAATTTCTAGAATTTTTTTGTAGATTTGTAGAATTTGTAGAATTTGTAGAATTTGTAGAATTTGTAGAATTTGTAGAATTTGTAGAATTTGTAGAATTTGTAGAATTTGTAGAATTTGTAGAATTTGTAGAATTTGTAGAATTTGTAGAATTTTTAGAATTTGTAGAATTTGTAGAATTTGTAGAATTTGTAGAATTTGTAGAATTTGTAGAATTTGTAGAATTTGGAGAATTTGTAGAATTTGTAGAATTTGTAGAATTTGTAGAATTTGTAGAATTTGTAGAATTTGTAGAATTTGTAGAATTTGTAGAATTTGTAGAATTTGTAGAATTTGTAGAATTTGTAGAATTTGTAGAATTTGTAGAATTTGTAGAATTTGTAGAATTTGTAGAATTTGTAGAATTTGTAGAATTTGTAGAATTTGTAGAATTTGTAGAATTTGTAGAATTTGTAGAATTTGTAGAATTTGTAGAATTTGTAGAATTTGTAGAATTTGTAGAATTTGTAGAATTTGTAGAATTTGTAGAATTTGTAGAATTTGTAGAATTTGTAGAATTTGTAGAATTTGTAGAATTTGTAGAATTTGCGTTCGAAAAAAAACGTGTTGAAGTTAGGGCACTTCAAAGGCAAAACATCATGGCCCAATGAAATTTTTCTAGTTGAACTCAAAGTGAAACTGTTTTACGTGCATACTAACAAAACTGTGGCTGTGTTAATCAAAAAAATTGAAGCAATAAATGTTTTCGCAATGGGGGACAGGAATAGTGTGTTGATTGATGTATTTTTATCCAACGTCGTTCTTTTAAGATCCATACCGGAACTAAAAAACTACTTGAAACAGTGTCTAGACTAGTTTTTACCCGCTATAATAGCGCAACTTTTTCTTGATCCGATTTAATATCAAACATGAGCTTAAAGTTGATCCGACTTAAGCTCACACAAACTGTCAGAAATCCAATCCTCCTTTCACCACGGAACTAAAACTAGAAATTCATTAAAATTTCTATGCTTGAATATCTGCATACTCACTTCTCCTATTACCTACCGTCTGAAAGCAGTGTAGTTCTGTTTCGACTCACAACTCTTTCGTCCTTCAACTGAAAGGGAGAAAGGAAGGGGGGCTCAGGCAGCGGGTAACAATGTCACATCGCAGCAGCACTACCGGTTGGCCCAATTAGTTTGATTTACCGAGAGAACGGCATGACTCCTGCATGTAGGCTCCGTACAGCAGCACGGCGTGTAGCACACGATGTAGCCTAGTTTTGTACCATGATCTGGGACATTCGGCGCTATCCTTCACCCCGACGCTTGCTTTCCGCGCCAATAATAAACTTCCGCCCGGTGCCAACAGTGCACTGCTATTGCTTGCACTACTTGCCACTGTTCCTTGGTTTTCACGCCGCTAAACAGACTGCGGAGAGAGCAGCCAGGCGTCGGCGGGAAGCATTTTAGAAAAGCGTGAAAAATACTTCCACTACTCACTTCGCCCCGATAGACCCCATTGCGAGCGAGCTTCATGGTGAGTGCTTTTAGAACTCATCTACATATGCAAATAGCTATTTGGCACCGAGAAAGTTGATTTTACTTCAGAATATCCCCACGGTGGGATTTCTTCGAAAGGAAACTCGAATCAAATTGACATTTGCGACTTTTTCCATGCCATCCAAAATCACCCCCGAATGGTGTATTCAACAGCCAAACACGCATTCATTTCTCTAAGGAGAGCTCAGATTGATTATTTCATTTCAGCTCAGGCTGCAAATTGAGAATATCGGTTTCTACATTATTTGTGATATCCCGAACCTGTGCCCCACCGAACATCATTCTTCCTCTGATCGGATGAATGAGTTTGAGGAACATACAGACCGGACGAGAAGACACAGTGGGTGCCAAGCGCCGTCAACTCTCCAAGGGCTAATCCCGATGGTAATCAAATATACGACACGCTTGGGCCCAGTCTACACCCCTGTGTCCCCCGTACCGTACCCCGTCAGAAGCTGATATAAAATTTGCCTTCCGTTTTCTGTGCAATTTATTCCGGCATAGATGGAAATTGAACTGCCAGTCACTGAGAGATGTTTAGGCCTTTTTTTTGCTGTCGGTTGTATTATAGTCTAAATACTGGCTCAAGTTGTGCGGAACGAGCGAAGAGAATTTAATGCTAACAGAAATTTTCGGTTATGCAAATTTACAGAGTGTTTGCTCAGCAAAAGAGATTGAAATTGTGCCGACCGAGATAGCAAAAGAGGGAAAATCATTCCGCAGAAACTGATCCCGATGGAGGCGAAGTTGGACCCGAGTTTTTGATTCGTTTGATCTGGTGCAGATTCTGGATGGTTTGCCAAAATTCTTGCTACATTTCAAGTGCAGCAAACGCACACATACTTCGAACTCGAAAAAAAACGAAAACGAAAAAACTCCCCGATGGCCGTTTGATAGCAGCTGAGTTGAGCGATTTAATTTCTGCTAGGAATTCCCATTCGGAGCACGCTCTTTTTTTTCCACAATTGAGCTCCTGAAAGTTTCTTAAAAATAATTCTACGCTTCCACTCAACAATGGCACAATGGAATCTCCGGGTTGAACTGCGGACTTTACCGAAGTAGTTTCATCGATGGAACGTAATCTTCTTTTCCTTGCAAAGTAGCAACTGTTGCTGGATAGGTTTTCCTTGCTGCTGCTCCCGGTGAACCAGTATCGTAAAATATCTTCGAAAAGCAAAAAAAAAAGTTTACCAGCTTCGACATCGTCTTCCGACGGCAACGGTTTGGCTGGCGGAACGGACAACCGGAGTCTGCTAAGCTCTGGAAATATTTTATCTCCAGCAACAAAAAAATCTACTACGCCAAGCAACACAAATATCGACTGGTGGTTGCAGTTTTGTTCCTGATTGAAAGAGACTCCCCAGGCCAGTTAGTGTGGATGCTGGATGTTGGATTAATTTCACTTGAGTGGTTTACCGAAGAAGACATCTGTGCCCCATATCCGTGTACGATGATACGAGTAGCTACAATTTAAAGGTTTGTAAGAGGATTAGGATAACATCAAATCGAAAGCCTCAAAGTCTATTAGGGAGAAGGCGAATTCCAGCATTAAAAGCTGGTCTGCGCTGAGACAATGGTAAATGCAAATTGAGAAATTGAAATCACGTCTCGTGGATTGTTGTGTCTCTTAATTAACGAAAGACTTAGTTGTGGCTGAAATTAGATTATAATGAGAATGTTATTCCAATCGAGATTCGTTATTTGCTATTATTAAAGCATTCGTCATTGGGCATGCAGCATCCTCCCACTTGACACACAAACAATTGCTTCATTGGCAATAAATTAAGCTAATCAATCAATCCTTTGTTCTTCATCATTTCTTGCAGGAGCCATCTTCGAGCAGGGAACGGACGAAATCCAGTCGGCCTTCAAGTTTGCTATGCTGAACCACAACCTGAACGTGACGGCCCGTCGTTTCGAGCTGCAGGCCTATGTTGACGTAATTAACACAGCGGATGCGTTCAAATTATCACGCCTCAGTAAGTACCCGATCAAGCGAATGTATTAATTTACCTACACACTCTAGCACACACACAGTGAAATTACGTTTGGGCATGTAATCGAGCAGGTCGAGGCCGGAACCAATCACAAACAAAGAAGCAAGCAACTCAAAACGCCATTGTGGCACTTTCCAGGATGGACCCATTTCCGATCATCACATTTAATTGTCCGGTTCATTTTTGGCCGCCTGTAATTTGTAATAACCTCTTCCGGGGGGTGTGACATTGTTTTTCGGAGTGAAGCCGAATCCCGCCAATCAACCGGAACATAATTATTTACCGTGATAACCCGGATAAAAGCCTTGTTGAATAGGCATTTAGTCGGAGATGTGAAACGAAAATGGTTCGATTTGTGATAGAGAAATTTGCATGTGTTAATCACAAAATAGAATTAAACTAGTTGGCATACATTTGCCTGAAAGACGGTTAACAAAAACATGACATCATTTTTCTCGTCAGCCCTGTTAGCTTGGTAGACTTCGAAGATACGGGGCGTATACAAAAAGTAATGAACCGTTTCGTCATAATTAAAAATTATAAATAAAATGGGACTTACAAACACATTCAAGGATGGCTTTTATCGTATCAAAGAACGTTCATCGGATACTCTTCAACGATTGAATCAGTGCCATCAAAGAGAGTTGGAAATCATCGCAACAACAAAAACCCGGCATGGCTCATTTAACATAGAATCGACAACAGTGCGAGAGCGAATTTCTCTCGATGACATTTCTGAGAATCAAAGGTTAGCACGCTGCTGTGGGAATTCTCTCTGAAGCAACAAACGGTCGCTTATTCTCGTTTCGCGATCCGATTCTATACATGCAGTTGATAATTGCGATAGAATCATTTTATTATTTCCGCTTATTCTAACTATGTGCATATAATCTTTGTATAAGTTGTGTCTATGAAAATGTCTGTGAATGCTCCACGCAAGGGTTTTGAAATATTGCAACCTAGTATGAGAATCATCAAGTTGAATCATCGACTCGATTTTCTGCGGTAATTGTCAACTTGAGATTCTCTCTTGGGAAATTCCACACAGCAACGATCATTATCAGACTGTAATTTTTTTAAGGGCCGTGAAATACTCAGAGTATGAAGTGGAGCGAAGGAACGTAGAAAAATGCTCTCGCGGTTCATGCATTGAGAGACTCGAGTTCTTGTAGCATCTTCTACCGGATTTAAAATGTTGTATACAATATAGATAGCAATATAGCAGCTTCTGTGAAATTTTCGGCAATCACCAACACTGAACACATTTGACTTCCTTGTAGGGTCTAAATGATGAAAAATATCATCGTTTTTGAGAAATTTTTTTCAGAGTTATCGTGCAACAAAACTAAATTCAAATTTTTTGCATGATAAAAAGCATCATTCGAACAACATTTAGTAATTTTTTCGTGCAAAAATATTGAGAAACAAGTGAAGAGTGAAGAGGTATTTTTGAGGACGCTTCTTAAAAATCATGATTTGCGGTGTCCACTGTATCTTAGCGCAGACTGATAAGAAGTAAACAAATCAAAGCAGCATAGATAGAGTAGATGTTTTTCTAGACCCCAACGTTTCTGTTTGATTTTTTTTTAATTTTTTAATTTTTGGTGGTTGTTCAAAGTGAAAACTACAATTTTTCACGAAAAAATTCGCAATTTTGTAGCTGTAAAACCTGCCCAAAGTAACAAACAAGGAAAAGGGAAACGTTGAGGTCTGGTTTTTTATATGTAGAAAGTGTGTACAAAATTTGACAAAAATTGGTTCAGTATTTTTTGAATAACGATGGGCACGGACTTTCAAAACCTGCTTTCGAGAATAACGCGTTCAAAATTTTTTGTCTATAAAATCAATGGAAACAATTTATTACTCAAGGGAGCTCGTAGGGTCTAACATTTTCACAAAATTATACTTTTTCTTTTGTATTCTTTTATAATGAAACAATTCAAGAATGTTTCGTCAAGTTTTTAAGTCGATCGAAGCAGAAATCTTGGACCTGTGAGAGACGACGCATGAGAAACGCTCATCGAAAAAGTGAGAGAGTATAATTGCCAACGTCTCTCTTTCCTCTATGACAAGACGAAATCAAAACTTACGTCTGCAGGGAGCATCAGCAGAATTTCAATTCTCATTCTTTCATCGATGATTTGAAAATCTGCGACGTTTGGCTATAAAGAGTGTATAAAATATGATAAATAGCAATAATTACATCCCAGAACCTCTTTGGAAACCAAAACTACTACAAATTCGAGCATTAACAGGTAAAAGTCATTGTGAAACCTTTTTCTGTCATTTTCAATTCTCAAAGCTTCGGTTGAATACCGACAATGCATACTTTGCGATTTCCACTGAAAACCGCAAATGACTGAAAGGGCAAATGAAAGAAAAAACACAAATTTGAAACTACTCTCCCGCTTATGTCATTGACTGGACATGAATTTCATTCTCATAGTTTGCAAGCGAAGCTGAGAGTGACAATATATTTCTCGTCATTTTCGTCTATTTGGAGTCAATGAAAATGACTTTTATTAGCTCTGTTAGGGAGTGTGGAAATGATTTTAGTTCAGAAGAATGAAAAATCATTGAACAGTATATGTTTTATTATGTTTCTAAACATTTTTTTTTGGTTATATGTGAAAGAATATACATTATTCGAACCCTTGTCGCAAAATAGGATTTATTCTGCAGTCATTTAATCATTTCGCAAAATTTTTCATTCGCGAACTAGCTATATCGTATTGGCAGTTGGAAACACTCTCTCAGATTTGAGTCACTTTGCATACTTTGTTTTTCAAAAATTGATCAAAACTGCCCTTTTGAAAAGGCCTAACTTTTTTAACCTATTTTTTGCCTATGGCGATGCACTCACGGTGAAAACCGACTTTTGAACCGAGGTTCGGGAGACCGAATGTCATACATTATTCCACTCAGTTCGTGAAGATTACAAAATGTCTGTGTGTATGTTTGTATGTGACAAATAATGTCACTCAATTTTCTCAGAGACGACTGGACCGATTTTTATAAATTTAGATTCAAATGAAAGTCCTTATGGCCCCATAGACTGCTCTTGAATATTATCTTTATCCGACTTCCGGTCCCGGAATTTCGAGGTGATATGTGCAAATCTATGTTGAAATGCGCACTCAATTTTCTCGGAAATTCCTGAACCGATTTTCACAAATAAAAGGTCCCCGAAACACTGTACCAAGATCTGGCTTCCGGTTCCGATATTACAGCGTGATAAGTTAAAAATTTAATTTTCATGATTATTTTTACACAAGTGATGGCAAAACTAGGTGCAAATTTGTATAAAACTTACCGGTAAATTCATCTAGTTGGCAGATCTTGTTCGTTAGTGAATATATAAACCTACTCTGGGACTACTAGTCCCCGGTTTCCGGTTCCGAAAGAATCGACAATAGTGAAGAAAAACTCCGAAACGGAACTCATTTAAATCGATTTTTATAAATCTTGATTCAAACTAAAGCACTCATTGTCTGAAAAGATACTGTGCAATTTTATTCAGATCTGACTTCCGGTTCCGAAATTATAGAGCGATGAGTGTCAAAACATTCAAACTGTTATACATAATCATGCAAAATCGGTACGCATCGATACGTGCTGGTTCGAAAGAAGAAAAAATCACCGCTTTTGTGAACAAAACACACAGCGTGCTTTGTTCAAATTCGTGTAGCGTACAGTGTTGCCACATTTTAATCTATATTTTTCAGAACAAAAATCTGTAAATCTGTATCGCAGGATTAAAGTTTGGTATTAAAAATCTGTATATGCAAATTACAAAAAATTAAAGCGCAACGAAAGGAAAATATAATCAAGTCGAATCTGAAAATGACAGCGACTTTTTGTTTAGAGATAGAGTTTATCGTGATGTAATTAGCAATCATTTCTTTTCACTATCTTACGTTATGACCATGGCCACCATCTTTCCCTCTTATCAGAAGAAAATTTAGAAAGCATAAAGAATTACCCTAAAATAATTGCAATAATAGTTTTTACCATGCCTCATATTCTCTTTTATCCAATTTGTACCCACTTGTTAGTATTATCACAAAATCATGATAACGATTCCATTCTAGAAGTAGACTTATTACATTTCTCATATGGAAAGTTTTTGCAATCACTTGAAAAATTGACTAGTGAAAATTGGCTTGGAGGTTGAAAAGGTTATGATAATTTATACCCAAAGAAAATTTCAACCGTTAATGAGATGGGCAGTTTTACGTAAGAAAAGTTTTTCTTACAAAAACTATTTTTTATATGAACTGAATTTTTTATCTTTGAATTTTCTTTAAATCTGAGAGGATGCTACCAAATTCAACCACGGTTTGGCAAGAAATTCATCTATTCGAATCCTATACTGAAAAAAAACTATTTGCAAAACTTTCGGTTGATTTAAAAAAATGTTATTTTCGATTTCAATGAAATTTTGTCCCAAGGTAGGTAATCATTTTTCATGTCAACCTTCCATATGTTGCACGAGGAATATTTTAAGGGAAAAAAGTTTTTCTAGCAAAATTTTGTTACTATCTAGCAGTAATACTTTCTGTTAAGATCGGGCAACTAGCAATAGGGTACTCGGTGTTATTTCCTCACAAATTGAGTTTAATTGGAATCTTGGATGATAATGGCTTCCAGTTAAGTTTAGTTTTCGATGAACAGACACTGGATAAAAAATTCATTTTTGACAAGAAATAATTTTCGATAGAAAAACTGTTTTTTTTCCTTAAAAGTACCCATCTTGTAATGTATGAATGGTTGGTAGAAAACATAATCACCTTTCTTGGAATAAAACTTTATCAAAATCAAAAATAATATTTTTTTGTAAATCGATTTCAAATTTTTAAAGTCAATTTTATCAAAGTAGGACTCAATAAGAAATTTTTCCAGTATTTTAACTTGACAATTTGATTGCTTTTAGTAGAACCACTAGAACAACAAATTCTTGCAAGATTTGTCATTATCCCACAACAATTTCTGAAAAAAACATGTGTAAAAAAAATTTGGCCCTTTTCAAAAAACAATCTACATCAATTTTGGAAAAACAACTGCATACTTTGTTTTTTTTTTGTGACAAAGGTGATACCAATATTTGTTCGAGTTAGCGCGAAATGTGTCAGTGGTAGAACAGTGTTCAAAGAAAATCTGACATTTTTTTCATGAGTCTTCAATATGGCGCAAACGACATTGTCACACCATCTCCTTACTCAGTAGGTCCATAAACTAGACATGATTATCGATAAATTAGTTGAAGCAGCTGAAGATACTGATGCACATCAAAATCTAATTTCATCTCGAACTTCACAAATGGTGAGGGCAAATGAAAAAGCTGCACGAGTAGTGCACGTTCAAATGTGTCCAAGCTTAAGTGAGTTACAGCTTGTCGAATGTGACATATAAGTGAACGGTACTAAGTATTCGAATATACGTCGTATATAAAACAAGTCGGTATCAAAATGTGATTATGGCATATCGTACGATAAGCCCTTTCAAAAGTACTAAAATACAATGCTCACTACTCAGATTTTGAAGTGCAATTCAAGCGTATTTTATATAATCTCGTTGTACCAGGTTGGCGGTTCAATGCATTGGGCACTGGTCTTATGAGCCAGTTGTCGTATGTTCAAGCTCCGGCCAGAAGGATTCTTAATGTCAGTAGTATCGTAATACTAAAGACTGTCCCAGAAAGTATGGACGCACTTTGATTTCGCTGTAAATAATTCACAAGTGTTAGATATTCAAATTTTATTCGATATACTGATAATGTTAGACTACAAAAACAAAATATTATTCTCAACATTTGCTACTTAGCCATTGTAGACTTTTGCTATCTTCTTGCGAACGTTCCTCATTAAATTCCGTACAGACTTCTTGGCGACAAGTTTTGACACTTTTTTCCAATCTTTTTCGAACTGTCGAATGGTTTCGGCTGCCGAGACATGTTTCCTAAGATGTGCCTTCGTTAATACCCAAAATTCCTCAATTGGTCGAAGTTGTGGGCAATTTGGTGGATTCATGTCTTTTGGGACGAAAGTGACATTTTTGGTAGTATACCATTCTATCGTTGATTTCGAGTAGTGGCAAGAAGCAAGATCTAGCCAGAAGACAACAGAATCCTTGTGGCTTCGAATCATGGGTAGAAGTCGTTTTTGTAAATATTCCTTGATGTATATTTCGCTGTTCATTGAAGCAGTGGTGATGAAGGGTTTCGAAATCTTACCTCAGCTACAAATTGCTTGCCAGACCACAGTTTTCTTACCAAATTTTTCGACTTCAATCGATGTCTCGGACTGGTTAAACACTTGCCCTTCTCGCACCGTATAATATTGTGGTCCCGGCAAGGATTTGTAATCGAGTTTCACGAAGGTTTCGTCGTCCATGATTATGCAGTTCAAAATTCATCTGATAGGTTCGAAGATTCAAACGTTCTTAACCACGAATAACATTTGTCTTCGAAGTGCCCACTTTTTTGGCCACATCCCGAACTGAAACCTCCTTCTTTTGCTCGAACGCCTTCAGTATACGTTTATCCAACTGAGGGTTAGCAGGACCTCTTTTTCGACCCGTTTTCGGTTTATCCTCAAAGGTGTTATCCTCACCGAACTTCCTGATTGCATTTCGCCCGGCTTTTTCACTTACTCCTTCCATTTTTGCTATCTTTCTCAGTGACAGTCCGCGTTCTGTGCACCATTTGTAAACAATTTTTCGACGTTGTTCTGCTGAAAGTCCATGCATTTCGAAACAAACTAATGAAAACGAATAAACAACTGCACAAGTGGTTAGAGAAGAGTGTAAGCAACAGGATGCAGTCATAAAAATTGACAGATTCTGAACCATTGCGAAATTGCAGCAGTTTTTTGTTGCGTCCATACTTTCTGGGACAGTCTTTAGCCATGCAATGATTATGTGCGCTAAAAATTGGCTGCGAAGTCATTATCATATATCGATAACAGACATTCGTACCTGCATCGTGATTCTGATTTCTTCAAAACGAAAGAGTTGTTTGTGTTTTCTAAATCGAGATTCGGTGTTGGTTTTCGGGTTTCTTTACCGCGTGTACGAAATCGAACACCACACACAGTGTGCTTCGTTCGTAGAGGTGGTGTTGTGTTTTCTTCTTCCATACCAATGCATGTATGTACCGATGCGCTTTATTAGACGGTTTGAAATTTTAGACTCTCATCATCTAGTAATTCCGGGACCGAAAGACATACCCGAATAAAATTCAGTAGTTACATATGAAATCATAACACCTTTCAGTTGAACCTGAGTTTTGTAAAAATTGGTCAAGCCATCGCTGAGAAATGTAAGTTCGTTCCATTTTTATGTTATTGGCCACTTTTTCTGCTGCTTCCAGAACCGGAAACCGAAGACTGGGATAGCCAAAATGGATCACTTTCCTCCGTCATCCAAGGGGGCGGCCCGTTTGGCATAAGGTCATTTGGTAATGGTCTTTTGGCATAATGGTAATTTGCCATAATGACATTTGTCATAAAAATAATAGGATTTGTAAATTTTCGTTTGCGTTTCGATCGAGTTATGTTGTGCAAAGAAAACTCGAAAGAAGTATGTGAATTTTATATTCGGTCCAAATATTTCGATAATATTAGGTGAAATAGCATTATTACATATTTTTATATTTAAAATTCTGTAGTAAATAGCACACTATCATTTTATACAAGCTTAGTTGGGGCAGCGCCCCCGCAGAAATCACCTCTGTCTAGTTGCGGGCGTTTGCCCGGATTACCCAAAGCTAGAAACTATACCTTTGTTAAGTCCGAACGAGCGGCAGCGAGGTCGGTCAGCAGGTCATTAAAAACGATGAGCCGTAGCTGCATCAGACCTTTCAAAATTGCAGTAAATTAGAACAATTTCTATTAAGCAGCATGTTCATCTGTTATGCCAAATGACTGTTATGCCAAATGACCATTATGCCAAATAACCATTATGCCAAACAATCATTATGCCAAATGTCGTTATGCCAAACGGTATTGTGCCAAACGGCTTTATGCCAAACGGTTTTATGCCAAACGTGGTAGCCCCGTCATCCAACAAGGCCTATCAATCGGAGCTGATTTGAGCCCAGATTTTATGCATTTTTCCGTGTGTTGCATCACTGCAATGCAAAACTGCTTGAAATTTTCAACACTCTTAACCATATAATTCTGGAACCGGAAGTCGGATCAGGGTGAAATTCAGGAATTTTCTATGGAATTTCAAGACTTTTCATTTGAAGTGGTATAACAGCTATAGTCCTGGGGTGTCCTTTGCTGTATCAAGCATACGTCTCCACATTACTCGGTCCATGGCTGCTCGTCGCCAGCCACTCAAGGCGGCACGGGTGCTTCTGAGATCTCCCTCCACTTGATCGATCCACCTTGCTCGCTGCGCTCCTCTTCTTCTTGTACCAGACGGATTAGATTCAAGAACCATTTTCACTGGGTTGTCGTCCGACATCACTATGACATACCCAGACCATCGTAGACGTCAACATAGTCCAGGTCTCGTGGCCATAAAGAACAACCGGTCTAATGAGCGTTTTGTAGATGGTCTATTTCGTGTGGTGGCGTACTTTTCTCGATTGAAGGGTTTTTCTGAGTCCAAAGTACACACGATTTCCTGTCAAAATACGTCTTTGAATTTCTCTGCTGTTGTCATTATCGGTGGTCACCAGTGAGCCCAAATACACGAACTCGTCAACCACCTCGATATCGTCACCGTCTATCAATATTCGTCTCATGTATTTTGTGATTGACGCATTTATGGCCAGTCCGATACGCCTAGCTTCAGCTTTCAGTCCGATGAAGGTTTCCGTCACCCTCTCAAGGTTACTGTGTCACAATATCAATATCGTCAGCGAATCCAAAAAGTTGTACGAACTTTCGGAAGATCGTGTCAATCCGAATCACACCTTCCAAGGAAATATTGAACAAGATACAAGAGAGTCCATCACCTTGCCGTAGCCCTCTCCGAGATTCGAAGGGACTCGAGAGTGTCCCATCAGTACACCAGAAAATGTTGTCACACCTTCGTTTTGTCGTTTCAAAATAACCGTTCCGTCGACGGGTTTGCTTACGTTTTTTGAATTTGTTGATTTGCTCTACTATCCTTCTTAACGAATTTCCTTTCTTATAAACTCTACATTTTTCGTGTACATTACGTATCTCTCTTATCACAAATTGACCATTGATTTTTTAATACCACTCCAAGATGGTACGCGAAGAGTGGTAAATTACCAATTCAGGTCAGAATAATATCGGAAATTTTTGTTTTCGGATAAATAAGAATTTCTTCTGGTACCATTTTCGCTGAATATATCGTCGTGTAGTTTCCGAGTTCGAGTTTACACCGAATTGACTATATATATTTTGATTGGTTATTTTCCGGCCGATGTCAGTAGCACAATGTAGTGAAGAGCTGCACTTGTTACACGACCATATTTGGGGACTCGAATTTAGTGTTTGACTTTCTCGAGTAGAAGGTAGAACTCAATTCCACCTTCTGAACATGCTTATATGAGCCTACCTAGGCTAGCTTTTCTGTTCTAAAACTATAGCTGATTCAATCTAGAATACCTATTCGTCTTTTCATTTCATAACTTTCGATTCTCCCAGTTAATAGTAACCGAGAGGAACCAATCATAATCGATATAGTAGACATTATGCGACATTTAAAAACAAATAATATACTAATTTAGTTTAATCCTTAGCGTTTCGGACATTTTTTCTATTAATAGTTTTTAAGGAACTTACGCCCCTTGAAGCGTTGGATCATTCCAATCGTTATTCCACAATTCGTATATCCCCCCTTTCTTTAAAAATTCTGCGAATTTTTTCGTTTACATTTGGTTTTCAGTAAGTTATTCAAGTTTTACGCATTATTCTTCTACGTAAGGTAACACTTGAATTTTTCCGAAAGTTATTGTTCGTTTGCAAGGCAGGGAATAAAAAATTAATTTCTGCGGCTGGCAAAATAAGTCATAATCTTTTTAGCACATAATCTCAATGGTGTACTCGTAACTAGCGATACCGTCATGACAATTCAAATACTATGTCCTCAAGAAACCATGATCCAACACTATAGGAAACCAACGTTTACGAGAATATAACATTTCCAAATGGTACAAAAAGAGACATCACCATTCCTTTTCGGCAAGACCAAACAGCGTAATCCAATCCAACCATTTTCAGGTTTTGTTAAACACGTCGGATCGTTAATCCTTTGGCACTGCCCGCACCGTTCCTTCCGCCGGAGATCGTGTCCATTGTGTTCCTCAGTTGTAAGTGTGGCTATAAACTGCGAATATTATCGTAAAGTGTCCCAATTGTTAAAGGCGTCACCACGGCTCGAAGCCGCAGAACTACAGGCCGCTTTTTGGTGGCGCTGTTCAACTTTCCGACACGAACTTTATGCCCTTTTAATGAGCTTATCGTTGCCCGAGTTCCGGGCCGGCCGGTTGTCAGTTGCGTGCCTTGTAATTAGCGCACCGATTTAGGACCGGTTGTTTTTAATGTGCTTTAGCCTGTAGGATTACCACTGAAAATCAAGAAACAACCGGATTTAAATTCTGTATTCTGTTCTAAAGCAACCAACAGCACGCGAAAAGTTGACCGTCTGAAAACTTTACCGTCGTTTCCGGGAAAAACATTTTGCTCGGCAAATTAAAATAGGATGGCTGGTCGATAACAAAGTTTCGATGAGTTATGAGCGCCACTGTGTTTTATTGTTGTACCTTATTTCATTGGCTATCATAAATCAATGCAAAAAACAAGTTTAGCTTGAAGCCACCGAGAAGCAAATGTCAATATTCAAAGAAGGAACTATCATGAACTCAGCTAAAATTAAGTTGACATATGACAAGTCCTTGACACGGACATGCCATTCAACATATTCATTTCACGCACCTGGCACGGCTACGCTCCGATACGTAATCCGATATTTTGCTATGTTTTCCGCAACAACAACAACAACATCAGCAACAACAACCTGAACGACAATAGCAATGGAACAGCCGAGAAAATTTGGCTCAATTTGTGATATGTTAGACATTTGGCACCGACGTGTTCACGTAGACGATAGAGAAAAGAGAAAAAAAACCAACGTTTCAGTCTCGGTGGCTCAGTCAGTAAGCATTCATTCCGTGCTGGATTCATCTTCTCCGTTCAGGAAAATAACTTCTTTTTACCTTGCTCACGTGTGATAAAAAACGGCAAACGCAAATTATCATGAATCCGACGTGCGAACGAACGCATTTGGCTTTTTCCTTTTCCGTCAGAGCTTCGGGTTCCAGCACAAAGTGAAATTGAATTTCGACATTGGCACACAGAAGGGGAGTATCCCGAAGCTTAAGTCGTCGCGAGTAACATGCCGAGTTTTTCCGAGAAATGAAAATAAAAACCCAATGTAAAATACCCGGTACGTGTACCGTTTTTCTTTTTTGGCGCAGTGCCAACGCATTGTTGTTGTTGGTTGGTTGGAAGAAAAATGGCTTGACTTTCTGCCAAAAAATGCTAGCGATCTGTATCTGCTGGTTGCTGATTACGAGAACCGTTCGAAACACACACACATAAAACGTGGATGACGGTGGCGGTTGGTGTACCTGTCGCATCGACTTGTAGCCGAGCGTGATTATTCCGATCTTCTTTCCATTCCTCCTGCTTTACCGTGCGAAACTTCTGCCCTACTCCCTACTCCCTTGCCGCATGGATAGGCGCGTAAAAAATTCTGCACGAACCACCGGCACCGGCCATTCCAAACGTGCGACAATGCATAAAACAGGATCAGAACAATTCGGAGATACAAGATAAAATTACATTTCACGCTCGAACGGCGAGTGTCTTTTCCGGTCATACATCAGATACATCGGCAACCGGTGCGCTGCTACCGCTCGTCAAGAGGGATCGCGTAAATCCTCCCGGAGGTACCACCGAATCGTGACGCTCACGAGATTGGCTGCAAAGAATATCAACAACGACAACAACAAAATGAAAAACAGACAGACGACACGAATGTTATTGTGGAAACGATATTGCTTTATGTTGCTTCTGGGTTGCGACATTTTTCGGGTGTACCAAGGGTGGGACGCATCAACCAATAACATCGTTTAATGGTTTTATTAATGGGGATATCAGTTATTTATCAGCGTAATGTCTATCACAGGGCTACAAATCTTGGAAGAGTCCCTGTAATGATACATTCACTACCGGGGGATGCTTCCCAAGGTCAGACGATAGAAGAGCAAAGGGATCGATATAAAACACTACAAGGATCAGCCCTATGGGGTTGTTCGAGCCATTGATGGCAACCAAAATTTCTAATCATCTACAATCAAACAGTTCAATCAATCGTCACACTTTTGAATTCGCAATTGCACGAGAGTCTTCTTAGATTGATCTTGATTAGGAACCAACACCGATCATTGTTTGTATTGATTTGTATTTGTTTTATAGCCGACGAAATTACATCAATATCCCAAATGTATGCAATTATATCTTTGTACATACTTGCGATACGATTTTGATATATAAGCTTCTTTTCGCCAAGCTTGTGTTCAAGTTTTGCATGCAAGCAGTTATTGTTATAGCGTTAAGTTTCTCTACCGTTCTGCAACTTCGGTTGAAGCGATAAACTTTTTCTCATTATTAATCGAGTTCATCTTATATGGATTAGAAATTAATCCTAAGCACTCAAAATTTACTCTGGGGTTACTGTCAATTTCTCAGGCGAAACGACATAACATGGAGTTTCATCCGAGCTTGCATAACACAAGATCAGAGCATACCAAATAAAGCTTCAAATCGTTTTATGGCATTTGTCCTGCTGTCTAGCAACAACCTACCTCTAGCATGCTACACGTAGGACTGAAACGTTAGCTATAATTTCGCTTCTATTTATAGATTCGCGTACTTCCAACAGCTTCGCTTTTGCATCGATTGACCAATCAGAGCGATGCTTTCTCTTTGATATATCGCTCACTCCTTCGAAACCGTCGTCTATGGCAGGGTAATCCAGTATGCCGCAGATTTTTAGCAGACAAAATAGGACTGCTCGCTACTAATCAAAATTTCAGTCATATATAATTGAAAATACGTGGCTTGAAACATTAAAATCGAAACTTGAAATATTTCCAATCAAATGATGAAATAATATTAATAATTGATACAAAACAGACTGAGCAGTGAGTGTTTAAAACCTGACCACATTTCTACGTGTATTTTTCCTTGAGTTTCTGAATTGCACCCCTATATAGAAAATAAAGATGTGTTCCACATAAAAAATCATGTAAATTTGCGTCTCGATAGATGCCATTACCATTGTCATTACTTTAAACCCCATTTTTTGCCTTTCTCATATAGAAAGGCTATGCAACCACTGTGGAAAACGACTTTCTAACCGAGGCCCGGAGGGCCAAATCTCATATACCATTCGATTCATTTCGACGAACTGAGCAAATGTGTGTGTATGTGTGTGTGTGTAACAAAAATATCCGATATAACCGATCTTCACAAACTAAAATTCAAATTAAAGGACTCATAGTCTCCTACGAATTAGTAGAACATTTTATCAGAATCCGACTTTCGGTTCCGGAACTAAAGCGTGATAAGTGGAAAATTACCAATTTCATTAGTAAAGGGTGATTTTTTAAGAGCTTGAGAACTTTTTTAAACAATAAAACGCATAAAATTTGCAAAATCTCATCGGTTCTTTATTTTAAACGTTAGATTGGTACATGACATTTACTTTTTGAAGATAATTTCATTTAAATGTTGACCGCGGCTGCGTCTTAGGTGGTCCATTCGGAAAGTCCAATTTTGGGCAACTTTTTCGAGCATTTCGGCCGGAATAGCCCGAATTTCTTCGGAAATGTTGTCTTCCAAAGCTGGAATAGTTACTGGCTTATTTCTGTAGACTTTAGACTTGACGTAGCCCCACAAAAAATAGTCTAAAGGCGTCAAATCGCATGATCTTGGTGGCCAACTTACCGGTCCATTTCTTGAGATGAATTGTTCTCCGAAGTTTTCCCTCAAAATGGCCATAGAATCGCGAGCTGTGTGGCATGTAGCGCCATCTTGTTGAAACCACATGTCTACCAAGTTCAGTTCTTCCATTTTTGGCAACAAAAAGTTTGTTAGCATCGAACGATAGCGATCGCCATTCACTGTAACGTTGCGTCCAACAGCATCTTTGAAAAAATACGGTCCAATGATTCCACCAGCGTACAAACCACACCAAACAGTGCATTTTTCGGGATGCATGGGCAGTTCTTGAACGGCTTCTGGTTGCTCTTCACTCCAAATGCGGCAATTTTGCTTATTTACGTAGCCATTCAACCAGAAATGAGCCTCATCGCTGAACAAAATTTGTCGATAAAAAAGCGGATTTTCCGAATGGACCACCTAAGACGCAGCCGCGGTCAACATTTAAATGAAATTATCTTCAAAAAGTAAATGTCATGTACCAATCTAACGTTTAAAATAAAGAACCGATGAGATTTTGCAAATTTTATGCGTTTTATTGTTTAAAAAAGTTCTCAAGCTCTTAAAAAATCACCCTTTATTTTGTCACGAACGATGGTCCATAACAGGTAAAAATCCCATTAGGCTGTCTGATAAGTTCTTCTAGTTTGCAGAGTTTGTTCGTTTGTGGGCATAAAAACTTAATTCGGCACTACTGGTCCCCCCTTTTCCTGTTCCGGCAGCACTGAAAATGGTGAAGAAAAATAGAATTTACATCGAGTTCTCTGCGATTCTTGAACCGATTTTCACAAATCTTGATTTGAATTTAAGCTCATATTACCTTCAAAGCTACTGTGAAATTTCATCCAGGTCCGACCTCCGGTTCCGCAGCTACAGGGCGATAAGTGTCATAGATTTCAAATCTCCATATTGAATGACAATATGAACAACACCGGTACGTGGTGGTACGGTGGAAGAAGAAGACTCAAAACGAACGTTGCGTGCTTCGTTCTATTTAGTACACGCTATAAAAAGGGAAACGGTTACGGATGTCTGCTACTAGTGTGTGATATTGGTAAATAACGGTGCTGCGGTTGATAAAAAGTTTAGCTATTGGGAATCGGGTATGGCATGGAGGGTTAGTCGATGCCTTTCATGCAGCCTGCCTGGGTTCGATTCCCAACCCTGCACATAGGGTCAGAAAGTTTTTCTGGTTCGAAGGGGTGAATGACTTTAAGGTTAAAAACTCTATAATCGAAACAAAATTAATTTTTGCTATTTTATGATAAAATCAAAAGAAATAATAACAAAAAGGGTTGCCACATTTAAATCTGTATTAACTTGACATAACTGTTTACAAATTGAAAATTACTGGAGTTCATATCTTACTGGTCGCGAGATGTCGGTGAAAATAGGAAAATTCACAACAGTTCCTTTTACTGTTAGTTCAGGAGTACCTCAAGGAAGCCACTTAGGACCGTTTATATTTTTACTCTACCTCAATGATCTCAACTTCTCCGTGAAATGTTTCAAACTATCATTTGCTGATGATTTCAAACTATATCATCCTATAAAGGAACTAGAAGATGCACGTTTTCTGCAAGCTCAGTTTGACACATTCGCCAAATGGTGCCACAATAATAGGATGGTACTAAACGCTTCCAAATGCTCCATTATATCTTTTTCCCGATGATATGACTATCATCTCTTGCAAAATGTCCTCAAACGTGAATCCTCGGTTAAGGACTTAGGTGTTATTCTCGATCACAAATTGGATTTCAAGAATCATGTCGATTATGTAATTTCGAAGGCTTCTAAACTCTTAGGCTTCATATTTCGGATCACTAAGAACTTTACCAATATACACTGCCTGAAGACTCTTTATTGTGCGCTAGTTCGATCAACATTAGAATACGCAGCTATCGTTTGATCGCCTCATTATCAAATCGACATTGATCGTGTCGAAAGTGTCCAACGCAAATTCGTAAGATTTGCACTCCGCAATCTACCATGGAGGGACCCATTCAACCTTCCTAGTTACAAACATCGCTGTCGGCTTATTGAGCTAGATCCGTTGTCTGTACGTAGGAACGTTTGCAAGGCTGTCTTTATTGCTGATCTAATTCAATCACGTGTTGACAGTCCTGATCTCCTACAATTGATCGATTTTGACATTCATCGTCGAGGTCTTCGTTCTCATCCATTTATACGAATTCCCCATGCTAGAACCAATTACGGATATAATGAGCCCTTTTCCAGTATGTGCCGTTTGTTCAATAGTTGCTCACAGGAATTTGATTTTCATCTCTCTCGTAATGCGATACAACGATTATTCCATGATTCTTTATTTTTGCAGTTATAATACTAATGTTAATTCTTTCCGCTCGATCATCCCTTCGTTCTCTCCACCATCTAATAAATTCGCTCGTTGTAACTAATCCTGTTGTATCTCCTCTTCTCCGCTCTTAATCGTTCTTCTCTAATCTTCTTGAACACTAATTAAATCTATATGTCGGTTCTAACCTCGTTTGCTAGCCCTCTTTTTTTATCCGTCTTCCACCATCTTTTCGACCACTAATTAGATCTACATGCCGAACCTAACCCCGTTTCGTTCGCCAACTCTCATTCACCACTCCCTCCTTGTACCTCCCATTTTAAAGCATATTTCTTTTCTTCTTTAGTTTTAATGCAAAATCACCATCGTTTACCCGATGGGTTTAGTGTCAGAGTTAGTTAGCTAGGATTAGTTTTAATTGATAGTATTAAGTACATACATGTATCTGTTGGATTGTTGTAATCTGTTGATATAAACGATGAGGAGGTTTTATGCCTGCTGGAGTGAGAGATTATTATTTCAGCTCCATTGGGCTTTTTCCTGCTCCAAATAAATAAATGGTAGAAAATAAATGGTAGAGGTTATGATAGTTTATTCCAAGAAAGTTTTATTTTAATAAAGTTTGAAAAAAAAATTCTTGACAGAATCTTTTAGTGATGTTTTTGAAAATATTAACGTAACTAGCTGACCCGTCGAACTTCGTCTCGCCCAAAAATTAATTGTTCGAATTTATGTGTTCGGACAGCAGAATTGTCAAATAACTATGTGGTGAACGTTTCTCTCCGTTATTTTACTGCTAACTTAACCTACAATCAACGAAACTCGACACACATTCGCTTTTACCCAAATAGAAAAATCACCAAAAATTAATGTGGCAATGTGAAATACTTCTGATAAGCTAAAATTGGTCAAATGCACAGATTGACAGTCCATTCGTTAAGTCAATGCACAGAACAGAGATCCCTCTCTAATGACTACTGAATATGCGTTTACTCTTCCACATGAAATTCTTGCTTCCGGTTATCGATGAAAAAGCTCACTAACCAGAATTTTGAATTGATAAACTTAACACACTTCTTGAGTTGTTCATTCGGTAGAGTAGAATATATTTGTAATTTGAAATCGGAAGATCGTAAAAAAAATTCCCTTAAGCAGCATACAAATCATACTGAACAGTTCGTTTTTAAGAAATTACTCATACTTGAATAATCACTCGACGCAACAGAACAAACTTTTCTTGTAGGGAAAGATGGGGTAAAACCTGCTCCCGAGGCAAAATGCACCTCTTGATTTTCTCAGAAGTTTTTTTTAATTTTTTCACAGGAATTTTGATGAAACTGAAAGAGGAAGGTGATTTTATCGATTTTTTAACAAACTTCTTGGCCAATTCTTCGTTTTAACACAGACGATATATTTGCAATTACATGGAAACATCGTCAAAATTATCGTCCCATGTTTTTGGGGGCAAAATGACCCGAAGTGTGTGGGGCAAAATGTTTAAGAATACACTTACAAAAGTTATGTATAAGTTATCATTTTAAAGGGTAATAGTGAGGTAATATTCCATCTGGGAAATACTTCTTCGTTCGAAAAGGATAATACTTTCTTAGATAAGAAAAAAGCTCTATGAGGGTGCGTTTTGCCCGTTGTTGTCATGTCTTTTGCTCCATTGTTTTGATGGATGTGCACCCGTTGTTTAAGATTATCCTGCCTCTATGTTCAGAAATTCGTGACTTCGCGTAATTTGAAATATATATTTTTCATGTTCCCTACGATCATGCGTAATGTCTCGCATATATTTCAATGTAAAATTTTCAAGGGTTTTGAAAAATACATGAAAATTTCATACATGAAACTTTCACGTCTTATTTTCTTTAGTTAATATATAACAACATTCCCTTTGGGGATGCGTTTTACCCCATCTAACCCTGCAGCTTTTAAGTAGCCATGGTAGCTTTAATCCATGATGATAATCATCTTGAACATTGATATAACTGCCACTTTCTTTTATAAAATTTTTTTTATTCCGGCCAATTTGCGTACAAGCTTTACGTGGCCGAATGAGCCATGTTTTTATTAGATAAAATAATTTTTTTACCGTTGGATCTCATTGTCACCCTTTTTCTAGGGGGAGAGGAGCTTCCATTTTTATCTTTCGATGAGTGAGGGGCACTTTGTTCGTGGCTCGTCTCGTCCTCCATTGCCGCATCGGTGGTATCGTTGTTGGTTTCCGTTTTTTCTTCGTTTTCCTTGTAATTCGCATTCTTGGGTTGGTTGTTAGTTGCTGTAGACGCGCCTTGTTGTGCATTAATTGCAGTTGTTGGTGGGTTTGATGGTACAACAGAAGTACTGCGCTCACTAGTTTCCGTTGTTGGACGGTTGTCCTTATTTTTGTTTAAAGATGTCCTTTTTGCAGTTTCAGTGCAAGGTTTGCCGTAGTGTGCAGGTTGTTCACAAAACTGACATGTAACCAGTTGATTTTCATACGTAATCAGCGTTTTACACGGATGTATCCCGTCTTGATCACAAATGATGTAAGATGGAATTGCTTTACGTAGTTGCATACGTACTACTCGCACGCCATTCCGGATACCCGAAAAAAAATTCCGCCATACTTCCCTTTCGATGGAAAGAACTTCACCGTACTGCGACATACATTCCCGAACATACCCCTCGCTGGTCTGCGGGGGAAGGTCATGCACGCGTACTTCTATGGCATTGTCCACCATGTACACAGGGATTTTATATTTAACATTGTCATGATCAATACTGTGCACACCGTTATTAACCGAAGCAAATGCAATTGCAACTTTTTCACGTTTGAACATAATGTACACACAGTTAGACGCCTTGTTGAATTGAATCTCACTTACATCAGTAACGTTTAGATGCATTCGTTCCTTAAGCGAGATTTCAATTTCGGTTGCTGCTGGCCTAACTTTGCAGCGCTTGAAATCAATACAAATTGAATTTGGCCTTGTAGGCCAAGTTTCAGGCTTTGTTCAATCGTATTTGCCCATTTCGTACACTCTATTGTTCACTACACTGTATTGTCTTTGTTTCTATCGTCTCGACCGTAAACAATTGTCGACTGTGTCTGATGAGATGCCAGCACGAACTGATAACTGCCACTTATTAGGTGCGCTTAGTGTAATGTAAATCATTCTATAGCAAAATCCAAGGAAATTGATTCTTTCAAAAAAATTTCTGATTAGTTAAACTTACGCTCACAATGACCAATATTATTCATCTGACTCCATTACGAACGCTGGTGAACGATATCAGAACTTTTTCTCCTGCCGACAGCGGTATTTATAGAACAGTCATATGCATTCCGCCGGCCACTTAGTACCTCAGCAGAAATTTCGATACCCAATTAAGCACATGGCTTGAAATGAAGAATCACACGGATCAAGTGTGCATGTGAAATATCAACACAAAACAACTCGTTGGGTGCCAAACGGTTCTTTCAACGATCTAGTATTCTTTCCTTCGACGGTTAAACACTTATGCAACTCTTTATGCACCAAACACCTATCGATGATCTAGCAAGCATAGGCGACTTTTTCAATGAAAAATTCTTTATCCCACACAAAACAACTTTATGAATTTTTCGCACATTCCCGGGAAATTTTCCTCATTTTTCTGATGTACGAACCCAGCAGGGTTTGAAACCAATCAAACAAAAAAAGAATCATGTAAATCCGTCCATCCGTTCTTACGTGATGCGATTTTAAAGAATGACATCTGCATTTTATACATATAGTTATGAGAAAGGCGTCATTACACCATTAGCTGGATTAAAAAAGTTAATTTTGAATACATTTGAGTGGCATGACAATTTAGTTTTTTCTGTGGTTGTAGCTTACAACAGTTACAGTCTTTTAAGCTATAAAAATATATGAGTTGTCACTTAAAATTCGAAGATAATGCAAAATTTCCAATATTAGCATTAATACGTCACAGTCAAAAAAGTATGTTGCCAAAAAGGAACCGTGCTAAAAAAAAAATCGAGCCAAAATATTATGATAAAGAGTACTGTATTCAATCTCTTAATTGCTCGGGAATGGTTGTATTTAAAAGTCTGTCTAATTTTGATTTCAAGAGTTCATGTCCAAATAAAATATTCATAAAACCTTCAAAAACCTTGAAAAAACACTGACTGAGCTCACTTTTTCCTCTAAATAACCTCTTTAAAGGGCAATAAGTGAATTGCATTAGTTTTATTCCAATTCAGAAGATCTACTGGTTCGATTATATTATTTCCAAACAAAATGCAAACGCTAGTTAGTTTCAATTTCACTAATACCGATTGAATGCTACAGGAAAAATACCTCAAGGCCAGTTTACATCGTCGAAAGTCGGCCCTTTCTACACTGTATGCATCTTTAAACATATCAATCCGACTCGAAGAGGATATCACGTTCAAGGATTCACCTCGAATGAAATCGTGCTGAGTTTAAAAGCTTTCAAATATCCGAAAAACGGAAAGCGAAACGCGTTAGATTCCAATCAAGAGTGGAGACGGTTCCATTTCAAAACTCAGACAGCAGAAGCAGTCCCAAACGGTAGCCTTCGGGGGGCCATTCCGAGAAACGGTATTCGGACATGGTTTCGAATGCACTAGACCAGTTCCTGGGTAGAACTGATCTACTGTAATCGGAACCCCGGAACGGTGCTTGAGTTGATAGGCGAAAATGTTATCATTTAAAGCGGACTTTTACTGCAAGGGTTGCTACGATAAATCTGTATTGGATCGTAAATCTTGGACTATTCTCAGAATGGATATCGGGTTTTTTTTTTTCTATACGGTGTCACGCCGAAAAGCTTGAGCTCGCATTCGATCGTTGTTGAGCCTGGGCAAAGTTCAAATTTTGATACAATTAGGGATATATCGAGGTTTTATGGTTTTCACTTGTTAAATTCCAACTGGTACGTGTTCTGTTTATTGAATTTATGTAGTTACCTCAGTACCAGGGCCGCCGAGAGAAAATTCGGGCCCGGGGGGACTGAAACATTACGGGCCCCTAAATATAAGAATTAAAAAGCATTGTGAGCATGGGAATATAATCGAATAAGGAGATTTTTAAATAAATCATTTTAACAAAATGATTCGTAAGCCTAATTTGTTTCAATTTTTGATATTTTGTTTTGTTATGAAAAATGAAAAAAAAAATTTGAATATTCGAGTTTCCGGGCCCCTTGAAAAAGTGTGATTTTCTTAAGGCTTCGTTAATAAGCGTCGAGAAGCATTGGAAAACGATGATTAAATACCATGACAATAATACAAATTTGTAAGACAATAAACATACCGCACGTAAATCGCAAACCACTCTATCTTGAGTTTGTCGTTGACATGAACTAAATTTATGCTAGAACTATCAGCAGTGTAAAATAACCATGTTTTTTGTACAAAAATTCATACTGTATCGAATGGTGCGGTATTTCAGTCAAACTTAATGCATAACTTACTCACAGCGGCTGAGGCAAAGGTGTTTCTGAAAAAAATTAGAAGTGAAAAATGAGACCCAAAACCGTCGACCATGTTTGAGAAATCAAGTGTGTTCTGCCCTCTTATGTACTGTGATTGGTTCGTGAAAACATAGGTCAATTTAAATAGATTTTTCCAGGGTGTACTAATGGAACACACAAATCACTGAGTTATAAGAGCTCAAAACTATGACAGACAAATCTAATGGCTGATGTCAGATTGCAAGCGTCACGCGAAGCGTCAAGACACGCATGCGAGCTTGTTCCATTTGATCCTAGCAAACCATTCAGAGTGAATGCGATGCACTGTCAGTGCATCGCAATAAATCGCTTCGCTTCGCTTACTGAATCGCTTCGCTTACTTCTTGCTTACTCTGACACCAACCTTGGCGGGTTGCCAAGTTTTTAAAACCCGAAACGTCGCACAATGACGGCGACCAGACAGTGAACTAACATTCAATCAATGTTTGTGATTGCCGATAATTTGACAGAAGCTGCTCGATATTTCTCTATATTGTATACAACATTTTCAATCCGGTAGAAGATGATATAAGAACTCTTGTCTCTGAATGCATGAACCGTGAGAAAACTTTTCTACTTTTCTTCGCTCCACTTCATACTCTGAGTATTTCACGGCCCTAGAAAAAAATTACAGTCTGATAATGATCGGTGCTGTGTGGAATTTACCAAGAGAGAATCGTAAGTTGACAATTATCGCAGAAAATCGAATCGTTTATTCGACTTGATGATTCTCCTATTAGGTGTACAACTTTGCTTCCGCCGTTTTTTTCCAAAATTTAATGCATTATTGCGAAAAAGTCATCGCTTTCTCCCATCTTTCTGGAAATTTTCGGATCCCAGCTCGAAAAAAGGAGTTCTTTTTTGACGCTATCCATGAAGCAATCCATTTTTCCAACTCTTCGAAGGATTGAAAATGTTGATCTGCCAGGCCGTTGAAACCACTCCCGGCACGTTCTTTTACTCAGAGCAGCATCACCGTAAGTTTCTGAAAGCATTCGATGCGCTTCAGTAGCATTTTTTTCGAATTGTAACAGAAAAGTAAAACTTCTCGCAAATGGCGAGAATTGGGCACATAAACAGACATTTTCGAGCGTGAATAATACGAAAACAAGAACAACTGTCACTGAAACGGCGATGACAATTCGTTAGGCACTGTACACACTCACTTTAAAGGCATTATCATCTAGGTATTTTGACCAGCCTCAGCCAGTACAGCCACCTATCGGAAAACGGCGGAAGCAAAGTTGTACACCTGAAACAAGGTTGCAATATTTCAAAACCCTTGTATGGAGCATTCACATACATTTTCATTAACACAACTTATACAAAGGTTATATGCACCTAGTTAGAATAAGCGGCAATAGTAAAATGATTCTATAGCAATTATCAACTGCCCGTATAGAATCGGATCGCGAAACGAGAATAAGCGACCGTTTGTTGCTTCAGAGAGAATCCCCTCAGCAGCGTGCTAACCTTTGATTCTCAGATAGGTCATCGAGAGAAATTCGCTCTCGCACTGGTGTCTATTCTATGTTAAATGAACCATGCCGAGTTTTTGTTGCTGCGATGATATCCGTCTCTCTTTGATGGCACTGATTGAATCGTGTAAAGAGTTGCTAGAGAGCGATACGATAAAAGCCATCCTTGCATTCAATTAAAACAAAATGTGACATATTTGTTTTAATTGAAAGCGATACGATAACAGTGCATAGCATTAAAATCATGAACTGAAATCTTGATCTGGATTCTGGTCCAGAATTTTGTTTCAGGCTTCAGTTTCAAAATTTAATTGCAAATCACAGGTTGAAGCATGCCATAATTTCTTCGGTCATGACACAACAATATATCTATTAACATGTCAAAATAATTCTTGTTTTACGTTGCCTCTTTGACTCATAAGTGCGTAGCAGTTTATGTTGAACTGCTATCGAAACCGAAAGGTTCAACATAAACCACTAGACACACGCAAAGTTAATACTATTTGCAAAACACTTTTTGCTATCACACAGATGTGTAATGTCTGAACTGACGTCTTGAATGAGATATGCTTCGGCTAGCTAGCCGTACAGATTATGAAAATTACGTTTGTCTAGCGGTTTATGTTGAACCGCCAGGTCACGATAGCAGTTCAACATAAACTGCTTTGCACTGATGAGACATAGACGAAACGTAAAACAAGTATTAAAATGGTTATGTGCACCAAGCACAAATCCTTCAAATGTAAAAATAATTGTTGTGTCTCTATAGATGTAAACTTCAGCTAAATTAACTGTGAAGTTAAAAATATGGATCAAGGTCATTTCGCCGAAAGCCATTTCGCCGAAAGGGTTATTTCACCGAATGGGCCACTTCGCCGAATGCCATTTCGCAGAAAACCATTTCGCCGAAAGGGTCATTTCGCCGAATCCTGAAATCGTCTTAAAATCGTAATTAGAATTGATTTAAAAGAAAATCAAATGAAAGACGCCCGTTTTGTTGACCTGAAAATGAAGACGCCCGTTTTGTTGAACGGCTGAAAGCAAAAATCGGATAAGTGCAACTTAGTTTGGAAAACTCGTTTAAGTATTTTTAAATCGGGTGAAAAGATTGAGAGCAAAAACCGGACATGGATTTTGCAATGCAAGAATCGTTTAAAACATCTTTTCTGCAAGAACCGGACAAAAAAACTATGAATGCAAAAACCGGACAAAAACTTAACCGGCTCTTCCAAAACAAATGTATTTATCCGGTTTTGCATTCAAAGTTTTTACAAACTGCCGCTGTGGGAACGCAGCTTAGATCGAGTTGCCCTTAACAAACAACAAACCATGCTTCGTCCACTACGACAGTCGGTAAAAACTTTGAATGTAAAAACCGGAAAAAATACATTTGTACATACATACTTTAACGGGGTTTCCTAACTAAGTTGCACTTATCCGATTTTTGCTTTTAGCCGTTCAATTGTACGTCTTGGATAAAGATTGATTCATGAACCTCAGAACGGAGTTCCCAAGAAAACTTGTTGACTATTAGCTACTAAGCATCAAAGCAATTGCATAGGTGTATCTAACAGGCAAATGTACGTGGTATTTTCCGTTTATTAAGTGAAAATGAAAAAATATCTAATGCGACTACGCCACATCGTTTTGGTTCATGTGCTGTCCGACTTCGCTACTGCTCGTTCGTACCTAACTAAAGCAAAGATACCAAGCTTTGGATAGACCGTTATAAAGGAGACATAACGGAGACATGACTCTTTCGGCGAAACGACTTTTGGCGAAACGACTTTCGGCGAAACGACTTTTGACGAAACGACTTTCGGCGAAATGACCTATTCGGCGAAATGGCATTCGGCGAAATGACCCGCTCCCAAAAATATGACTTTTCTTTACAATAGAGATGGTCGGGTTTTGAGTACATGAAACCCGACCCGAACTCGACGGGTACTGAGCGGGCTTGGATACAGAAGAAGTTATGTTAGTCGGGTTCGGGTCGGATACGGGAGTCGATTTATTTCATTTTCAACTGGGAACGGGTCGAGTTCAAGTTAAAAAAATTAGGTTGGGTTTCAGGCTTCGGGACTTTTTACGGGTTTGGGTCAGGTAGAGTTTTTTTTTATTTTTTGACCGGGTACCGGTTGGGTTCGGGTTTGGAAGAAAAATTAATCTCGGGTTCGTATCGAGTTTGAAAAAATACTTACCCGATACTTTAGATGCTTTAAATTGAAAATTTAAGTGAAGTACGACGCTTCTTTTATGTGCATCAGCAAAGACGAAAATTTGCATAATTTTTTCTTAGTGTGACTAATGACTTAAAGTAGAATCGAAATTATTGATTCTAGAACTGGTTTCTTGACTATATTTAAAAATTGCCTTTAGTTCCTAGATTTATGTTCGAAATTTGATTCTAAAATTCTGGTTTAGGATTTCAAATTCAGAATTCTGGGACAAAATTCAGGATAAAAATTTTTGATCTGGATCCTGGAAGTAAATGTTAGATCTGAGCTCCAAACCTGAATTTTGGAACTGACTTGTAAACCAGAATTTAGTTTCATGATTTATTTCCTAAATTCAGTTTCAGAAATCCTTCCAGAATTCAGAATCAGCATGCTGGAACTTGGATTCTGGAACGAGATTTTGGTACTTTTTCTTTATTTTGATTCGGAATTCAAGTTGTGCTAGAGCTTTTAGATTCTGAAATTGGGCTCAGTTTTATAATTCTAGATTTTAAATTCAAGAACTGAATCCTTGATCTGGATTCCGAACCAGAATAAATTCTGAGCCTGTTACATACTTTGAATAGAGTTCTTGAATTCAGTTTTAGTTCCTGGTCCAGCATTTTGGTTCTGTTGTTAATAATGTTGCCAAAATGTACTCAACAGTTGTGAACATCGGATAAATTCAGCAAGGCGGTTTTTCTAGAATCATCAAAAGATTTCCAAAGGGCTATCCATTTCGTCTTCGGCTCATCAGTGCCTAAAGCAGGTCAAATTGAACTGCCATCTCACGCCTAGCAGTTCAATTTAAACCGCAACCTTAATCTGTGCAATATTTGTTAAGGGTTGAGCTTGAGCGACCACCCCTGGTTGCTACTCCGTTACTGATCGAGATTAGCTGAAATTGTACAGGGAGTTTCAAGATGATCCGACCTGGGACTGGTAAATCATCCTCAATGTACATCTTCTGGTAATCCTAGAATTTATTGATCAGTACCGGCGCCGGCCAGGCCCGAACGTAGATCGTCTAAGGAATGGGAAGGCATGTTAGTCCAACACTTGTTGTTACTAGAGGCCGTATATACTACTGCGCACTCCACAAGTGTCACGGGAGAAGGATATTTGTTAGTAAAAATTTCTGTATTGATATTATTCGCGCTCGACTCAGTATGTTTTAAGATGCTCGGATGCACCACTAAACTCGCTGACTTCCCGAGTGAACGTTTCAACAATATCCTATATTGAAGTCCCGGTCTTGATACATAGCTCTTATTCGAGGAAACTGAAGAAAAATTTGCAATACTATCGCGTAAAGAATAAAAACTTCCCTATTTTTTATAAACGAAATTACAAAATAAACGAGTGAATAGGATTTATGCAAAACAGTTGATTCATTGCATTGACATATGCTAAACAGCTGTTATAGAATCATTTTAAATCACCAAATAAATTATTTCCACTTTATTATTTAAATTATTTATTAAAATCATTATTGGTTATATTGGTTGATATGGGCAGCCGGCTACCGAGAAAAATAATAATTAATTGTTTCAAATATTGATATCAAGTGTTTTTTTTTACAATATATGTTATCTCTGTTATTAACTTTTCAATATCAACGGATTTGCGCAATAGTTGATTTTTATCATTCAATTTATAATCCTAAAAGACAATCAATAACATGGAAGAAGAAAATATTCCAAATAAAACTAGACGGAAATTGATAGGTTGAATGAAGAGATAATTTAGTAAAATAGAGTAATCAGAAGTGAAACATTGAAAATATCTGATAGCTGAAGGGAAAAAGAAACTCTTGCAATTGTCGCCTTTTACGACATGGAAGCAGGAACCCAGTGGATCTATTCTTAGTTCATTTTTTCCGCCGGATTCCACACGGCATCTAGGCTGCTACTGTCCGGAGAGAGCTAATAGGTACAATCAATCTCCTAGTGAACCTCAGCCCCTTCTGTGCAACATTTTTAAGGGTTGCATAAATAGTGCAAACTTTGCGTTTGCTTAGCACTTTAAATTGAACTGCTAGGTGCGAGATGGCAGTTCAATTTGAACTGCTTTTGGCACTGATGAGCCCTGAATGTTCATGGTAGAGTATGTTAATCATCAATAAATCATACTTTAATACAAACACAGTAAAAGTTGCAAAATTCACACAATCAACTAATACGAACGATTCTATTCGAAAGTGTGAAAAAGTACGTCAGTTCTATTCGTATTTACGTCCTCCAGTTATGGCTGTGACATTACCCACCCGCCTTTTTGTACTGGAATCAAATGAACGGTGCTCGGTCGCGCAACTCTTTGTGATCTGTCCAGTTTCGACATCGCATTTTTAATTCCAAAACCCTGTTTCTAATTTTGGCTGTTCAAATATTTAGTTCTTTAAAAAAATCACAAGATAAAACTAATTTATCACGTCTAGATAATACGTGAATCAATCGTTAATCCTCAATGGTGACGTTTGATGTATTCTCAAGCAAAATCTGTACAACAGTACTTGAGATCTACTACCATCTCCGGTAAGAAACTCCTCGGAACCATTTTCCAACCAATCTGATGCAAATAATAAAATAGAGGAAACATAACCACGTAAAGAAAAACAACTTCGCTCCATTCGAGAGACTCAATCACGAAAACCACCCGAGCTGAATGCGAGTAGTGATCTTCGGTAGTACACCTAAAGGAAATTACGATAATAAAATGTTCCAACTCGATTTGGTTCTGCTCCAACATTGAAAAGTGTGCGAACGAAATCAAGCTTGCCTCTTGGAGGGATGAAATGAAGATGAAAATGCTCTCCCGGAATGGCTTCTGCTGGCATTCAATAAATTCAAATTAGCTTCTCTCTTATCAACGATTCCGCTGGGAGTGGGTATCTGATTCATGTCCGGGTTCTTCAGACACGGACTCCGTGAAGATGCCTAACGAGATTTTTTGATTGGTGTGTCGCATAATTGATTGCTCTCGACGATTCCGAGGAAAGATTTTCTATTAGCATTTCGAATATGGTTTTTGCTTCCGGACACTTATGCAGCTAATTATCGTTTCATCCGTTATTTTTTCCGTATTTGGCAAACAATTTACCATTTTAAATAAGTTGAAACAATCTACAGAGAAACCGGTAGCTGATCGATTGTCCAATTTTCCAAAACACTTATTTTTATCCTCTAATAGCAAATTTTAGCATTCTCGAAATCCTACTTCCGCAAACTCCTTCCACTGACTGTCAAGAAGATACGAGTTTTTTTTATCTGATTAGAATATTGCAGACACAAAGGCGCAAGCAATTTCATACGAAATATACAAATATGTTGAGCTTTCACCAAACAAAAAAAAAAGAAAAACCATAAACCAACATTGTCAGCTCAAACAGCGCATTCTCGACATCGCTCCGACCACCGTCGCTTCCGAGTTCGCCCGAAAAATGCTCCGCAATCTGTCGTACTCCAATGTTATTAAATAATTTCTGACTTATCTTCATTTGTCTCTCGTTTTTTTCCTGTCTCTCTTTGCAGTATGTAATCAGTTTTCCCGCGGTGTATTCGCCATGCTCGGTGCCGTGTCGCCGGATTCCTTCGACACGCTGCACTCGTACAGCAACACATTCCAGATGCCGTTCGTTACGCCCTGGTTCCCGGAGAAGGTCCTAACGCCGTCATCCGGCTTTCTCGATTTCGCTATCAGCATGCGGCCGGACTACTACCAGGCCATAATCGACACGGTGCGGTACTACGGCTGGGATCGGATCATCTACATGTACGACTCGCACGACGGTAAGTTTCCCAGTTTTCTCCAGCGCGAACCGCGGGCAACTCTCGGCCGTGATAATCCGAACCGGGACGGCTGGTCCCGGAACTGGTGCCAGATTCCCTGCCAAGCAAAAATGATTTTATCACAGATAATGTTATTTTGATGAAATTTTGCGCTCCAATTTCGCCACCAAGAATAAACTCGGAACGTTTTTGAGGTGGGCAAAGGAAGGGAGGGGGTGTCGCTGTACAAGAATTCGGATCAAGCTGCGTCATATCGAGAACGACGGGGGCCCCTGGTGTTCCGACACGGTCGGGCGAATGGGAACTGGTGATAAAATATTAAATTAAATTCCCGCCTGAGTAATCCATCATGACGGCAGCGGCAAAACGGCGGCGTGTTTGTGTACCGGCGATGGATGTCAGTCGAATCGGACGGGATGGTGTCACTTTTGAAGTTTACCATGTTAACACGATTACTAGCGCCAATACTGAAGACGGCGGCAAAAAAAAACCGGCACTGCTGGGCCGTGCTAACTGATTAACAAGCTAACGCCCGGTTGGCCGGATGGTAAACAAGTTCAATTTGGAAAAGTGCAGGTGAAGCGTGATAGAAATTCGGCAAAACTAATTTTCGCAAATGCGTTTCCAAAGTTAACATTTTTGGGCTGGGAAGTCTTTGAACGACAAACAAGCGACCTTATGTAGCTTAGGTAACATGTGATATTTGCTTTTCACTCAGATTCTTTTCCATTGGCATGTCGAAATTGTTACATCATAATTTCTAATCAGTTCGTAGCTATTATGTTGGAAATCTTTTTATATTTAATCAACATAGACATTCTCTAGATGATTAGTTATTTATCCAAAAACCATTTCGTTGAAAGGCACTTTCGCCGGAGGGCCAATTCAGCGTAAAGCCATTTTACCAAAAGGCAATTTCGCCGAAAGGTCACTTCGCCAAAAGGTCCAATCTGAGCATGGTCGGTCGAAACTTGGTAACTAAAATGAAAATTATTATTTTTGAATCGTTTCTTTGGAAAAAAAAATTACTTATTCAATTATCTTAAATGGAGTAACACTTAGTTTTGTTCAATTTATGGAGCTCCTAAAAAAAATTACAATATTGCTCCTTCGAAAATATCTGACCCGTATATTTCGTGTTGTCTTTAGGGCGACCACTTACTTTCACGGTTGAAGAATTCCATTTTTTCGATTTTTTCGGGAACTGAATACTTTTTAAATTCTCAGCTTTGTAACCAGCGGGCAGATTTTTCTAGTTTTCTAATATATTGTGTGAAAAAAAAATTATTCTTTCTAGAAAATAAAATGAAAACACTATAAAATATATTTTTTATGATTAGAACTGCTGACAGTTTTACTATTTAATGGTTTCTATGGTTTGAAAATGAAAGGCGCTACATATTTTTAATTTCGTTTTAGAAAATTAAGACTTTTTTACATTACATATCAAAATATAAGAGAAGTAAAATTTTTCAAATTTTAACGTGAAATTTTTAAAAGATTAAAGAAAAGCGAAAAATTTAATCATGCTATTTTTTATATGTTACGTAAACAAGTAACAATTAACGAAAAATATATAAAAACAGTGAAAGTGAAAAAAACAGAGTTTTCAAGCAGCAAAAATTCAATTTTCAATTCTAATATTTTTTCGAGAAAGTATTGGCTCTGAACACAGCATATCCAAAACCTACCGGGAACCGGAAGAATCAACTAACATGACCCACAAACTTTATTAGATTTTAGTAGATATAGAAGATTCTATATGGTTTTGGGTCCGCATTTTAAACAACGGTGTAAACAATTCAGTAGATTTTTGAGGGCCCAAAAGATCTTTCATTTGAACCTAATTTTGGGAATATCGGCCCTACCATAAATGAGAAAAGTGGAGTAGTTCCATTTTGAAGTATATGACCACTTATTCCAATGCCTGTGAAACCGGGAACCAGGATAACCGGAATCGGATTAATTGGACGAAGCTTGGTAACGCAAAAGAAAATCAATATTTTCAATTGGTTGTCATTTCTTACAATAAAAAGTACTTACTACTTTTTTTTTCACACTTCTGATTCTTGTAACACTCTAGACTTTTTTAGCAGTAAACAAATATAAACATAAATAAACAAATAACGTTTGAACACCGCGAAGAGCTTGTATTTCGTTTCTTTTTTTAATGAAGAAACCCATAGTTTTTGAGTTTTTCTAAAAAACTACATTCTAAGTTCTAATAAAAGGAAACGCACGGTACATAACTATTAGTACTAGGCACCATGCGTTTCCATACAGTAGAGCTTCAATGGAAACTCGAGGCTGATTTTTGTTTTTGAAAAATTAAAAATTGGGTTCGTCCACATATTAAAAATATGAAAAACCGGAACACTTTAACGCGTTTTTTTATAATATCGGGGAGACCGGGGCTAAATCAGCCACTTTTAGAAATTGTTTTTTTTTCAAGTCATCTCTACCGCATCATCTCTAAGCGCATTTGCAAAGAAAATCCATGAATCGAATTAATTTCAAGTTTATAAGATATTTAAACCGGGCGGTTTACCCACTTGTCTAATCTAATGTCTCCCTTAAGGGAGGGGTAGGGTCTAAACGATGAAAAAAATCATCATTTTTGAGATTTTTTTTACAGAATTATCGTTTTACAAAATAAATTCAAATGTTTTGCATGATAAAAAACATCATTCGAACAACATTTTGTGATTTTTTCGTGGGAAAATATTGAGAAATAAGTCGGAGAAGAGGTATTTTCGAGAACGCTTCTTAAAAAACATGATTTGTGGTGTCCACTCTTTCGCAGCGCAGACTAATCAGAAGTGAACAAATGAACGCAGCATAGTTAGAGTAGAAGTTTTTCTAGACCCCAACGTTTCTGTTTGATTTTTTTTTTATTTTTTTTTTTTCAATTTTTGGTGGTTGTTCAAAGTGAAAACTACGATTTTTCACGGAAAAATCCGCCATTTTGTAGTTGTTAAACCTCCCCAAAGTAACAAACAACGAAAAGGAAAACGTTGGGGTCTGTTTTTTTTATATGTAGAAAGTGTATGCGAAAATTGAAAAAAAAATGGTGCAGTAGTTTTTGAATTACACGGACTTTCAAAACCTGCTTTCGAGGAAAACGCGTTTGAAGGTTTTTGTTTATAAAATCATGGAAACGATTAATTGCTCCAGGGAGCCCGTAAGGTCTAACATTTTCAAAAGATCATATTTTTTCTTTTATAATTTATTATAACGAAACATTTCAAGAATGCTTTGTCAAGTTTTGAAGTCAATCGAAGTAGAAATCTTGGGCCTGTGCGCCGAGCTCTTGCTTCTTCGCAGAATGAGATAGCCATAGATAAAGGTTCATAACTTCCAGAGTTTCGTTCCAATAGGCTTGAAAATTTCACAGAATTTTCTTGAAATATTTTACCATAAGAAAATATAAAGAAAATAATAAATGATTTTTCAAAGTGTTAGATTTTTGAAGTCCCGGGTTGGTGGTTCAATGCATAGGGCGCTGGTCTTACAAACCAGTTGTCGTATGTTCGAGCCCCGATTTGGAAGGATTCGTAGTGTCAGTAAAATCGTAGCACTAGCTATGTAATGGTTCTGTGCACTCTGAATCGGCTGCGCAGTCTGTTTAAACAGAATGTCAAATTCCACTACAGGAATGTAACACCAAGGCTTTGCTTTTTGAATTGTTGTTTTGCCGAGCCGTAATTGGGTTTTGAAATTTATAAACGGTAATAATTATTTATAGGGAACGATTTTAGCACTGAAAAAAAAATTGACGCAAAATTTCACAAAGAATCTGGAAAGGCAATTCAAAATTATAAAACTACAGCCGAAATAACCGAAATATGAAAAAGTATCATTATCTTGTTATTATTTTCTGGATTGCTTACGCGCTGCCGTTTCGTATGATGGTGGTGTGAGAAGTGCACGGTGTGTTCGATGGCGTTATATCGTGAGCAAAAATTACATGTAAAAATATGGGAGCGGCCCGGTAGACATAAGGTCATTTGACATAATACCGTTCGACAAAACGCCGTTTGGCATAAAGTCATTGGGCATAATATTCATTTGGTATAATGCCAATTGTCATAACAATTATTGGACTCGCGATATTTTGATCCAATGTGAAATATTGATTGTGTTTCGATCGAGTGATGTTTTGCAAGCAAATCTCGAACGAAATATGTGAAAACTTTACGTATTTATAATTATAATAATGTTCACCTCTGTTTAGTTCAAAGTATTGAAGTTTCTGAAGCAATATTGTTTTGCTGTGTTTTTTATCATATAATAGATTTTACTTCAGACTGTAGCGAGACTAAAAATTCACCCTTCACTGGCTACTGAATGAAATTATTACAAGCCAAATATTGCCGTTAGAACATTCAAACATATAATATTTATATAACCTGATACCAGAATGACAATTAAAAAATATATATGTTTATAGAAAATGTATTTATTTGGTACTATTAGTTTCGTTGTCTAGTGAATGTCCAGTAACCTCTTTTTTAAACAGTGTTTTAATCGAACATGAAATTCAACCGCACTCTTGCGGTGAATTATTATTTGGTACTGGTAAAGATACGTAAAATAGTTGTATGTTTTCTTGGTCTCAACTGTTTTCTAGAAGGAGAGAATCTATTCTTGCTACGAAACACAGGCATAATTTTAGTAAATTATACAATGTTCTAGTGTAATAGTAATCAATAACAATAAAGATTGCATTAAGATATATTCCAATTGTGAAATATTCAAAAATCCATTACGAATCAATAAGAGTATTTTTTTTTATTGGCCCTCCACACTCCCCCGCACCAAAAAGCTCACATTAGGAGCCCTCTGGTTGCGGACACATACAGTCCTCAGCTTGGAAAAAAAAATTCTACAAACAAAAAAAACGCGATTTTATCAAGCTGAGGTTATTACAAAACGAAGAAGGCTAACTATTTGTACTAAGCAAGAGCTCCCAGTGGAATGTAAGATTCCTGTTAAGGGGCACTTAAAATGATTAAAAATAAACTGTTCTAAAAATAATATTTATGTATTCGTCTATTGGAGCAGGAAAAATCCCCCTTGAGCTGACCGTTGAACCAGTACTTACTCAAAAGGGCACAAAAACCTCCTCTTCTTTTCATATTTGATGAATAAGTTAAATGAAAGAATTAATAAATAAATTAATGGATAAGTAAATGAATGATTAAAGTAATGTAAAACGAAATTTATTACATAAATGAACAAGTGAATGAATAAATGAATGAATAAATGAATGAATAAATGAATGAATAAGTGAATGAATAAATGAATGAATAAATGAATGAATAAATGAATGAATAAATGAATGAATAAATGAATGAATAAATGAACGAATGAATGAAAAAATGAATTATTAAAATCAAAAAAAAATTTAAAAGAAAAAAAAATGAATACAAAACTGGTTAGAATGATAGTAACAGAGTAACAATACTTGGATACAATAATAAATCTTGAAAATAAGCACAGCACATTATTACGACAACAGAGGATACCTCTGAAGGAAGCGATATATAAAAAAGGACTAAAAATACACACACACACATCCAAAACCAGGACATAGAACATACAAGCCACAGCATTCGGCTGATACACCTACACAATATAATCAACTATCTTCGATTTTAAATATTGTTTCATTTTAGTTTTAAACAAGTCAATATTCATGATTTGTTTCAGACTTATAGGTAGAGAATTATAGATAGTCGGACCGTAGAACATTATCCGAGTTTGACCGAGATTTGTGGATACTCTAGTTCGCAGTAGTGAACTAGCTTGTCTGCTATTTCGCTGCCGTGCAATAACCGATAGAGGTGAATTGTTATGAACCCCTGGTTGGTATAGCGCCTTATGGACGAACATGATTGTTTGCATGTCTCTCAATGCCAAAATGGGCAAAATGCAGTGACCAGTGTTGGAATACAGTAAAGCTGTGAGATACAAACTTAAAAATAGTTTTTTTTGCAATATCTGAATTTTTTTCAATCTGGACTTAGGTGCATGACCCCAAACGATTATTAGATACTGAATGTGAGAATGAATACAAGCAAAGTAGAAAATCAATAAAGCCCTCCTTGGAACAAAATAGCTAACTTTGCGCAATGCGCCGGAGTGTGCGGATAATTTTTTTTCGATAGCCTTTATATGTACATCCCAAGAAAGAGTCGAATCGAGATGTATACCTAGGTATTTGAAATCGTTTACTTTTTCTATTGCAATTGTCTCAAGACATGGATGAGAATGATTTGGTAGTTTTTTTTCTCGGGGAATGAAACACCATGTATTTCGTTTTTAATAAGTTCAAAGACAACAAATTTGCGTTGAAATATTTAGATAGGATCCGGAGGTCGTACTCAATCAACGGGATTAATGTTTGTACGTCCTTGCACGGATAGAACAGTGCAGTATCGTCAGCAAACAACCTAGGTACAAGCCAACAAAACGTGTTGTAAGCCCACTGCGCTCAATCACTGAAAATATTCCTGGTTTCTAAGTATCTGTTTTGCATGTTGTGCTTTGTGCGACGATTCGTTCAACTCAAGCGGTCCAAATTTTGCGCGTATTTTCTAGGACTACTGAAACCTTAGAGGATTGATAGTTTGAGAAAAATTTCTCCTGTCCAAGCTCTATAATAATATGCATTTTCTTTGGAGACATATTTTACGTGGCTATAGCTCTTTGGACTTGAAATTTTCAGTAAAAAACGGAAAAGTTATTTTTGCTCATTTCTTAACATGTTATGAGAAAAAAGTTGAAATAATAAAATTCAAAAACTTTCCCTCTATTAGTAAACCATGAAAACTATTCAAAGTGAAACGATCTGCGTTTTCAAACACAAAAATCCCTTTTTTGGTATTCTCGAAATTTATCTGGAAAGCATAGTGTTTTTTTATCACAATAATTGCAAGAATAAAAAATGTCGGGCAAGTGATTCAAGAAAGGTTAATTTTTTTTAAGTGGATATGGTCGATAAATGCTTGATACGATATCTACAAAAAAATATCTCAAAACCGAAAAATATTAGTTCACTTTGTTGTTGATATAGTGCGAAAAAAGGTTTAAATTTACAAAAAAATTAATCTGCAAACCACGGAAACCGTGTGTGTGTGTATGTGACAAATAATGTCACTAAATTTTCTCAAAGATGGCTGAACCGATTTTCACAAACTTAAACTCAAATACACTGGGGTCTCTTTTTACGCGATTTTTTTTATGCGGTTTCTTTTTACGCGGCTTTTTATACGCGGAATTCCGAAGTTACGCGGCTTTTTTTACGCGTATTTCCGAAGTTACGCGGATTTCCGAAGTTACGCGGTTTATTTTTTACACTGATTTCCGATGATTTGCGATTTTTTTTTGCGGATTAACGAAGATGTTATTTTTTGCGTGCTTTTTTGTGCGATCCATATCTTCACGTTAAGACCTCAGTTACGGGTAACGGTAACCCCATTGTGCTGTTTCTGCTCTAAGCATTGGTTCAATGGGTTTAAATCCAATGGTTGAAAACTAAGCTTTCCTAACAAAGATCTTTCGAATTGTTTGGATACGACTTGTTAATATGTTTTACTTTGACATAACTCCGACGGAACAGAACAGAGATTGTCATAGGATAACTTACAGAGGGAAAGAGGTGTAGCAAGTATTTCTAACAGGATGAGTGAGTCGTAGCAAAAATGACCTGATTTAGACAAGATCGGTACATTTTGATTACAACTGATACTTTTTGCCTAATTCAGATATGCTCCACATATGGTGTTCGTGGGTGGTAGATTTAGTAAGCAGTCCAGTGAAAGTTTCTTGCTTTCAATTGAAACCGTATGTGGCATACACTGCTGACGTGTCGAATGGGCCGAATTCAGATCGCTGTTAATTTCTCTTTCAACCGAAACTCTGTTTATCCATTGTCAATCGACCCCTTGAAATTATAAATATCTCTTTCAATTGAATAGTAAACCAGCCACAACAGCTAGAGTATCTATCACAGAATAAAAATGAATTTATTATTTCCTATTTTATTTTTAATAGTTAGAAACACACCTCAATTCATTTCAATCAGTCATTAATTAATTTCCGAAGTTACGCGGTCTCAAAGTCTCAAGTCCCAAAGTCGATTTTTTCAAAAAAAAAAATTTTCCAGATTACACCAGATCTTTACGTTCATGCATTCTAAGATATTTGCATCAAAAAAAAAATTTTTTTTTTACGCGGATTTTCAAAGTTACGCGGTTTTGTTTTATGCGGTACGTATCCCCCGCGTAAAAAGAGACCTCAGTGTAAAAGGTCTTTAGGTTCCATACAAAGTTCCTGAGTTTCATTAGAATCCGACTTCCATTTTCGGAATTACAGGGTGACATGCAACAAAAAAAATGAAAAAAATAGTCACACACGTTTCTCAGAGATGGCGTGACCGATTTTCACAAACTTAAATTCCAATGAACGGTCTCATGACCTCATACAATCTTTTCGAATTTTATTTCGATCCGACTTCCGGTTCCGAAAATACAAGGAAAGATGTGAAAATTCATTAAAAAATGTGCACTCAAGTTTTTTGGTAATTTTTTAACCGATTTTTTTAAACTAAGAAGCGAATAAAAGGTTTTAAAATTCTTTAAAAAGATCCCAAAAAATTGATCCAGTTCCACCTTTCGGTTCCGGTATTACAGTGCGATTAGTAAAAATTTACAATTTCATGAGTATTTTTTCACAAGCGATAGCGGAACGAGGTGCACATATTTGTAGAACTCACTGCTAAATTCTTCTAGTTGGCAGATCTTGTTAGTTGGTGAATATAGAAAACTTCTTTGGGACTACTAGTCCCCGGTTTCCGCTTCCGAAATCACAGATAATAGTATAGAAAATTTCCAAAAACGAAACTCTCTTCGATTTCCTAGCAACGGTTGAGCCGATTTTCACGAATAATGATTCAAATTAAAGTTCTCATTGTCTTTAAATATACTGTGCAATTTCATCCTGATCCGGCTCGAGTTCCTATAGTCTCATAGGTTGCTGTTTAAATTTACTTTCGGTTTCAGAACTATAGGGTAAAGTGTGCTTAATGATTTAGTGCGACGATGCAAAATAAAGAAAAATTCTTATTGCCTTGATATAACTGTTTACAAATTGAAATATACCTAAAGAGAAGTTTCTTATTTTATTCAAGATTGAAAAAAAAAAGAATTTTTTAGTGATATTTTTGGAAATATAAGTAATATGAGAAAGGCATCATTACACAACTAGGTGGTTTAAAACAGGATTTTTCTTGAAAGAACATATTGTGAAAAAAAATTAAAACGGTTCAGTGTATTATACCAAGTTGTAAATTTCCAGAAGAAGTGAGTTTTGCTAAAAATAGAAAAAACACTCACCAAAATTAAAATGCTCACTCTAACGACAAATTGAAAAAAAAATACGGTTTCAATATTTTTCGATGGAGAGTAATTGTTTAAAACATTACGAATTTCTGTATTATTTTGCACTTGTTGAACTAATTGATATTTACCACTCCCGGTCTCGTGTTACTCGTAATTTCACACCGGAGGGAGAATTTCTGCATGACAAATGTACTGTGTTTTTTTTTTGTTTTGTTTGAAAAATATTCCATAACCAGCATCCAGTGGCGTGGCGCCATTTAATATATAGATTGCAGACACAACTTCTCATTACATCGCAATAATTTCATCCGAGCGGCCATCGAAACATTTGTCAACCGTGCTGGCATCGCGCAATTATTCCTAATAAATTCACTCGAGACTGCAGTGCAGGATTTTAATTAACAAACTGCTGAGACTAGCAGACATCCTGAATGTCAGTGCAGCGTGAAGAATGAGCACTTTCCCGATCACTGTACACTGTACAGTACTTAAGCCTATAAAGCAGTGAAACTAGCGCTTATTTGCCAACCGGGTAAAATATGAAGATACTGCCGTGTCGGCAACGAGTCAGATTATGATTTCGACGATGATGCTAATGATGATGATGATGATGATAGTGATGGTGACTGCGAAGAAAACGACGATGATAATGACGATGATCGTATTGCAACTGTGTATCTTCGTCCCCTTCGGGCGGTTGTTAGACAGCGCGGGATGATTTCTCCGTTGCCCATAATTCTAGTTACAATGACAAAGATGCATTGCTTCCGTGCTGCTCGCTCGGTACGTAACATATATCCTACCGACGCCAGGCAAACCGTCAGCATATTGCGACATTTCGCACATTCCGAACTCGGTACTTGCCAGCTAGATGGCACTGTCTCGTAAATCTTTGAAAACATTTTGTTTCATCAAGATTTTTCCTTTCGGGAAACTGACTAACGGGGCGATGTTGCACGACGAACGGAAAACAGGGGGCAACATTTCGTTGTGCCAATCTTAATATGTTGTTTGTTTTATGTGAAACTTCTTGGGGAACCTACGACGTTTTCCTCGGCGAATGCCTTCGGCTGTCGGGGAATACAAATAATATGAAGCAAAACCCGTTCTGCTGTAACTACGGACCACCGTGGCCACCAAGGTTCAGTACGGGTTCTAACACGTTTTCTGAATCAAATTTGCGAGCGAATATGGTATGGTTTGAGGAATGTGGAAACGAACGTTGCTTGAAATTACATTTCAGAGCTACATCAACATTAGATGTTGAATTATTAAGGCAACTTTTGAACTTAACACCAGTACTTTACGACGTGGTAACGATAGTGACGGGTGACGTATCTCCTAACGTGATAAAACTTATTATATGATGAAATTTCAAGTTGTCAAAGTGCCAAAACACAATGGCATTCGAACAACAATCACCGCACGCCAGAACGCCATCGACTGTTCGGACTGTGATTCATGATTCCTGTCGTGAGAGTCGTTTCAAGTCCATTCTTCGCGTCGTTTCAGTGTGTACTTAACTGAAGAGTATTCCAAACATAAAATGATGAACGAGTTGGCTGTCACGGAACTGGCTGGCGCTACGACGTTATCCGTAAGCAGCAAGCTGCAAAAATTGTGAGAATCTACCACCCAGTTTATGCACTTTGTATACGCGGTGGTAGGTAGATAAAAACTGGATATGACGCGGAGCGGTAAAGTGTCCCACACAAGCACACACCCGGGCGTGAAACTTCTGTCCGCATTGCACTTCGTCCCGAGCTGCCAGGCTCCAGGGGCTAACGGCAGCGACCATTGCAAGATCAAAGTGGCACTCGTCAAAGTCTGAGCGTGTGTGTGTTTGTGTGTGCACTGATGCTATTGTGTCACCCAACAACGGTTGAGCTGGTACAATCCCGATATCGGCAGCGAAACGAACCAGGGTGCATCTGGCGGACAAAGTAGCATCCACTCGACTCAACTGCACCGGAGCCAAGTGTTGCATATAATCTTAACTGGTTTTGAAAAACCCTCCATCTGCGGATGCCGGAACATTAGCTGGAGGGAGAGTGTGTGTGTGTGCGGATCGGGGCGGCACCGAAGACAAAGAAGATCTTTGTACGGCATGCGATGGTCTGGCAGCTGATATGAATGAGTGTTTCTTTGCAAACTCAAGCTGTTAATTAGAACGGGCAAAGAAATTAAAACAAACTTTGCTAATTGAATGAGAGCTCAGTGGGGTAGCTACCCGGATTCTACCCGGCGGAATGAAGTTCGGTGCAGCGAATGGCAATTGAGTGTTAGTTCGCAATCACACGTTCAGTCCTACGTCAGGTGGTGGTTTCCTTATTATATTTTCAAATTTATTTTTCTACTTCCTTTGCTATCTCGGCATCCATAAACCATCACTAATAAAATTCAAGAGCCACCCCAATGACAACTGGATTCAATTCTTCTTCGAAATAATTTTTGTTGATGCCGCTCTAACAGAGAAACGGTGTTTGCAATGCTCTTAAAATACCATAACGGTTTATAATTAAAAACGATAGTCCAACAAACCATTCGGTAATTACTTCAACCCGGAGTATTACGCAAGCTTTAATTTGAGCAAAAATTGAAAAGAAATATTTTCAATGGGCACACATACATCATTCCACTCGTGCAGGACAATTTTTTGAACAACAAAACTCCTTCCACAATTTAACAAACAATTTTTTTTTATTTCGATTATAGAGGTTTTAACCTTAAGGTCATTCGCCTCTTCGGGCCAGAAAATTTTTCTGATCCTATGTTCGGGGTTGGGAATCGAACCCCATCCCCCAAACAATTTTTATCTGTCGTCTAAAATGACTTGTTTTTTTTTGCACAATAATATCACTCAAGATCTACTAAAAAAGATCACTTTTGCATTTCATTTTACCTTATTTGTATCACCAATTCTGGACAATTTTGGACAATAGCTTTAAGGAGTGTATCGAAAATAAGCTATCCACAAATTTTTCTTTCAAATTCTGATAAAAAAAAACCCTTCCTAATCCACCTAGTGGTGTGATAATGCCTTTCTCTTTTTTCAAAATAGTCTCTTGATTTTGTTAACTTTTTATAAAATAATTTCTGACACTAATTTGGGCTCATTTTTGATTTTTAACTTTAAGAAAAGTGACGCTAATCTAAAAAACACCCTTCTTAGTCCACTTAGTGGAATTTTCATAGATCTTGAAAAATGACCATTTACATGAAATTTCCGATACCGAAAAAAATTTTTTGATGCCAAAAGTCTTAGAATTGCATAAAATGTCGAGATTTAGTGTCATCCTGGAAAAAAAAATTTCGGAAAATTGACTTTCTGAGACTTTTTTTTTTGAGATGACACTAAATCTCGACGTTTCATGCAATTTCAAGACCTTTGACATAAAAAAAAATTAATTTCGGAAATCTCATGTACTTCTCCCTATGGTAATTTTTCAAGATCGAAAATTTGTAAACCTTATCCGCTTGGTAGCACCCCTTACCTATGTCCGATTTAGCTCAAATTTTGCATGGGGACTTTTTTCGAGGTACTTAAACTTTTGAACAATAGCGCTTAACTAAATTATAGGTGATCTCAAAATATTGGCACCTTTATATACATTAGAGCGATAAAAAACAACGTGTTTTGTCGGTAACATCACTTATACATCATATCTCCGGAACCAAAGGTCACAGCCATTTGATCTTCGAACTTGATCAATGGCCCGACAGTAGCTTTCAAATGAGCCTAAGTTTGTTAAAATCGGTTCAGCGTTTGTTAAAATCGGTTCAGTAACGTTCAATGGGTCGAAGCTGAGGGCAATTTGGTGGATTGATATTTTTCTCAACGAAATTTATACCCTTTTCCACAAGCCAATTGAGAGCAGTTTTGACATAGTGAGCCGACGCTAAATCCGGCCTAAACAGTGGAGATGTACTATGCTTCTTATAAAAAGGCAGCAATCTTTTCTGGAGACACTCAAATCGATAGATTTCTGCATTTATAGTTCAGGTATTGTCAAAAATGGTTGACTGCACACCACAGGAACATATTGCTTGCCATACCAGTACCTTTCGACCGTATTTCTCCACTTGAATCGATCTGTCCTCTTCGCTCACATCCTCCCCAACGACGACAGTAAAGTATTGTGGACCTGTAAGGGTTTTTGAGTCCTCCTTTACATAAGTCTCATCGTTCATCAAAACGCATGCATCCGGACACTGCAAAAAACGCGAATACAATTTTCGGGCCCTTGTTGCTGCTCGCTTCTTATGTTCTACACTTTGTTTCGAGATTTTCTGCTTCTTGTAGGTCTTCAGGTGATTTCTCCTCTTGATACGCTGGATCATTCACTCGTTCCTGCTTTTTTGGCCAAATCACGTATTAACATTGATTTGTTCTTCATGATTAGAGATGCCACTTTCTGGTTCAGTTTCGGGTTGGAAAAACCGGGTTTTCTGCCTCTTCCTGGCAGAGATGGCATTTCACCAGAGTGATACACGCTGGCGTCAGATTCTTGTCCACACCGAGGATGCAAGAAACGAAGCATCGCACAAAGAGGAAAGCGCACTTCTTCTCAGTGTCGAATAGACAGCATTTGAGTGTGTGCTTGTGGTTAAAGCAGCTGGCGCGAGTGAAACACACTCTCTTCGCATGAATCGCTCTCACGCGCTCTCGTCTAAATACACCCAAGTGATCACTGGCGCGTGATGGTGAGCGAACACTTCTGTGAACTTCAATTAATAGAGAGTAGAGCTGGCCTTGCTATGAAAAATTTACAAGGAAAACCGAAAATTTTACGATAAATTGTTTTATTTTGCGTATCCATGCTTCTTCTACGCAAACCATTCAGCAGAGTGCTCACCGGCATGTACACCTCTGTGAAAGTATCTGCATCCACCTCAGAGAATTTATTAGCTAATGCTCTAGCACTCAGGTGCGATTCAGTGGAGGAGGTAAAACGGTAAACGCACTCATGATGCGTGCACACTTTATACAACAGTGGTGTATATATGTGAAAGAGAAGAGCTCTCATTGAAGTTGTCAGTGCGAGGGGAGAAATTTTGCTTGCTCTTCGTTACACAGAGGAGATGGACATCTCTGCTTCCTGGTAGCTCATCCAAAGAATAGTGTTCCCCAATCTTATTAATGATGGTTTTAACACTGGCATGATGAATTTCAAACCGCTTCGCCAATTTTCGCATAGTAATACCCTTCTCACTGCGCCATGTGTCCGAAACCTTAATTTCCACTGCCTTCTCAACACGCGACATTTTGAAAACGCAGAATTTCAACCGCACAAACAAGTAAACAAACGAAAGTTGATAGCCAAACGCACATCATGCTGTGATCTGAGCAATAAAAACCATCACAAATGCATGCGTACAACACAAATGTATGTGGATAGCTTATAAACGATACACTCCTTAGCGGAACCCGATCATCAAACCGGAACAAGTTTATAACAAAATGCTGTCAAAATATTCTAACAAGAAAGAAAATTTTCGATGGAATATTTGAAACGTTTGCCCGATACAGATACAGATCTTTGCATAACTTGCATCTATCTGCAGTGCGAAAATGGATGGAAAAGTCGAAGAATTTTCCGAATTTGAGCAAAAATAATACTGAAAAATGTGAGCTTTTGTGATATTTCTCGAAAAATAATTCTATGGTATAACAAGTTTTCTTCAAATAAACTTATTTTATTCTGCGGAGAGATCCTTCAGATACAATTTAGTCAAAAATTTCCACTTTTCAGATAAATTCAGCAATTTCCATCTAATAGACTCAATTGAACTGAGAAAATTTTAAAGATCTAATTAAAACGAAAAATAAAATGGTGAAGTTATAGATTCAATTTACAACTAAAACAGGGTAAATTTTTTTTAGTATATAGTATAAAGTCACTTTTCCAAACAGATGAAAATATCCAAACCACTTTGAATATATGTGTGATGTCGAAAGGCAAGCGTACTAGTTGTATTAAATTCTTGGATTCAACATTTCTTTGATAGTTGCAGCATTCTAGGCTTCAAGAGTATTGAATTCAAGATGTTACTTGAACTACAATAACATTGATGCCATTCTATAATTCCATGTTCGTAAGTTTTTAAATTAAATATAAATAGAATATCCATATGTTGCTTAGAAATTGTTGTTTACTTGCTTGCTCTTGTTTAGCACTTCTTAGCAAAGCTTGCAGTGAAACACCGCCAGAAGATTGTCAGAAGTGAAGAACCAAAACAATCCAAAACAGTGATTTTCAATGAAAAATCTTATATATGAGCTGATAAATTCATCATGTGTGAAGAAACAGAATGTTGGTTTACCCATTTTACCGCTACATTACTCAACTAATAGTGTTTGAACAGTGCGTGTTTTTCTAGCGTATATAATCTCATATGTGAGATAATAATATAATAAGTATAATGTTTCAAATAAGTTTATAATCGATGGACAAAGCGAGTAAACATTTCGATTTAAATAGATGTAGAGACTGGAGGGCTGCAACTAACGAAGCCATTTTAAAGCCATGACTTGCATTGAATTAGCATGCTTCTCATTTTGGCTACTGAAATCACACACACACATTCAAAATGAAGCGGATTTTCTTCAGTTGATTGGACAATTGATATAATTTTGCGGAAAATTTTGAAAATTTTTTAATCCGTTTGTAAATTCAATTAGCATTGTTGCAAAATAACTTCTAATTGATTTAGCTTTCAAATCACCACAACACAACGAAATCAATTCTATGTCATTCGTTGAATTTTCATGAAAAGAGTGGAAAGCTATCCCGATAAAAGGGTCTTAATATAATTCTTGTAACCAAAATACAGTTTTTTTCATGTCAACGCATTGTTTTTCAAGATAATTGTGAAAGATTACAAAATTTTAAATTTTTCGGTGCCGTTTTTTGATGACACTCGGAAAATCTTTCGAATTTTACAGCCATTTTCGCCCTGCGAATAGATTAAAGTTTTTCAAAGGTCTGAACGTTTTTTGTTTGGGTAAACATTTCAAGCATCTCGGCTTTTTTCTGTTACTTTAGGCTTTCTTTTAATTGTCTTTTGCCAAATTATTTCTTTCAGCTTAGATTGGGCGTCCACTATCAGGGAGACCCTAATTGAAGCTGTTTTGTGTGGGGGAGTTCGGTGGGTAATTTTTAAAAAAAGATGGTCGGGTAATGTCACAGATATAACTGGAAGACATGAAAACGATAAAAAAAACTACCATGATTCTTCCACAATTTCGAAAATAAAGAATCGTTCTTATTGGTAGATTGTGTTAACTTTGCAACGTTTATTGCTTCGCTTAAGAATTGTAAAGGTGCATCAATACGACTTATTCACGCAATCTATTCTACCAAACATTCAATAACACGAAACAAATAGCCAAATGAATGAAAAACTAACAAAAAAGATGATTTATTGGAAAAAGATACGGTCAGAGACAGGACTTGAACCTGCATTCTTATGCATTCCGTGCATACGCGCAACCATTTCGCCACTCTGAATTTTTCTATAGACACTCTAAAACGCCAGTCAGACATGGTAGAACGTACATCGAACATGGTCTACATCCTGGCCGTCACTCGACCGATACCTTACATCCAAACATCTTCTCTGTCCATCAAACATCAGTCAGACTGGCGTTTTAGAGTGTTTATAACAAGATTCAGAGTGGCGAAATGGTAGCGCGTATGTACGGAATGCATAAGAACGCAGGTTCGAGTCCTGTCTCTGAGCGTGTCTTTTGCCTATAAATCATTTTTTTTGTTAGTTTTTCATTCATTTGGCCTTGTCCAATATATGTTTCCGCTCAGTCATTGCTAAAACTAAACTTAGTTATGGCGGCTTTACGTCAAACCAACTAAAATTAATAAATCGTACGAAACAAATAGTGTTCGTATGCACGTCTTCCAGTTACGTTTGTGCCATTACCTGTCTGTCTGTCTTTTTCTCGAACGCGAAGCAAATAAATTCTGACCTAATTGGCACAAATTTTGCACTGCAAAAAGCAAATCAAACTAAACAAGACTTGCACTAAACTGATGATTTATATCCGATTTGTATAAGAGTAATCTTTAAAGTTCTTTAGATAACATTTGAAACCCTTAGAAGGACTGATTTTTTATAATCTTCCCCATCGTTGTCCACTTTTCGATGTTTTTTGCTCCTAGGTAAACGATCAGCAGCAGGATGACGCAATTGCTTTCGTTTGTAGCGAAACTGGCTCTGCGGACGTCCCGCAGCAGAGCTGCTTCCTGTAAGGATTGATCCAATACTGAACTGAGTTGTTGATACTGGAGCTGAGCTCTTGAGCTCTGGATCTGAACCAATCGGAACAATGCATTTGCTTTACTTACTGTTCAGTCAACTGCGTAGGCTATAATGAACGAATTATATCAAATGTTAAACTTTTATACCTACCCAGGAACGAAAAAGGCCTAAATTTTTATTTTATTTGAAGTTAACCATGGTGGGGTAATTTCTAATTTCGTACAGCAATAGTGCACAAAACATTAAGCGCCTCTAAAACAGGTCATCCTGTTTCATATTTAAGCTAAATCGGGTATGAGTAAGTGCTGCCGAACGGCGTTCAAAGTTTGAATATATTTTATCTTGAAAAATAACCAAAAATTACATGAAATTTCCGAAAAAGAAACAAAATGTTGTTGCCTAATGTCTTAGATTGACGGGATCTGGTGTTATCCCAAAGAAAACAAAATTAAAATCTAGACTCTCAGAGACAAATAGTTTTTCCATCGACATGAAACTAGAGTTAGAAAAAAAATGACATACCAAGCTATACAGTCATGATTCCAGGTGGTTTTAGAGACGATTGAGTTCTAATAGCAAAGCAAAGCAAAGTCTTGGCATTACATTCCTTTGGTGAAATTTGGCCTTTCTGTTACAACAGACTTCGCAGCCGATTCTTAGTATACAGAATCATTGTATGGCTAGTACTATGGATCCTACTGACACTAAGAATCCTTCCAGGTCGGGGCTCGAACATACGACAACTGGATTGTAAGACCAGCATCCTATGCATTGAACCGCCAACCCGGGACGTTCTAATAGGGAAACAACTATTTAGAAATTTAATTCAAAGCAGCAACTTAAACTCCAGTCTCATCTCAACTGGATTTTTTTAAAAAAAGGTCCCCTGAGTTGATTTTTCCAAAAGTTTTGAGATAATACATCATGAAGTTTTATGCAATTCTAGGGCAATACAATACAAATTTCAAATAGAATACAATTTCTGGGATAAATTTTTAAAAGACAGTTTTACTTGTATACTACTCACGACCGACTACTGACTAATTATCATTAGATTATTTGCTCATTAAACTTACTTCTCGAATTGGTATATAGTTTCAAGTGCGGTGTGGCATGTGGCACCGCTCTGTTTGTATCGCCAGTCGATCGAGTTCGAAAATTTGAGTTTTGAAAAAGAATAACGAATTTTGAAACGACTTTAAACATCATTTTCTGACATAGTTTTTTCTTCAAATTCAAATTTCGATACTGTGAAGAGTTTCAAAAATTATCGATTAATCGAAAATCGTCATATTAAGGTTTTAAAACGGCTTCGAACATTGTTTTTTGATACCAACTCTTCAAATCCGTTCCGAAAATACCTATGTCGTAAGGAGTTTCAAGAAATATCAATAAACCGAAGGTATCCCGACAAATCATTTTAGCCCAGGTTCACAGATCAGATCATAAGACGCCGATCTAACAGGCCATATGTCATATGTTCGAGTATCAATTTCAAAACTTTTTCATAAACTAGTCACGATTTGATGGTCGCCATGCAATAGAGTCTGCTGTGAAATCGGTTTAAACAGATGGCCAACTTACTTCGCTTTATATTCGTTTAATTTGTTCTAAATTAAAGGACCCTTCTGGTTCAACCATCAGTTACCAAGGAGATATAAAAACAAATGAATATGTTTGATGAAAGGCCAGAATTTATAGTTTTTTTTCAAATAATGATGTGTTCTAACTACCCCTTCATCGAAATGACTCTTCGGCGAAATGGCATTCTGTTTAAGGCGCTCCCGTTTATTCAACCTGCAAAAAGACTGATAGAAGCAATATAATTAACTCTTCTTAACCTTAAAAAAACGGTTCAATCCCAGCGATGACCTCATTTGATGTCGATCTCTTTCCAGCAAGCATCTAGTTTTAATCTGAGACCAGAAAATAGTCGCTAGGGGCTAGATCTGACGAATATATTGGATGTGTTATCATTTGAAATTCCAAATCATGGAACTTAGTCCTTTAGCCATTTTTTTTGGTTTTCCATAAAGTTGTAATGAACTTTTTGAACGACCAGGCGCGTACCCATGGAAAAATTTCAGAGTATGTTTTCATAATATAGGGGAAACCAGGGCTAAATCGGACACTTTATAAATTGAAAAAAACATCCATTAAAACTGGGCTTTTACCCAAGTCATCTCTACCGCGTTTACAATGACAATCCATGAATCGAAATAATAGAAGGTTTTTCAGGCATTTAAGCTGTTCGGTTTAACCACGTGTCCGATCTAGCCCCTGTCTCCCCTAATAACGGGGGGGAGGGTTTGACCCCTAAAACCCTCCCCTGTGTACGCACATTGGAACAACAGCTACATTTCGACGACCAGAGCGTGGTGCCCCATCGGTGTTTTCACAATCACAAATAAATTCAGCATATCAATCAATAATGGATGATTCACTTGAATCAGCACCCAGGAAAGGTTTATCAAACCTTTTTCTTGCTGGCATTTTCAATAAAAATAATACTCTTTTTCTACATTGTTCCTAATGTCTTGAAATTTTGACTGGATGACATCTGAAGCATGTAGGGTCTAACACTTTTGTAAAATCATTTATTTTTTCCTGTATTTTCTTATAGTAAAACATTTCAAGAATATTCTGTGAAATTCTCAAACCTATCGTAACAAAAGTCAGTAAGTTATGGGCCTTTATCTTTGCTTATCTCATACTGTGAAGAAGTAAGAGCTCGGCACACAGGCCCAAGGCTTCTGCTTCGATTGACTTAAAAACTTGACAACAAATTTCTGAAATGTTTCATTATAACGAATTATTACACAAAAATATGATTTTTTTGAAAATATTAGACCCTACGGACTACCTTGAGTAATAATTTGTTTCCATTGATTTTATAGACAAAGAACTTTAAACGCATTTTTCTCGAAAGCAGATTTTGAAGGTCCGTGTCCATCATCATTCAAAAACTACTGTACCAATTTTACTCAAATTTTGCACAAACTTTCTACATATGAAAAACCAGACCCCAACGTATTCCTTCTCGTTGTGTGTAACTATGGGGAGGTTTTACAGCTACAAAATGGCGGATTTTTTCGTGAAGAATCGTAGTTTTCACTTTGAACAACCACCAAAAATAAAAAAAAAATTAAACAGAAACATTGGGGTCTAGAAAAACTTCTGCTCTAACTATGTTGCTTTGGTTTGTTCACTTCTGATTAATCTGCGCTGAGAAACAGTGGATACCGCAAATCATGATTTTTAGGAAGCTTCCGCAAAATTACCTCTTCACCGACTTATTTATCAATATTTTTTCACGAAAGAAATACAAAATGCTGTTCGAATGATACTTTTCATCATGCAAAACATTTGAATTTATTTTGTTGGACGATAATTCTGAACAAAAATCGCAAAAATAATGATTTTTTTCACCATTTAGACCCTACCCTTCCCCCCTTAAGTACTAGAGGAATATGATATAAAATGGCCGTGCCATGAACTTAACGCTTCCCATCGAATCGTGTGCAACACTTCCGTCATGTTTCTTTGAACACAATTCTTCCCATTTTTGAAATCATTTCTAGGCGAAGTTCCTCCGTTAGGCGGATTTGCCTCTTTTGGCACAAAAACAACATCGTTAGCATCGTACCACACCATCACTGGTTTCGCGTTGTGGCACGATGCCAAATCTCACCAAAATAGAGTATCAACTTCCGTTTGCCTTTGATGGTGCCAACCGTTACGTATGCCTTGCTGAATTTACCGTATCCTCATATCGCCTGCCATACCAAGTGCTTCTTATCAAATTTGTCGGCTTTCTTCTTTCGGAACTGCTTCGGAAGATTCAGGAGGGACTTGCCGACAAAATCCTGTAGGCCGGGGATTTAACCGCCGCGTAGGGCACTGGTCTTAGAAACCAGTTGTCGTATGTTCGAGCCCCTACCTGGAAGGATTCGTAGTGTAAGTAGAATCGTAGTACTAACCATGCAATGGTTTTGTACACTCTGAATCGGCTGCGAAGTCTGTTGAAACAGAAGGTCAAATTCCACTACAGGAATGTAATACCAAGGCTTTGCTCACCGTCTATTACGATGCATTTCGGCTGCATCAAGTACTCGCGATACAGCTTCTGGGCCACTGTATTCTGTTTATCGGTTCGGTTAGGCGCCTTTTTTACCTTGAGGATTTGAAGATCGGCCCGCTTCATTGTCTGCTGGACGAAACAGATGGAAGAACTGATTTTATTGACTCCGTTCCGAATCAAGAGGTTCTCATTGCGTTTGAAGTCATGGATTCCGTTCCGCTTCTTATCCAGCCAGCTCGATTCTGGGCCATTCGGGTAGTCTTGAACTATTTTAGAACACAGAACGCGGTTGAACAGTTTTCCGATCCTTCTGTAAGACCCTTCTAGACAATAGAGACGAAATTTGGCACATGTTTTATCTAAAAGTCTATCAATTTTTACGGATGAAAAAATACAAAGTACCAAAAAAAAAGTGGTGCATTATTTTTCGAGAACAATCTTTATGATCAATGTTGACGAAATGTGTCACCAGCAAAATTTGTGCGTTCGATGAGTGGGAATATTTTCCGTCGGTGTTCGGTTTTATTTGAATTGCATATTTTGTACTTGTCACAATCAACGCACTATCCCGCCGACTTATGAAGGTGCCTGCATTAATGCATTTATTATACTTCCAAATTTCACGCTAATATCAAACTGTTCTACATCAAATTTGTTAGGGGAGTGAAATCATTCGTCTATTGCTGATAAATGAACATCCAACGACAGGATCGAAATCAAAATCACATATTTTTTGGTGAATACATACGGCATCGATTGTTTGCTGTTCGGTCTCATCACTCGGTCGACACACCTGCCGACAATTCTTCCGGAATATACATCGGAAGTGATGCCCAGAAACATCACAATTCGCACAATCACTAGCTCCAGCACAGACCCGCACACATCGGTCTCCATTAATCATCCGGTCCATTGTATTGGACGACTTTGCGATTACCAACTGTGCTGAACATCGATCAATCACCGGAGAGCCATTTTGGGGGAACTAACGAACAGCCAAAACTACCGCGGGCACGTCACCCGTTTTCCCTTCCTTTCGTATAAGTGGTGGGCTACACTGGTCACCGGCCTAGTGCTAGATTGAAGCTACACACTCTCTTGACCCGATTCAGCACGAGACAAGGCCAAACAACTTGAGGAACTTTTCTATCCGTATCCATTCTTTGTGAGAGGGAGAGAGAGAGAGAAAAAAATCCTACTCAAACAGGGCTGAACCTATCAGGCAGCCAGGCCGGAAATGTCATATTAAGAGTCGATTCATTTCATTGCAGCAACCAGGTCAATGTTTCGTCCTTGGGCGGCAGCCTTCACTAGAATGGGAAACTCGTAGAAATTCGCAAAAGTGACGTACGACAGAGGAAACCGATTATGCCGTTACGTCAACTATACGAGTTCGATCCAATCTGCTGTTGTTGTTGTTTTCGAGAGCCGAGCTGGAGTGCAGCACATCAAGCGGTGGTGTGGAAAGAGGCATGGAAAACAATGCATTCAGATAAGTACCGCTTGTTCAGTTCCTGGAACGCGGAGATGGAGTCGCGTGTGGGACGGACGAGATGACCTGGGTGAAGTGTTTTGGTACTGCCGAAAAAAAACAACATCCTTCTCCTAGCTTTACACCAGTGGCAACGTCGTCGTGCTGCCAGCCGGAAACAATGGCCACGGATGCCGATGTTGTTTCGCCAAACATGCGAATTATACTCTCATCCCATTTCGAGAGTTGCCGTTGGTGATCGTTTTCACCCACTAGTGTTCGAACCTACAAGCGGCCCCATGAATGGAGAATAGACGAAATTTACATTATTTTTTTCGGCTATACGGAATATAAACATCGCTCAGAACATCGATAATAATGAGGGCTGTTACAGGAAAAATTGAACTTGTTGAACGGAAAATGTTTCCCTTGTTTTTCATCTGCGTTGCTTCGGCATTGCACAATGCCAGCGATACAGTTACATGTTGCATCATCATTTGCTTCCTCAAACAAGCAGCAAATTTTGGAACGGAATCAATTTTTGCTGTTGAACTTGGAGAACCACAAATAAAACTTGGCCAATACAGCTTATGAATTGTATGATACTTAAAAATGTTATGAAATGAGTATTTCCTAAAATTTTAATCCAAAACATGTCATCTGTCATGCTTCATCGCAATACATAACTCAAACGAGAAAACTCTTTCTGCTTAACTCGAAGAATTTTGCTGATGCTTGATACCACCTCGGGTACGTAACTTAAATCACGAAAAATCTCTTTCGGGAAAAGGGCTTTGAAAAATTGCACAACTTGGCACGATTCGTACTCCGAATCTTGCTACCGTCTTTAATTTAAGCACCCATGGTAACAGAATCCAGCAAACTACTCATACTGACACGATGCATGCTATTTTTACATCGTTCAAACCCGTTTCCCGCTTGCTCCCGTGCTGCCCTTCGTCGTCGTCGTTCGAGTGTTCCTGGTTTAATTGTAAACACAAATAATAAAACGTGTACCAGCGCCAGCAACAAAAAAAAAGAAGAAATAAAGAGGCAGCAGCCAATTTTGCAGCTCAGACGTATCTTCTGTTTTATTTTCACTGCAGGACCAGAAGGATAGCTTCAAGTAGGCAAAGCAAGTGCATTGAGCTTTGTGTACGAATGTGCACACTACCAAGCCCCCGCCATTTGCCACCATAAGTTTTTCCCATCCTGCCGGGCCGAGGCCCGAGTGTCTGTGCGCAATTGCTTTGTATTTCCACTCTCTGCCTGCCGTCTACCGTCTACCGTCTACCTTCTAATGCCCAACTTCGTGATGGTGCAGCAGCACCGGAGAAATGCATAGCATTCAACGATTTCAGACACGAGTGCCCTTTTTCTTCTGATTTCATTTGTGAAGAGCAGCAGGTGAAATAACTGCGAAAAGACGCGAACCGTGCAGTGACGGGAATTGTTGCCGCCAGTCGCCAGTCTGACGAAACAAAATAATGCATAGAGGAAATTGGAAAAAAAAAATTGCAAATGCACTCATTCCAACTCATCACTCGAGCTTCCGTGTCCCTTCGTGGAGGGAAGTCGTTGCCAGGAAAACGGTGCCTGCGAGCAGAAGCTTCCAGCTACCTTCGAACATCCGGTTCAAGGGGCATGAATGATTTCCAGGAAGGCGTAAACCTTCAGTATTTAATATCCGTTGCGAATAAAAATCATTAGAAGCGAGTTTGCAGTAACAGTCAGATCATTACCGAGAAATCGCTGAAAATAGCACAGAATCTTTTACTGTGAAAAAAACCACTTTCATAAGCGCTAGAAGTACTTCTTTCCTTTTTGTGATTGACGAATTTGGTTTTGAAAATAACGAATTGATAATTGATATTATCAAACCAGTGTCTCTCAGAACGTAAGCTCCAACCAGTGAACCTTTTACCGTTCATAAAACTGCTCCACCGTTGAGCAACCCAGGAGATGTGGAGGAGCCACGTAACATATCATAAGCAATCCGAAAAAGCGAAGCTTCGTTCTTTAATACAGTCGGCAAAGTCGCTTAAGTTTTATTTACAAGATTTTTTTTTATCGTGAATTTGACTTGTTTTACTGTGGGACGACTTTTCAAACTTTTACCCTACGCAAGAATGGATAGAGCTTAATCGTGAATATCTCTTGTTGTATTCAAAGCAGCAACATAAGTTCTTCTTCACTCCATCGGAAATAAGTATAACAATTTATGATAAAATTTTCAGTGGTACGATATAGTCAAAAAAACTCAAAGTTGAGGTTTTATAAAATTCTAAATCTAATTAAACGAGCGTTAAGGTAAAATTCAGGTGGTGAATTTCAGTGTAATGATGTCGTTCTCATATATCTCATATTCTCACATATGAATGTGTGAATTTTCAAAAAAAAAAACACAAAAAAGTTTATCCATCAACTAGCATAACCCACAGAGTGAAACATTTCTCAGGTCGGTAAGAGCATCTCTGAGAAAACGAAGTTGAGTTCCACTATTAGAGGTACTTCCGAAGTTCCTCAATTAGAGGTACTTCCGAAACCGGAATCCGATAACCGGCATATTCGAAGACGCAGGGCCGGTGAAACATGTTAAACCCAGGTGGGTAATTTTTCATACCGGGGAGAAAGACCCACTATTTTGAAGTATGCATTCCTCTATTCCAATGGAAATGATATTTATCCCTAAAAAGCGCAAAGTCGATTTTTTTAATAAAATATTGTTTTTATAAAACTTTTCATGAAACGCGTAAATTTGAAGTTTGAAGAGTTTTCGGCACAAAGTTTTGAAACAAAATTTCGCATCTAGGGTTTAAGCTGGTTTCAAAATCACTTCTAATATTTGTTTTCAATATTGAGGCAGCAGTCTTTTGTGGTCCGTTTTAACTTATTTGTGTCTGCGAATTTTCAAAATTATTTCTTTGAGAATTTTGATTATACTGATCGTTTAGTTTGTTGAGGTTGTTGATGGAAAGTGCTGAAATTGTTCATCCAGTACTCCATGATCATCGAGATCATCCTGCATATCCTCGAATACGAAGAAACGATTTTCGATCAAAATGTGTCTCACCAAATGCATAAACAGTCTAGCCACTGATGTGCATAACACATTAATCAAAAAGCCCCGGGACTGACTCGGAGATCACGTTCAAAGATCATATGTCAAAATTTAACATCAATAGCACCACGAACACTGAATCTACCGACATATAGGTGACGAATTTATGAAAAATGATAATCCACTAGGATCCATTCAAAATAAAGGTTTGTGGTATTCTGATTTGGAACGTGGCCAAATGAAACAGTCAACCGGAAAAATAATTAAGCAAGTTTGGATAATCGTGATGTATGAAGTCCCGGGGTGGCGGTTCATTGCATAAGGCACTAGTTTCACAAACCAGCTGTCGTATGTTCGAGCCCCGATCTGGAAGGATTCGTAGTGTCAAAAGAATCGTAGCACCAGCCATGCAATGGTTTTGTACACTCTGAATCGGCTGCGAAGTCTGGTAAAACAGAAGGTCGAATTCCACTACAGAAATGTAATACCAAGGCTTTGCTTTTGATGTATGAACGCAAAATCAAAATTTATGACATTAGATGTGCTGAGGTGATTAGCACATGAACTGGAAATTCTTTTACGATCTTGTACGACAATCTGGGCATAAAAAAGATCTTTTCAAAATGGGTGCCGTGTTCGCTCATAGTCAACAAAAGTCTACCGCAATAAAATGGAACGCGTTGGTAATAAACAGTGGACGAAACATGGATCCACTATTTTTATCCGGGACTGGGAAAGCCATCTGAAAACGTAACAAGTAGATGGAACAATTATGGCATCAGTTTTTAAGATGTTCAAAGTATAATTAACATCAACTATCTTGAACAGGAAAGTACCATCAAAAGTGATTATTACATTGAGTTAGTGATGCGATTGAAGAGCGAAGTCGTAAAAAACGGCCTCATAAGAATAAAAAAGAAATCACCGTGCCATAAGTCGATGAAAACAATATAGAAACTAAACGAATTGGGCTGCGATCTCTTTCCTCACCCGCGTTATTCACAATTACCTAGCCCCCAGCGATTGCTTGTCCTTTGGTGATCAGAAAAAGACACGCCAGGACAAAATATTTGGTTCGAATAAAACAGTCATCACCGCAGCTGAAGCCGATGTTTAGGCCATTGACAAATCATTCCATAAGGATGGTATTGAAAGATTATTAAAGTGCTAGAACGATTGTATGTCATTTGAAAACGATAATGTTGATGAATAAAAAATACTCCTGCACACGAAATTATGTTTTCCTGGTTAGTTCCTGGACTTATTGAACGATGTGTAAGCAACTTTTTCCTCTTTTCTGAACCACAAAGTGTACAAGTCTATTCGATACAGAATCTCGGTTTGAATGAGTGATTTTCGTTACTAACTGAAGTTTCAATCACCAATTATCTGAAATATGATTTTTTAGATACAGATTCATCTAGTTCAATCAAAGTGTAGCAATATTTCTAATGCATTTTATGTAATGATATGGAAAATCAATTAAAAATGATTGAGATATAGATGTTCAAAACCTGAGCACTGTTTGTACGGTTTTCAGTATTTTGAATTTGCACACCAGTATAAAAAATCAAAATGTAGTCCTACGTCAAAAGATTTCGAGAGATTTTATTTATGTGAAGATATAGAAGGTGAGACGTGACAAGGTTCATTTGATCATGTAGAAATCTTTTAGTAACTTAAATTTCACTTTCTACCAGAGGAGTTGACAATAAACATCTGCCGGAAAATTCCGATAAAGGTCTTCTACTATTTACTATTAAGTCCGGCAAAGCAACCAGAAGTTTCTTTCTACTTGCTACTGCGTTTTTTTGCCGGTTCGGAATGTAAAGAGTAAAAGACCTTTATCGGTATTTTCCGGTATATCAGAGACTGGAATGATTCGCATTGATGAGATGCTCAAGCTCGGCTCCTCTGTTGGAAGGGAAAAGTTAAGTTACTAAAAGATTTCTGCTTGCTCAAATGATCCTTGTCACGTCTCACCTTTCTGCGATATATCTTTACATCCTTACTCTACCTTGAGAACTAGCATTCTATTATTTTGAAATTATTTATTCCGAATTGCAATAAAAATATTCTTAATATTATAAATAATACTAATATTACAATTGTTTTTTGCTCGAAATTTCAAGTGGGTAATTACCCACCTTTGGAATTTTCTGGTGGGTAATGCTACCCACCGTACCCACCTCTTTCACCGGGCCTGTGAAGACGGTTCGACGAAATTGACAGATGAGATTCAGGAATTCAATATGGAACCACAAGGTCTTTCATTTGAACCTAAGTTTGTGAAAATCGGTCAAACCATCGCTGAGAAAAGTGAGTGAGATCCATTTTGAAATATGTGACCACTATTTCCGAAGCTTCCGGAATCGGAAACCGGATATCAAGATCGGTTCGTATTATTTGTCTACTGATAATTGTTATGGATTGCAATAGTCACGAGGCCTGTTTAGAATTTTTTTCGTCACTTGTTTTGTTTCGCCACTTTAAGTGAGGGTATCAAATTTTTAACACACTTTACCATATGATTCCGAAACCGGAAGTCGCACCCGGATGAAACTTTGAAATTTTGTATAGGACTATAAGACCTTTCATTTGAATCTAAGTTTGGTAAAATCGGTCATGCCATCTCTGAGCAAAGTGAGGAAATAATTTGAAATAGTAATTTTTTCACTAATTACTCAGTAATTCCGGAACTGAAAGTCGGATCAAACTGCAATTCAGAAACTTTGTAAAATACATTTATACCTTTTATTTGAAACTATGTTTGTGATAATCGGTTCAGCCAACTCTGAGAAAAGTTAGTGCACTCATTCTCATTTTTTTCTAATATCATCCTGTAATTCCGAAACCGAAAGTCAGTTTTCACAGTGATTGCAGAACCTTTCTATATGATAAAGGCAAAAACAATTAAAACAAAACATAAAATTTCAACCGCATGAATTGAACGAATCATCGCACAAAGCGTATCGTGCGAAACCGACACATAGAAATGTACACGCTTAAAAATAGTTACTCAAAAATGAGTCACTCCTCTACAGAAAAAATGGAGCAACTCAAATTTAGAGTTAGTCCTTAGTTACTCAAATTTGAGTTCTTCCACTGGAAACGATGTTTGGGTAAAATCTACTCAATTACTGAGTAATGCTCTATTTGTACATGTGCCATATATACCAATACATATACCAATTTTGCTTAAAAATTGCTCCTTTTCAAAGTGTATTAAAATATTAAGTAATGAACACGCAATACATAAAACAATTATACAGAGTTTATTTTTTATTCCGTTTACAATTGATTTCTAACTTCGAGACTTCATATCAAGTGGCGGTCGCTTGAAGTAGTGTGTCAAACGCACATTAACATACATGTTAGTAATGCTTAGGCACCAATTAGATACTTCTTCTTCATAAATGACACTTGAGCATATTCGTTTCCATTCTGAAGCCCAGTACGGAACAATTCTGGACACAATATCTGCGTCGATTGCACAACCATAAGCACAGTTTAGCATTCCGGTTTTTGCAGACACAACACCGTTTTTTGTTAAACGACTCACTACTGAAATTTCGACTGAAAACTGCGTTAAACTCAAATTTAGAGTAAGAGTTACTCATTATCATTGATGGTAACTACTAAATTTTTGACGTTTCCATGTATCATTTGAAAATGAGTAACTAGTACTCAAACTCTGAGTAATTTTTTCTAAGCGTGTAGGATTACGGCACGTTTTGTTCGCTAGTAAAAGCAAAGTCTTGGCACTACATTCCTTTTGTGGAATTTGGCCTTCCTGTTTCAACAGACTTCGCAGCCGATTCTTAGCGTACAGAATCATTGCATGGCTAGTACTACAATCCTACTACACTATGAATCCTTCCATGTCGGGGCTCGAACATATTATAACTGGCTTGTAAGGCCAGCGCCGTATGCATTGAACCGCCAACCCGGGTCACTATGTTAGTAAAACAGACATTAATTACGGATGGTTTTGAACCATGAGTATTTTAGTTGACTAATACGAAAGAGACATATTTATGTATGTTGTTTAAGATGGTCAGTTTAGTCGTTCAATAGTATTAGATTTTCAACAAATAAACACTAAAATTTTGAGAACATTTTCATTGGAATCGATAGAACGATCAATATAATCTAATGTTTGAAAATGATTTCATGCAAATGCTGGCCGCGGCTCCACTTTAGATGGCCCACGTGGCACACTCTTCAACATATCGGCCGGCATTTCACGAATAATGCCACCGGCCCATAATCCACACCAAACAGTGACTTTCTTGAGATGCATTGGTAGCTATTGCAATGCTTCTAGCTGGTCTTCACTCCAGATGCGGAAATTTTGCTTGTTGAAGTATCCATTCACAACAGAAATGAGCTTCGTCGCTGAAGACAATTTTTCGATAAAAAAGTGGATTTTCCTCTGACTTTGCTAGCGCCAATTCATGATTAAATTATAGACCAAACTGAAAAATTTAGACAATCTTGTGTGATCTGTCCTAAACAGTGTTGCCAAAAAAATACCTACGAAAATATCACCCTTTATAACAAAAATGGTTTTATATTTGACATTCTCGCCTATAGCGAAATTGTTCATTCTTTGTTACAGATCAAAATCGTTGACATGAGCTGTGTTCTGTTCATTCGGTTCATAAGCAAGAGATGTGAATGCTGAGTGTGATAATTGTTGTGATTGACTGATTACCTATATATCTATGTAATTCCTTCAAAAATCCTCAATACACAGACACACATGGTAGTTCCCATAGACTATAAGAGTACTAAAAAATTTGGCTATTCATAACAATGAACTACAACTTTATAAACTATCGAATCGGACCTGCTATTATGAATCTCTTAAAATATTTTTTTTATTATAAATTCAAACAGCCAAATCCAACCAGATTTCAAAAGAATCTGTTATGTTGTATCCTCTTATCTTTAATTTATGACTTATTCATTGCTACACGTTTCAGATTCAACAGCTTACCAATAATAATTTGACACTAATACGAATATTTTGCGCATAAATTCCACATATTTGGTTTCATTTAATTTATTGACATGTTAACTTCGGTCGTCGCCATCATTTTACTTGTGTTATCATGAAACATGCATTTATTCAAAGTTTTTGTTATTATTCGACATAAATGTATTTCTATTGTGTTTGTTTATCTTTTTTATAGTATATAAGTAAACATTTCAATCAAACTAAGAAACAAATTTCCGAGGTGTGAAAAAACAAGTCAGTTTTATTCGTATTCACGTCATCCAGTTATGTCTCTAGCATTACCCACCCGTATTTTTCATATTGTGAAATTCTGACGCAAAGCTGCCATAACTAACTTAAGTTATGTGCGGTGTTTAAGCGTGAAAATAGAGTAAGAATATGAACGAATGAAAATTTGTTAAAAAGATGGTTTGGATAAAAGCGGGTAGGTAATGTCAGAGACACAATCAAATTTACGGATATTCAGCTGGTTTGCCAACTTTGCACTTCCTTATATTCATGATCTTATTTGTGCATTGTGAAAGTTATACAAACCTTCATCTCAACACTTGTTGGAATATGAAATCTGTCAAACAGTGAAGTGTGAAACATGAAATATTAATTATTTAGGTTCAGGATCGTTGCAGTCTTTCTCATAGACAAATTTCGCGCAAAATCATATTCGCAGTTGGCAACACCCTCTCAAATTTGAATGATACTTTCTGGACATATAGAGTTTTTCCAAAAGTCCATTTTGCGTACTTTGTTTTTTCAAAATTATTCTAGTCTGTCTTTTGAAATGGGCTCAATTTTTTTCACCATTTATTTTCAAATAGTTATTATCGAAAATGACAAATCAAGCGAAATTTTCTAATAAAAATTCTTATTGTGTCCTGCACAATGGTTTGTTTCTAGTATTATCAACTTCCACATGCTAATGGAACTTGAAGATGCAGATTATTTGCAGCCTTGTAGTTAAAAATTAAAGCGTAGTATGTAATACACTTTCAATATTAAGTCCAAACCTTATGTGAAATTTTTGAATATCGACAAACGAACAGACGCGAACAGTGCCGCACTGCATACCGACCAAATGACTACTCGAATTACAACCATTTTAATGTCAATATAATGTTTCATAGTACTATATAAACTTCTACCATTCAATTAGGTTACATGTTTAATGCTTGATTCAATAATAGTAGCCAAAGAGATTCTGCTGAAAGATAGTTCATTGTGTTTAGCCACATTTAATGAAAAACAAATAAAAAATATCTTTTATTATCTTCATAGCACCATTTTGATCCATTTGCATTGTTTCGCTCGTTATTAGAGATTCCAGACCCTGTCGACAAATCAATCCATTTTAAGTGTACAATATTGAAGTAATGCTTTCGAATGAAACTAAATCTGGCAAATCCAACTGATTTGTTGATACGAGATACAAACGCTCCAAATTAGATCAGAGATATCAATCACCGATAGTTCTGAATTGGCCTGCTAGTTACCGGACAATCAACGGCTAATTGGTATTTAATATACTCAAACGAACACGATTTGCAGCAGACGGTAAATGGCATCCACAAACAACACAAACCCTAGTATTCAGTGAGCGAATGGATGTAACTCAGCTTTGTCATCCACTCACTAGACAAGGTACCTGTTTCGTTCACTGGCAGCCATCGACCGAAGCGAAAATTGTGAAATGGCTTATATTTATAAATGCCGGTTTGTGCGAAGGTTCATACGATGTTGAACAGATACTTTTTCTTGCATGACGTAAATCCTCCCTACACTGATCGAAACAGCACTGATACTGAATGAAATGCGAGATGTTAAGCAACGAACGAAATCGCCGGCCATGCGAGAGAAATTGAACGGATGACATCATGATGATATTCTGTGATTGGTTCGAGAAAACATAGCTCGATTCAAAACAATTTTTCAACAGTATTACTGAGTTCATATCGTTAAAAATTATGACAGAAAAAGGATTCACGGCTAGTTCTGAATTTATAATTGACACCCGGCCCCGTATAGTAAAGAGTAGGGCATTTTATTGCCAAAAATGGTCAACTAGCTAACTTCATAATCGATGTGACTTAACTACGATAGTTCATCATTACCAAAGATACAATATAGCCCCACCCAACAGTCCATTTCTCACTCAGTGCATTAGGGACAATCATGCAGCACAGACAGGCAGACAGACTGACAGATGAGCACCACCTGAACACTGTCAAGCGACTACTGCTGCTGTAAAGGTAATACAGAATCTGGTGAATGGTGGCAAAAGAAAGAGGTTGAAAGCACGAACACCGTGCGCGATTGTGAAAAGAGCACCTTGCTACTGGTGAGATTTTATGTTCATCCAAAAAAACAAATGAAGTGACGATGCAAGCTCTTGAGCGATCTGCTGCTGGTGTACTCTGGAAAATAAGTCATGCCCATCAAGCGGCCGACGCCATGCACACTCACCGCACGGTCCACCGTCCACGGTTTGCGTTTCAGATTCATTCTATATTCTTTCTTCCTCGATGAGCAAGATGAATTTGCTTTGATAGAGCGAATAAATTGGGCGGAAAATTTATCAGACTTCTTGATCTAATTGTAAAATAATTTGGAAAATCACGTTATCTCTAACATTTGAATGTATTTTCTTTTACGAATTTTTAAGTCTTAAGTTACGATAAATACAACACAATTTACCTAATCACGTAAAAAGTGGTTTACTATACAGCAATTTCAATTGACCCTGATATGACAATACTCAAAATAGTGTTTGCAATCATGACAAGAGACACGAGAGTTACTCAGTAAGTTTTGAGATATGGCAACACCTATTTCAATACGTCTTCATCATCTTCATTGTACAGTTGAGTATTTTAAATGGTCGGCGTGTTCAGAACACTTTGTTATTTGAGTCTAATTGTCTATCTGTTCGAAGTAAGTTCCAAAACTGTGCCGCTCATCTCAATCTACCAATCTTTAGACTCGCTTCAACTTTAGTGGATAGAATATTATCGAAGGTCATCTTGTTCTGACGATTTTTAGAATACAATGGGATTCGCCGGACGTCCAAAAACGTCTATCTGATCGTGACAGGATACAAATCCTAGATCTATTCTGGTGTGCCCGAGAGTAAACAGCAGCCAAAAAAAAAATGCTTCGAATATCAGAAAGCAATTTATTGGCCAGAACTATTTCATGTTCATGTGCACTTTGCACAAACTGGTTAGCCACGAGGTACCAAACCCCCAAATGACCAGAACTCTTTGAAAACACGAGGAATACGAACCGCCAAAGAGCAATCATTCTCCATTTCGACAAGGAAATCTCTCACACATCTGATGGGCTATTCACTGCATTGCCCTGAGTTAGCTCTCAAAAACTAGTTCTCATTCCCACACGTCAAAATTAGATTGTCGACACCTAAAGAAGCGATTGATGCTTTCAAAACACATGCTTTGGAGATACTACACGGAATGCGAATTCCCGGGCCTAACAAAGAAGAAGTCGATTTTTTTTACCGTGAAAGCTTTTTTTTATTTTTCAGTATAATTTGCAAAAGAAGTACGCTCTATCTAAAGCGTACTTCTTTTGCAAATCGGAGGTAAAAATCATCAGTTTAGTGTAGAATCTAGAATAATTCAATTAGCTGTGCGCCATTGTCGTAGTGCGAAATTCGGACCAAACGAGCGCAAATAAAGCTAGTATTTGACTGCTTCGCGGTCGAGAAAAATGTTTAGCATCGTAGAGAATTCCACAATTTGGCCCTTCTGAAAAACGTAAATGAATCCCGTACAGCATTTTGATAGTTTCTTTGACTCAAATAATGAGGAGATGTATGAAATATTGAAATATATGAGCCAGGTGCGTATACAAGAAGGGTGGGGGGTTGTAGGGGTTCAAACCCCTCCCGAAATCGAAAAAAAATTATTCTTTTATGACTGAATTCCACGACAACTCGATCAAATAAATTAATCTTTCTGGACATGTAGACTATGTACCAAAAAGTCACTTTGCATACTCTATTTTTTCCAAATTTGATCCAGACTACCTATTGAAAAGGGCTAAACATCTTTAAACATTTTTTTTTCATAGAACTTTTGTCGAAAATAATAAATCCTAAAAAAAGTGTTATACTGATTTTCACAAAATTAATCCAATTTTTGAATAAAAATACTGTAAAAAATATTGAGTCTACACTGATTAATGATTTTGATAAAATTTTGTCTCAATATAGTTGAATAATCCAACTGGTCATACATTGCCAGATGCGCACAAAATCAAGGAAAAAAAGATTTAAAAAAAAAATTATTTCGTATCCAAACTGAGTTTTCTATCCAGTGTCTTTTTATTACTAACTAACCTAAGCTTAACGAAATAACAGTTCGGCTGAAAACTTCGTATCGTTTAATAGAAACACACATTTTTTTGCCAAAATTCGTTTTTATTATTCAACATAATTGCCATCAGAGGCGATACAGCGATTATAGCGATCTTTCAACTTTTCGATACCATTTTTGTAGTACGATTTGTCCTTTGCCTCAAAATAGGCCTCAGTTTCAGCGATTACCTTTTCATTGCTTCTAATTTTTTTATCAGCGAGCATTCTTTTGAGGTCTGAAAACAGGAAAAAGTCACTGGGGGCCAAATCTGGAGAATACGGTGGATGAGGGAGCAATTCGAAGCCCAATTCGTTCAATTTCAGCATGGTTTTCATCGACTTGTGACACGGTGCATTGTCTTGATGAAACAAAACTTTTTTCTTCTTCACATAAGGCCGTTTTTGTGAAATTTCGTCCTTCAAACGCTCTAATAACGCTATATAATAGTCACTGTTGATGGTTTTTCCCTTTTCAAGGTAGTCGATGAAAATTATACCATGCGAATCCCAAAATACAGACGCCATAACCTTACCGGCCGATTGTTGAGTCTTTCCACGCTTTGGGTTCGGTTCATCGCGTGCAGTCCACTCAGCTGACTGTCGATTGGACTCCGAAGTGAAGTGATGGAGCCATGTTTCGTCCATTGTTATATATCGATGAAAAAAATCGGTTTTATTTCGATATAACAACTCCAAACACTGCTCAGAATCATCAATTCGTTGTTGTTTTTGATCGATTGTGAGCTCACGCGGCACCCATTTTGCACAAAGCTGTCTCATATCCAAATATTCGTGAATAATATGTCCAACACGTTCCTTTGATATCTTTAGGGTGTCAGCTATCTCGATCAACTTCACTTTACGGTCATTGAAAATCATTTTGTGGATTTTTTTCAAGTTTTCATCGGTAACAGCCTCTTTTGGACGTCCACTGCGTTCATCGTCTTCGGTGCTCATATGACCAGTACGAAATTTTGCAAACCACTTACGAATTGTTGCTTCGCCCGGTGCAGAGTCTGGATAACACTCATCAAGCCATTTTTTGGTATCGGCGGCACTTTTTTTCATCAAAAAGTAGTGTTTCATCAACACACACACTCCTTTTTTTTCATTTTTTCACAATAACAAAAGTAGCTTCACTCAAAATGCAATATCTCACAAACTAATAATCAGACAGCTGTCAAATTTATACACGTATCTTTTGAAGGTTGGTACTAACTGAAAATGGTATGGATTTAATTCTAGTGGTGCCCTCTCATAGAAACGATACGAACTTTTCAGCCGATTGTTAATCATCCAAGGTTCCAATGAATCTCAATATGAGAGAAAACTTCACCTAATACCCTTTTGTTACTTGCCCGATACTTACAGAAAGTATCAGTGATGGATAAGAAACAGTTTTTGCTAGGAAAACTTTTCCCTTTGTGACTAATTTTGTGAAAATCAATAGTATAATTCTTTTTTGTAGGTTCTGTCATTTTTCGTCAACTATTTGAATAGAAATGAATAAACAAGTTTCGCCCTTTTTAAAAGACAGTCCAGATCAATTTTGGAAAAACAAAATATGCAATGTGACATTTTAAGACAAACCACATGCAAATATGATTTAGCGCGAAATCCGTCATATTTAAGTCAATTATGAAATAAAAGTTTTTCAACAAACGGCTTTATTCGAAATTTATGCATATTTCCATGCGTATAGAAAGTAATCATCATGTTCTGAAACCCCCTCCGAAAATCTTTTACTGGGTACGCGCCTGATATGAGCGATAGTACAACTTCTGTACTGATCAAATTTATGTAATGATTTGTACCAAGTGAAGGCTCAAATTTACAAACGACTTTGACTGGCACCCTGAAATACAAACGTATTCTTCCGTAACAAAATATCCCTTTCCAGGACTCCAGAGCGTTTTTTTTTAGAATCACAAAAGTAACGTAGAGAACTTATTTAGAAAACTGTCCTAAACTTCCGCTCTAATTTCAACACGGAAGGACCGAAATCAGCATTTTGGCGAAAAAAAATAATTGTTTTTTTTTTTATTTTAGTTAGTTATTTTTTGAGACAACTTAAAATATTTTACTTTTGCTAATTTAGATTTTTTAATTCTCATTCCCTTAATAATAATAAAATATTTGTTGAAATGGCTATGTTTTAGCTGAATTCACCGATTAAACGTGCTGTAATTTTTTTAGCTAAGGCACACTTCATTGCCATTCAACTAATTTTTTAGTTGAATTAGAGAAATAAAACGTTGTCTCAACATAAACGGTTGAATTGGCTTCTGCAATTTGCAGCTATATGGCGCTTTGTCACCAAGAAAATGTTAACACCGTAATGACTATTAGCCACTAGATGGCACACTACTACCGAAAAACATTTCAGTTGCGGTTGTCTTTTCTATATTCGCAGGTATAAATACGATGTTGTATAGGAGAAAAAGACATAAACGAAACATAAACATCTTTCTGAAAATTTCTCTTCTGAACCGCAGTTTTCTTCATTCGACTTCGCTAAATCGACTCACCCACTGAAAACTTTGAGCACTCGGAAAATAGAAACCAAATTCAAGTAGTACACCGGACGGCGTAGCCCAGAAGGTTGGAAGATACAAAAAACATCATTTGAAATATATAGGGTGATTTTTTAAGAGCTTGAGAACTTTTTTAAACAATAAAACGCATAAAATTTGCAAAATCTCATCGGTTCTTTATTTTAAACGTTAGATTGGTACATGACATTTACTTTTTGAAGATAATTTCATTTAAATGTTGACCGCGGCTGCGTCTTAGGTGGTCCATTCGGAAAATCCGCTTTTTTATCGACAAATTTTGTTCAGCGATGAGGCTCATTTCTGGTTGAATGGCTACGTAAATAAGCAAAATTGCCGCATTTGGAGTGAAGAGCAACCAGAAGCCGTTCAAGAACTGCCCATGCATCCCGAAAAATGCACTGTTTGGTGTGGTTTGTACGCTGGTGGAATCATTGGACCGTATTTTTTCAAAGATGCTGTTGGACGCAACGTTACAGTGAATGGCGATCGCTATCGTTCGATGCTAACAAACTTTTTGTTGCCAAAAATGGAAGAACTGAACTTGGTTGACATGTGGTTTCAACAAGATGGCGCTACATGCCACACAGCTCGCGATTCTATGGCCATTTTGAGGGAAAACTTCGGAGAACAATTCATCTCAAGATCATGCGATTTGACGCCTTTAGACTATTTTTTGTGGGGCTACGTCAAGTCTAAAGTCTACAGAAATAAGCCAGTAACTATTCCAGCTTTGGAAGACAACATTTCCGAAGAAATTCGGGCTATTCTGGCCGAAATGCTCGAAAAAGTTGCCCAAAATTGGACTTTCCGAATGGACCACCTAAGACGCAGCCGCGGTCAACATTTAAATGAAATTATCTTCAAAAAGTAAATGTCATGTACCAATCTAACGTTTAAAATAAAGAACCGATGAGATTTTGCAAATTTTATGAGTTTTATTGTTTAAAAAAGTTCTCAAGCTCTTAAAAAATCACCCTGTACAATTAGAGTACAACATTCGAAACTCACTTCACTGTTCCACGTAAAAACATTATTACGCACAATCGCTTCAAATTCTGAATAAATACACTTTCCACTAAGAGTTTAAGTCATTTTCACATATCGGTTTAGAAATTAATATATGGATATATCGCAACACATGCGAAAAACATCTAAACAATTTGCAAGCAGTTTCAATAAGACTGTCCTTTTTAGCTTTTTAATGGATTGTTTTGTTTTGACAGTTCTCATGAGTTTTTGGCTAATTGTTAATAAAACTAATTTCATTTTTGTTTTCTTTGTGCTGTTCTTCAGTAATGATGGTGATAGATAAATAGAAACAAATTTTCTGATTTTAATAACAAAATTAGTTGTCAATGAGAATTTCGTGTTGGATTGAAATATTGCTGGTTTGTGTCCAGGATATTTGCCAACTAAACATATTCTCTAAAAATAAGATTTTTTTTCAGCAAAATAAATTCTCAATATTCACTAATTTCATAGTTATTTTGGAAATTGTGTTGTTAAAATTAACTAATTCAAAAACAGTAATACGAATTAGGCGCAAAGCTAATTTCGGTCGTTCCGTGTAGAATACAAACGCAATCTTCCGAAACCGTCGGGTCGGGACTACAAAATCTTATACGGTCAAACGATTTCAAATCAGTTAATATCTATACACATCTCGAATTCAGTCCTACGTCAATCTCGCGGCTATATCTTTGACATTACCTACCCACTTAAAAAAAAACCCTGTGATTTTACATTTTATTAGATGCACATAAATGGAGCTTCGCAGCTCACGCAAATTTACGTCGAAGAACATTTAATATTGTGTCTAAAACTCCATGACATGAAATTCACTGAAATAAAAAAAAAAGAATACTGATAGCAACCGACGCGACTTGAACCGAGAATCATTGGAACGCAAGTACGTCTGTTAATCGACTGAGCCACAGAAGCATGCATCTGCTTGGTTGGTAAAAGGTGCATTTAAATTCATACAGTCGCACCTGCTAGCAGAACGCAAGATACAGTCGAAACCAGTAAAATTCAAGCTCACCTGACATTAAGTCATTACAAATAAAATTTTCCGTCATTGGACAAATTAGGTCTTTATGAATTACATCGTATGAGGGATTAAGTCACCTGTAAAATTCAATTTTTTTTTGGAGTGTACTCCAAGTTTTTTTTAGAATAAATCACTAATTTTGAATGGAAAAATGAAAAAAAAATTATGTATTGACCATTGCTTTCTTCATTCACATCATCACACAACTTTCCTATAATTTATAGATAGAAAATAAGAATAACGCCAATAGAAATGTATATTCGTCTTTTTGCGCAAAGCAATAAGACACCAAATTTTCAACTTCGCCGTAGCCGTCTGCTTAGCCAATCCGTGGCCTGTGGGTGGTAGTTGGAAAGGGCCATGTCTGGTGAATACAGCGGGTTAGCAGCTACTAGCCAAGAGCTTTGATTGTATCCTAAACCCGGTTCGCTTTGTGTGAAAAATCACTCGGCCGTGTCGGCTGGCTCATTCTGGTTGTTTTTACAACCCCAGTCTTCTAGTTCTCGTAGAAACTTTTTTGAAATCACTCACGCAGAAGCAACAACTGACGTAGCTTGTTCCTTTTTGAAGTATCCTTGATTGTGATACGCTCATTAAAGGGCCGCTTACGAAGTTTTTTTCTCCTCAAATTATATACTGTACATCACCGTTTCGCTTGAAGCTCAAACTTCGCTGCTTGTTCATTCGAAATGCCACTGTCGCATGAGGGGAAATGTGAAACTCATTCAATGATCTTGTCCGAAGCTTTGTAATCTCCAGCAGAGAAAGAAATGTAGTCCCATTTGTTAATTAACTTATGGCGGCGTGCTTTTTGTTCTTCAGCAGTAGCAAATACTTGCACTGTAATGTCGCATTTTCGGTCTTTTGTTCTGCTTAGGCGTTGCTAATAACAGTCGATATCATCGTTCCGTGAAGACAGCTCAGGAAAGTTTTTTCTGAGACTAAACCGTACCATGTTTTATCTCAATTGAACCTTAGTGATCAGAATAATTAGAAACTATTTCAAACATCCATTTGATCAATGCAAAAATATATCTATCTTTAACCTTAGACCTATTTAGATTACTCCGTTCGCAAACGACTCCGATCGAAACAGTAAACTGCTAGGCCAGCGTAAATTAGAATCCTAAATTCAGATTTTTTTTTCTCCAAGGCAACCGAGGACTGGAACGGAAACAAAAAAAACACACACACTTCAAACTGACATATTTATTTTCACTAAAACTGTTCTCGTTTGCAGAGTAATTTTACGGAAAGCTGGCCCGAGTTTGTGCCCTCCTACACACTGGCCACCAACGAACATGTGTGTGTGTGTTTGTGTTTGGATGGAAACAATCATTTTCAGCAAAAGCGATGCTAGAGCCTGTCCGGGATGAGCTAGAATGGGTGGTTGAGTCTCGCCATTGTACGGAATCGGGTCCAACTTCCTCGTGGGTGCTTCCTAGAGCACATCCCGATATATGTTAAATTATATGAGCACAACACACACAGCATAATAATCCCATCCCAAACAGTTAAAAAGTTGATTTTATAAACACAATTTCAGGAGCGTTGATTTTGTTCGTATTTTTCATCCGGCTCTTGGCTGGTGGGCGACGAGGATTCACTTCCGAGCGAGCGTTTTTTTTCGCTTCGGTTTTCGGGTCTCTGCACAAACCCTAAGATAGATATGACCCCGGAGTACGAACTCATCAGACATGATAATGTTGATTTTATGTGAGCTTAGCACGTTCAGCGTTCATTTTGTTGTTGTTTGGTTTTCTTTCTCTCTCTCTTTCTCTCTCTCTCTTTCTGTGGCAATCCAGGAAAGGTCAGAAACAGAACCGTTTATTTTTGTGCCATCGGTGCAATGTGGCCACTGCACTAGCTGAAGTAAAAGCGTGATAATTTCGTATGCAGTCCAAGAGCCTTGCAAAATACGTATTAAATGGATTCTTATTGCATTTCGTTATGCGCCTTTTTTCATTTTTTTTTATTATTACGAGCTTTGTAGTTGTTGCTATTGCCACAGTGCGCTGCAGCCGTGAGCTTCGTACAATGCAAATCGTATTTCCTGGTCGGTGCTGGAATTTAAATAAACATGATTGTGCTATTACTTCTGATAACAGCAGTTGAATTTTAATAGAATACGTTTCCATGTGGATGTAATTATCGAAGCAACATTCGGACGATGAAATCCAGACTATCACAAAATTATCCAGTTCCCAGCAAACTCAATTCAATAGACTTAATTAGTATCACAGGTACTGATAAGCATAAAATGTTTGCTAAGCGTTACTACTGCTTGCTCGCCTCCGCTAATCACAACCGTACTTTGCATCGGGACCAATATTTTCACAGTTTGACGATGAAGCGAGTAACCGGGTAATTTTATACTGGAAATACAGTCTCAAAATAACATTCACCGTCCCGAACTCGAGCGCTCGTTTCATCGAGCCCGGCCAACCACCCTCTCATACTCCTTTTCTGATACCCGTGGTCCTCGTGAAAATCTAATTTGAAGTCACCAGGGACGGTCTAATTACAGCACGCTATCAACGTCTGCCATCGGTTGTCAGTTTAGGACAGTCACCTGTAGAGCGTTTGTTTACTCAAGATGGGCCAAAAATTACCTACCTCGTATATGTACATGACTATAAATGACTGTACAACGACGCGAAATTGGACTGAACGGGACGGATTTGAATTTTGGTTTTTGCGGAATATTCGCTAGAGATGGTAATGGGTAAGCATTTTATCAAACCCGAACCCGACCCGCACCCGATCGAAAATAGAAAACTTTTACTCGTACCCGACCCGAACTCGAGATAAATTTTTCTTCTAAACTCGACCCATACCCGATAAAAAAAAATAAAAATCTTTATCCGTACCCGACCCAAATCCGAAAAAAGTCCCGAAAGCCGTAAAATACCGACTAAATTTTTCAATTACACATCGGGTTTGGTCGAGTGTGTACGCTAATTAAGCAAAGAGTACTTTTAAGCACAAGTATATTATTGCTAACTGCGGGCCCTTTTAATAAATTTGAACAAGCACTGAGCTACAATCCAAGCTTAATTGAATTTTCGACACTTTTTTAGCGTCGGAATGAAATAGTGAAACTTCTTTTTCACTAACCGGAATTAGAGAACCGGAACGAACAGTTTTGTTGTTATTGAACAAAGTTAAAGCAGATGCCCTTTTCGTAACTAAATATTTATTTTGTATTGCAGGCCTGAACGGTAGAATCTTTTTGTCATGAATACGTTTATTTCAATAGGCTGCATACACTGTTTTCCTTCTTCGTAGCATCTATGTTACATAATATAATAACTAAATTTTCTATCAAGAAATTAAGCTTGTGGTAATCAATAGTAGTCATCAAAAATTGGTTTTTTTCGTACCTTTTCTCAATAAACACATCCATATGCTAGTTATGTATTATTTACACTTGTAAACTACACAACCTTGTCGTTTGACGAAACTGTTTTGTCAAAGACGAAACGTAAAGAATAGTAAATATGACCCACAAGTTGGAAAAGTCTTGAACCTAGTTAAAAATAATGTTTCCCCATCCACTTCGTCGCTTTAGGTGGCGATATAAATTTTGAACGCATAACCTTCTCTGAGAAAATAGTCTAAATATCATTTTGAAGTATTTCAACATTTTTTTCGATGCTTCCGGAATCGGAAATCGAGAACCAGGACAGCCGGAATTAGTTGAAAATTGTGAATATTTATTACCTATTTTTATATATATAAAAAATAGGTATAGAATTCGCTCAAACTTTAGAAAATTTTTCCGAGGCCCGGAGGGCCGAGTGACATATACCAATCGATTCAGCTCGACGAACTGAACAAATGTCCGTGTGTGTGTGTGTGTGTGTGTGTGTGTGTGTGTGTGTGTGTGTGTGTGTGTGTATGTGTGTGTGTCCGTATGTGTGTTGTCAACTAAGAGGTCGAGATCTCAGAGATGGCTGGACCGATTTTGATCAAACTAGTCGCAAATGAAAGGTCTCCCCGTCACCCAAAACGCTATTGAATGGTTTTGAGATCGGATGTTTACTTTTTGAGTTATTCGAAGTTTTATGTCAAAATTTTCAGTTTTTTTACAGTATCTGTCACAATTGACCTTGAAAACAGAATATGTTTTTTAGACTTAGATTCCGCACGATAATACCTATTCAACAAGCCATAGATTATTAAAATCCGTCCATTTTTAACGGAGATATCGATATTTTTGTGTAAGCGACTTTTCCCCCTATTCCAGCAGTAGGAGTTTTGAGCGCTGTATGACAAAGCAATGCTTGGGAGCAACGTAAAACACGATTTTTAATACTGTTATATACAATTGTTTCTAAGTACCAAAAAGACTGTCTGCAGCATCCTTTTTCATGACATTTTGCCTCGGACCGATTTTAGCACGGTTCGTTTTTGGCAACATAATTGTTCGAATATGCCATATGTAAACCAAATGATGGCAACATTTTCCAGTTGAAAGCAATTCCATAATTATATTGATTTAAACTACTTACAGCAATAAATGCTGGAAGAACATAACTTCCATATACCATACGACTCAGTTCGCCGAGATCGGCAAATGCGTGTGTGACAAATAATTTTACTCAATTTTTTTCGGAGATGACTCAGCCGTTTTCTACAAACTCAGATTCATATGAAAAGTCGTATGCTCCTAAACAATGTTCCTGAATTATGTTTGGATCCAATTTCTGGTTCCGGAACTACAGGATGATATGTGAAACGAAATTATAATTGTGGACCCATTTTGCTCGTAGATGGCTGAACCGATCTAAAATTCAAATGAAAAGTTTTAAGATCCTGTAAAACATCTTGCTTTTCAGTCAGATCCAACTTCCGGTTTAGGGGATACAGGATGATTAGTATAAAAATGTCTATTTCATTTCAGTTCTCGATTCGGATTTTATTCGCACTACGATTTCTCAAAGATGTTTATATTGATTTTCAAACATTTTGAAACAAATGTAAACTAAACAGCTACTCAGGTGAATTTATCTGACTTCGGTTACACCGATTTTCGAATTCCGAAAGTTGGACTCAAAACTATTGCAATTTATTTGTCATATGGCCATACGAATCGGTTTGGGTTATGCTGGTTCCTGAATACCGGCCCTGGAAATACCTTAAATTACCGTAAACCCTAAGTGGAACTTACTCCGACATATCATGGAATGTTCAATCGATTGTCACACTTTCAGATTCAAATTCGATCCGAATTGCAGTTTCGATATTACAGATTAATTAGTGAATAAAATCTCAAATTGCCGCTCAATTCGACGGTCATTAAAATAATGTCATGAGAACTGAAACACCGAAGAATATTCAAGCAAAAGAACACAAGCGGAAAGATAAAAAAAGGTATCATCTCACTGCTAGGTGGATTAAGCACGTTTTACCTTTTTTTATATATATAAAAAATAGGTATAGAATTCGCTCAAACTTTCGAAACTTTTTCCGAGGCCCGGAGGGCCGAATGACATATACCAATCGATTCACCTCGACGAACTGAGCAAATGTCTGTGTGTGTGTTGTCAACTAAGAGGTCGAGATCTCAGAGATGGCTGGACCGATTTTGATCAAACTAGTCGCAAATGAAAGGTCTCCCCGTCACCCAAAATGCTATTGAATGGTTTTGAGATCGTATGTATACTTTTTGAGTTATTCGAAGTTTTATGTCAAAATTTTCAGTTTTTTGACAGTATCTGTCACAATTGACCTTGAAAACAGAATATGTTTTCAGATTTAGATTCCGCACGGTGATACCTATCCAACAAGCCATAGATTGTTGAACTCCGTCTATTTTTAACGGAGATATCGAAATTTTTGTGTAAACGACTTTTCCCCCTATTCCAGTAGTAGGAGTTTTGAGCGCTGTCTGGCAAAGAAATGCTTGGGAGCAACGGAAAACACGATTTTTTATTCTGTTACATACAATTGTTTCTAAGTACCAAAAAGACTGTGTACAGCATCCTTTTTCATGACAATTTGCCTCGGACCGAATTTAGCACGGCTCGTTTTTGGCAACATAATCGTTCGAATATGACATGTATAAACCAGATGATGGCAGATTTTTTTTTAATTATATTGTTTTAAACTACTTACAGCAACAAATGCTGGACGAACATAACATCCATATACCATTCGAATCAGTTCGTCGAGATCAGCAAATGCGTGTGTGACAAATAATTTCACTCAATTTTCTCTGAAAATTTCTTTTCTACAAATTCAGATTCATACGAAAATTTGTATGCTCCCAAACAAAGTTCCTGAATTATGTTTGGTTCCGACCTCTACAGGATGATATATGAAACGAAATCAAAATTGTGTAACTCATTCTTCTCGTAGATGGCTGAACCGATCTAAGATTCAAATGAAATCTAAGAATCATCTTAGATTCAAATGAAAAGTTTTAAGATTCTATAAAACATCTTGCTCTTCAGTCAGATCCAACTTCCGGTTTCGGAGATACAGGGTGATTAGTATAAAAATGTCTATTCCACATAAATTAATCAGGTTTATCGGGTTAGCAGATTTGGATAGCCGATAAAAAAAATTAACTTTTTGTCGATTCAGAAGGCACCTAAAAATTTAATTCATGCTATGATTTCTCAAAGATGTCTTCACTGATTTTCAAATATTTTGAAACAAATAGAAATTATACAGCTATTCAGGTGAATTTATCTGACTTCGGCCATACCGATTTTAGAATTCCGGTTCCAGTATAAAATCGTTTCTCAAAGCTCAATCGTTTTCTCAAAAAAGCCTAATCAAATTTCAGAAACAAAAATTCAAATTGAATTAAACTTACATACAAAATTAATTAGTTTTATACATACATACAAAAATTAATGAATTTTATCCAATTAAGCTTCAAAGTTGTACTCAAAACTGTAATTTATTCGTCATATGGCCATACGAATCGGTTTGGGTTATGCTGGTTCCCGAATACCGGCTCTGGAAGTACCTTAAATTACCTTAAACTCTAAAGTGGAACTTACATATCATGGCATGTTTAATCGATTATCACACTTCTAGATTTAAATTCCATTTTTATTAGCAGTTTCGACATTACAGAGTAATGAGTGATTACAATCTCAAATTGTCGCTTAAAACGACGGTCATTAAAATAATGCAATGAAAACTTAAACAGCGAAGAATATTCATGCAAAAAACACATGCGGATTGATAAAAAAAGGTATCATCTCACTGCTAGGTGGATTAATCACGTTTTTTATGAACAATTTTGTGATGAAAAAATGCGGTTTTATTTTGAAAGAGCTGTCATTTTACAGATATTCAATTGATTAAAAAACCCCTACGTACCTCTATGCACACTGTAATTTGGGATTAGAAAATATTTTGTTTTATGTTCTCGATCGAAAATTGCGGGAGCCAAAATGCAGCACTTTCGCGGAAATGCCGCCAAGCCTCCATATGTTTTTCAATTTTTAAAACTGATCGTTTTTTTGTTCCTAAATGTACATATTAAAAGTGCTTTATACAAAATTCGGATTACTCCATTTTTTCGATCCCAAAATAATTCTCCAAAAAAGTCCTTCTCTTTTTTTTCTACAGTGATGTAACCCCTTAATGTGTCGATATAAAATGTTTAACAGTCTTCACCACGTAATTCCGGAACCAAAAGTTGTATCCGGATGAAATTCTAAAGCTTTGAATGGAATCATAAGATAATTTGATACTAAGTTAATGAAAATCGGTCACGTTCTCTCTTAGGAAAGTGAGTAAGTAATAAGCTTCGGTGTGTGTATCTTTGTGAATTGTATATTGTATATCATTTATTTATACCCGGCTTTAATCGTTTGTGAAGGAGTGTTATGTTTTTTTTTCTTCCATGCCAGCACGTACCGTTGCTTACCGACTTTGTATCGTCATTCTGTATGGCGGTTTGATAGCTTTGACACTCATCGCCCTGTAACTGCGGAACCGGAAGTCGGATCTGGATTAAATTTCACAGTAGCTTTTGAGCTTTAATTTAAATCAAGATTTGTGAAAATCGGCTCAAGAATCGCTGAGAAATCGAAGTGAGTTCCACTTTTGAAGCTGCTCTCCACCACGTTCGGTGTTTCTGGAACTGGAAAAGCGGACCAGTACTGCCGAATTAAGTTTATATGAACACAAACTAACAAGTTCAGCAAACTAGAAGAATTTAACAGTCAGTCTTATGGGATTTATACCAATTTTTGTAATCGTTTGTGAAAAACTACTGATGAAATTGAAGATTTCCCACTTATTGCGCTCTAGTTCCGAAATCGAAAGTCTAATATGGATGAAATGTTCTAGAAATTTTCAAATAACTTCAATAACCTTGTTTGTGAAATCGGTTAGGCCATTTCCGGAACAATTGAGTGCACATTTTTTACTTAATTCTCACATATTATCCTATAACTCTGGAACTAAAAGTTGGATGCAATTCAATAATGGGCTATGGGGAAATAAAACCTTTCATTTGAATCTAAGTTTGTGATAATCGGTTCAGCCATCTCTGATAAAAGTGAGTGCATAGATGCTGAACAATGTATTCTAGAAACAGCTTAAAAGTTCGTTCGGTTGCATCGCGCAAACTTTCAAGTGTGGATAATTATTTAAAAAATAGGCTTCTTAGAATGCTTTTGATGAACTTTGAGAGCTGCTTAAGCCAAATCAGTCAGTTTTATCCGAACTTTTGGTTAGTAGGACCTCTCGTTTCAACTTATACTTTTAATTCCATAAATACGTTTATTTCATAGGCAATATACATAAGTTTTCCTTCGCCGTGGCATTCACAATACACTACTTCAAACCTAATACATTTCGAATATCATATCAGTATTTTGGTATTCATTAGATAATCCAAACATTGTTTTTATCAAGCGATTTGCTATTATAAATTTCATGAAATAAAATACATTCATTTTGTACATGATCTTATAACAATTTCAAGCTTGTTTGTATCAATTCATTACTGGCTATTGGTTGAACTCATGAAAGAGAAAACAGTCTAACATAAAATAAGATTTAAATTGGATTTCCAATGGACTTAATGAAATGATAAAGAAGTTTTATGAAAGGAAGGTCACTACAAGCAAGAATGTCGCGAACTAGGACATTGGATAATCTACCTTGGGTACGCAAGGAATTTATCAGTTGAGATCTGACATCACGATACTCCACGTATGTCCAAACGACATGATCAATATCGCGATAACCTTCGTCACAAGCACAATGATTAGTGCTCGGAAAGCCAATTCGAAGGAGATGTGCATCTAACGTGTAGTGATTGGACTTGAGTCTGGGCATCACACGAATGAAGTCCCTGCTCACATCCAGTCCCCTGAACAATGCTTTTGTCGATATTTTAGGAATAATTGAGTGCATCCACCGACCAAGTTCATCTTTTTCCCAAGAAGCTTGCCAGTTGGCAAGTGTTTTTTGACAGACGCGCTATAGAATTCGTTGAAAGCAATCGGTCTCTCATAAATTTCTCCCTCAATAGCACCACCTTTGGCTAAACTATCGGCTCTTTCATTGCCTGGAATGGAGCAATTAGCCGGGTCTCAAACTATTGTGTTTTGATCATTATTATTCAATATGACGTTCATTCACTGTTTTATTTTGCCCAAGAAAAACGGTTCATTTTTGCCAGCAACATTTCAGCGAATGGCTTCAATTGCACTCAGACTATCTGTGAAGAGAAAATAATGATTTGGAGATAATGTGACGATTACACTCAAACTATAATGAACTGCTGCTAACTCTGCTATATAAATAGATGCAGGTTCTTGAAGCCTAAATGAGACCGAATCATTATTGTTGAATATACTAAACCCAGTAGCCTCTTCAATTCGTGATCCGTTCGTGTAAAATATTTTCTCAGAGTCAATATGCCTGAACTTACTTGTAAATATTTTTGGGTTTTCCATCGAGCAAAGGTGTTCCGGGATTCCACACACTTCACGCTGCATGGATGTGTCGAAAAATAGAGTTGAGTCAGGGACATTTAGGAGGGTGTCACGGAAACCTATGCTTGTTAAAATTATTTTTTTAATTCATTTTGCATATTTTACCCCAAACCGGAAGTCGGATCCAGATGAAATTTGATAACACGCTATGGGACCACAAGGCCTTTAATTTGAACCTAAGTAGAAGAAAATCGGTTGATAAAATCTGATAAAATCGAGTGAACTTTTTCTAATTTTTTGCACATTTTTTTGCACATTTTACCCCGTTACTCTCGCAATCTATGGAACCAAGATACATTTCATTTGAATCTACGTTTGTGAAAACCGTTCCTGCCATCTCCGAGAAAATCAAGTGCACATTTTTGTTACATACACACAGACATATGCTCAGTTTGTCGAGCTGAGTCGAATAGTGTATGACGCAGCTTCACAAGTCAGGTGAAACACAGCTTCACAAGTCAGGTGAAACAATATTGTGCTTTTGAAACCTGCTGAAAAATTACAACGAGTGAAATAATGCAGATTCTTCACTAAGTTGAGTTCAATTCGTGGAACAGAACACATGAGCATTATTGTTACAAGACAGAAGTGCTATTGCTAAAAAATTGAAAAATACGCATTTTTCATGTCTGCTTTGATGACAGATTCAGACAAATTAACTGTGAAATTACTTACATGTCATATTTTTCCATCTTTTCGGATGTAAATGTAGATCGATTAAAATACTTCTTTGCTGTGCATCTTTCCAAACGATCTCATTTCTTTTTAAAATTTTAACAAACATAGGGTAAAGTGTTATAGTATGCCACCATTAAAAAAACATTGAGATATCTCTAAATGTACTTTTATATTTTCTTTAAAAATGTAGGTATTTCTTTGCAATACGCCTGAGGAACATAGTTTTCAATGTTTTTAGTAGAAGTCATGAGAATTGATTGATATAAACACATTTTCCAAAACGACCATATTCTCAGTTTTTTCACTTGCCCCAGCAACCACATAATATGCCCCACAACAAGTCAGTGGTATAACCCACAACAAGAGACATTACGCCCCTTCAACAATGATGCAATACGCCCCTTGAAATGTCGATATAGAAGAAAAGCAGATAAAGAAGATATTTTCATCATAAATTAATTGCATAATCAATTAATTACAATTGAAATCAATTAATTACAATTGGAAACCAACATTTTTGATCCTCCCATCGCAACATTTTGTTTTAATAATCGTTATAAATCTTTAAAACAATGTTTTAACTCGAAGCATACTGTTGTACGAAGGAGGGGCACAGTGTTCAAAGAAATGGCTTTGTTTATCTGGATTTTTTACCGTAAATAGTGACATTAGCACTGATAAAAGTTAGTAACCAAATAGCAACCGACCACTAGACGTTTTATACGATTAAAATTCTTGTTTACTTGCAGCAAAACCTTACATCGAAAAGCTGCCCAATGATATTTTCAGTTTTTTTCAAATTTTCCAGCAAACGACAATAGCTTCAATTTACGTCGAAAAGTACTGTCCATGGACCCGTAGAAGTGTCATTATATAACATTGTTCTCTGCGGTTAAGGATTGGTGCAAGAATTTTGACCTGGTGGCTCAGAAGGATAATAATATGAGATTATCGATTAAATAAATAAGTTTCAATATTTATCCAAAAAAGGAACAACAAGATTGAAATAAATTCTAATATGTAAAAATGTATTATCTACCTGTAGATCTCTGTTTTCTGCCTCTGGCTTCTGGTCTTCTTCAGTCGTGTGACTGACACACAGATGGCACTGTTATTGTCACATCCATATGACATTTATGAAGTACCAACTTTCAAAAGACTGTGAGTGAAGTTTCATTCCATTTCGATTAGTCAGTAAAAAGTAACAGTCATTGGAGTCATTTTTAAAACAATCGATTAAAATCAATTTCGTGTGTTCATTTATTATGGCTTCTTGATGACCTCTGCAAGTGCTTCAAAGGTGTTATCTGAATAGTCCTCCATTGAAAAGAACAATTTGTTATTGGTTTGCTGAATTTAGCCGTGGTCGTACAGAAACCGATGATGGTAAACGTTTGAGTCGTCCAATTGAAGTGATTCGACATTCGTAGAGAGATCAGAGTACAATTGAAGTGATTACTCCAGGAAAGATATCAAAAGGCAGATTGATTTTGTAATTATGCATAAACATTTCACCGAAAGTTTTTTTTTAAGTGGGTGCCGCTTTTACTAACCGTCGATTAGTAAATGATTCAGAGCAGTGTTTGGCCATGTTTACAAGTAGTAAATCAGATGGTTAACGTCCATATGTGACAATGGCTGAAACATGGATCCTTTATTTCACTCGTTGGTAAGAAATTTTAAGGCAAAAAACAAATCCATCTACAAGCACGGCATTGAGACGTTAGAGAAGCGTTGGAATGATTGTCTTGCTCTTAAAAGGAAGCTTAACTGTTCAAAATGAGTTTTTGACAAAGAAATGCGTTTTTCCTAATAATCCAGTTGATTAAATGCATTACACTGTCATCTAACATACGGCATCCTATCAGCGGATAAGGTATCAAATCTTTCGCAAGATGATTAGCAAAGCATTCTCTAAAATCTCCCTCACCGCAACAGAGATATAATCAGACTACCACGAAAGAATATAAATAAATTAAACTTGTAGTCTATGTCGGTTGCAATTGTGGTGATAACGGTCCACGGATCCAGCCGGTATTGTCTTTCCATGTTTCTGAAGTACGAAGCTTTGATGCCACCTACATACCCAACCAGCCTGCCAACCGGTTAGAAAATAAACGGAGACCCAGATTTATATTATCATGAAAAGGTCGAGAGGAGATATGGAAATTGTTCAAAAAGTATCTTTCCATGTGGGACTAACATAATTTTTCCTCTGCCAACCATCCTCATCGCAGTAAATCTTTTTTTTCCCTCTTCTTTTCCCTTCATGAATACAAGTGCGTGTATGCAGGTCTAGGAGGTCGAATTGCTAGATGTTGCCGGTAATTCCGTCCGGTATCTTGTTCCTTCTTTTGGCTGACTTTTGATGTGGCCTTGTTTGCGGCGCCCTAGACGTCCGGATTTTTTTTTTTGAGAACTGATTCATGCTTATGTGCATTTTCTCCTAAATATGATAGAATTTAATCTCGGCAAACGCTTTCAACCGACGAAGAATTTTGATCCCCAAGCCAAACCAGATTGTAATTTGCGATGAAAGAGAGGAAAATTTAATTACAGCTATCTCTGCTTCCTTCGCCGGGAGAGTGCATTCCCAGTCCTGCACAGTAGATCTGTGCTTCCTGTGGTGTAAGTCTGCCATCCGGATGTTTTTATTCGGAGGCATTCCTACTCCGGTGCAAAAGGGAACTCGGATCGCATGCAACTGAAACGCTCGGTGAGGAAAAATATGGACATTCCACCGGTCGGCTTGGGCGGTCATTCGAAATATCATTCTGGTTTTCCTGGCCGGTTCCAAGCAGCGTACGACTAGTTTGGTTTAGTTTTCATTCAGTAATCTAATCATAATAATTGCCTGATTGGTTTTACTACTTTCCGTATGGCGCTTAATCAAGTTCCGTACTTTTTCGGGTAAGGATAAATAGTTGAGACACTAATGGTATTTGGTATCAAATAAAATTTGGAATTTCACAGCGGTTTTGAATGAGGCAATTAATTTAAATGCAGATATTAATACAACTTTGAATACCAGCTTTCATGACCCGACTCACTCATTATAGCCAGTTTAAAGCCGCTTCTTCACAATTGCCCTGTGGGTCTGAATTCCGAGCAGTTATGTGTGTTGATGTCTTTTTCAACAAACTGGATATTATTGAGTTCAAAACATTCTAGAACTACGTGAGATTATTTTATTATTTTGTTGTTATATCATTTCCTCAAAAAGTGATTCCTTGATTCGATTCTCTCGATCATTTTTGTTTAGTTGTTTCAAGAGGCGAGTGGATTCTAACACTTTGGCAAAATCATTTATTTTATCTTTGTATTTCCTATAGTAAAATATACATAATGACAACCTAAAGTATTGAAAAATTTACAATAATTTGGTCTTAATGTTGCAAATTTGGTGTTTTCCGACCTCTTGGAATCGTGAAAAAGTTCCTCTAAGACTTGAGAGCAGAAGTCGTTTCTGAACTGTTATTTCTGATAGACACGTAATCTTGTTGTCCTGGCAAAGTTCTTCTAAAATCATCGTCGTCGAAGAACTGCAGTACTTCACGTTTTATATCGGGGCCCAATGGACGGTCACAAGTTTTGTTAGGAACAGCCAATACTCCTTGCTATTAAACCAATTCCTTTGCCACTGAAACCATGTATTTATCCACATTAAATCCATCATCGTCATTGGAACAGACCACGAGTTAAATAAAATTGAAAGTATCCATATTTTATCATCTCTTGAGTAATCTAGTTCGGTAAATTTCGCTTTAATTTATCAATGGTATTGTCGAATGCTGCACCCTTAGTTTTCACTGTCTGAACTTGTACAGATTCATTTTGTGCTGGATAGTCGAATAGTGGTTTCCTGATCCCATCAATGATTTTGGAATACTTGTGTTGAAGATATTTGTCAGACTTGAGCTTCCCAACTGCTAGAGCAGATACATTAATTACAAAAATACCTCCAATAAATACCTCAACATTTTAATTCCTCAGATCATCCGCTAGAACACTTTATTGAAAGAGATACTGAGAAGAGTGAAGCCGCTCATGGTATTTCTTCTAAATCATATCGCGCTAGTTGCTGTGCACTTTCAACAAACACTGGTCGATATACCAAATATAATCGATAGGAGTCGAAAGTCTGCATTGGAGTATTCACAGTAATTGCGCACTGTTTGGAAGCAAAGTGTTCAATCATACTATCTGTTACTTTACGACGCTTAGCCGAATGGTTTTCCGTCATCACGAAAAGGTTTACAACAATGACATTTCCCCATCATTAAATCACACTCGCTGAATACTACGATAGTTTTTGTATTTCAAAAATGTATAGTTGAGTATAGGTAATCTTTTATAACAGAGGAAAACAAGAAGACTGCAATAAAGGAATTTTCGACACCTGAACCGATTACCTAAAAGCAAGTATTTTTTTTTTTCAATATGGCGGTTACTCTCTTACTGGACCAGTGATTTTTATAAACTAATGATTTTTCTTCGATTCTGTTTTCAAAATATCTTGAAACCGTCGTCTTGATGTCAATGAATAATTTATTCAAAATTTTATGAGGATTCCAAAAATAATAATCAATTCATAATGTGTTGGAGAATCCTGACTAATTTATATAAAAGGCGCATTCCCATGAAATACCCACTTTCTCGATTTTGTTTCTCATATATCTTGAAAATGACTGCATTTAAAATGTAGCATTCTGGATACTAAGTTAGGCAGTTAGATGTCCAATCAATCGTTCCTGAGTAAGGGGTAGTATCGAAAATAAGCTATCCACAAATTTTCCTTTCAAATTATGACAAAAAAACAATAATTTATTCAAACTAAAAATTGTTCCTTTATTGTACGAGGTTAAACTTAATCATAATGAAAATCGGATGAAATTTAAGTCACTCCTTCACGAATTTTCGAACTTTTGATCGAACGCTCTTCAACTAGTTCCGGACAAGTGTTGCATCGCATGTTTCGGACAAATATCAAATCTAACAGCTACAGTCCTGGGGTGTCCTTTGCTGTATCAAGCATACGTCTTCACATAACTCGGTCCATGGCTGCTCGTCGCCAGCCACTCAAGGCACGGATGGTTCTGAGATCACCTTCACTTGATCGATCCGCCTTACTCGCTGCGCTCCTCTTCTTATTGTACCTTTCGGATTATATTCAAGAGCCATTTTCACTGGGTTGTCGTCCGACATCCTTATGACATGCCCAGCCCATCGTAGACGTCCGATTTTAGCTGTCCGTATGATAGGTGGTTCTCCTAGCAGCTGTTGCAATTCGTGATTCATACGCCGTCTGCACGTTCCATCTTCCATCTGCACTCCGCCATAGATGGTCCTCAGAACCTTTCTTTCGAAAACACTGAGGGCGCGTTGGTCCTCTGCCAACATAGTCCAGGTCTCGTGGCCATAGAGAACAACCGGTCTAATGAGCGTTTTGTAGATGGTCAATTTCGTGCGTTGGCGTACTTTTCTCGATCGAAGGGTTTTTCTGAGTCCAAAGTACGCATGATTCCCTACCAAAATACGTCTCTGTATTTCTCTGCTGGTGTCATTATCGGCGGTCACCAGTGAGCCCAAATACATGAACTCGTCAACCACCTCGATATCGTCACCGTCTAACAATATTCGTGGTGGGAAGCGTAGTGTTTCTTATCTAGAGGCTCTTCCTCTCGTGTATTTTGTTTTTGACGCATTTATGGCCAGTCAGATACGCCTACCTTCAGCTTTCAGTCCGATGTAGGTTTCCGTCATCTTCTCAAGGTTACGTGTCACAATATCAATACTGTTAGTGACGCCAAAAAGTTGTACGGACTTTCGGAAGATCGTGCCACTCGTGTCGATCCTCGCTCTTTGAATCACACCTTCCAGGGCAATATTGAACAAGATACAAAAAAGTCCATCACCTTGACGTAACCCTCTCCGAGATTCGAAGGGACTCGAGAGCGGCCCAGATACTCGGACGTAGCACATCACTCTATCCATCGTTGCTTTGACCAATCGCGTCAGTTTATCCGGGAAACCGTATTCGTGCATAATCTGCCATAGCTGTTCTCGATCGATTGTGTGGTATGCCGCTTTGAAGTCAATGAATAGGTGATGCGTGGGTACGTTGTATTCACGACACTTCTGGAGTACTTGTCTTATCGCGAATATGTGATCCGTAGTGGCGCGGGCTCCAGTAAATCCCGCTTGGTACGGCCCTACGGATTCCTTAGCTATTGGTGATAGACGACGGCAAAGGATTTGGGAGAGTACCTTGTAGGCGGCGTTTAGCAAAGTGATTGCGCGGTAATTGCAACAGTCGAGCTTATCGCCCTTTTTGTAGACGGGACATACCACTACATCCATCCATTCCTGCGGTAGAATCTCCTCCTCCCAAATCTTAGAAATCATCCAGTACAGCGCTCTAGCCAGTGCCTCTTCTCCATGTTTGAGCAGTTCGCCTGGCAACTGGTCATTGCCCACGGCTTTGTCGTTCCTCAGCTTGCCGATCTCCTCACTAATCTCCGACAGATCAGGGGCTGGGAATCTAACGTCGGCTGAGCGTGCACCCAGATTGATTTCTGTTCCCTTCTCTGTATCTTGTACTTCGTTATTCAGATGCTCGTCATAGTACTGCTTCCACCTGTCGATCACCTCACGTTCGTTCGTGAGAAGGTTACCACTGATATCTCTGCACATTTCGGCCTGTGGCGTGTAGCCTTTACGTGAGCGGTTCACCTTCTCATAGAACTTCCGCGTGTCATTTGCGCGGTACAGCTGTTCCATCGCTTCGCGATCTTGGTCTTCCTGGTGGCGCTTTTTCTTCCGGAAAACCGTGTTCTGTCTGTTCCGCGCCTGTCTGTATCGTTCCTCGTTCGCTCTAGTGCGACGTTGCAGCATTCTCGCCCTTGCTGCATTCTTCTCTTCGACCAACTGCTGACATTTCGATCACGGGCCTGTATATTGCCTCCCGGCCTACCTGAGCCGATGACGAGTTTTACATCCCGCCGTGGACAGCTGTCGTAGATTCGTTCCAGCTGCGCGTAAAATGCTTCCTTCTCGTCATCGTGTCTCGTCTCATGTGGGCAGTGCACGTTGATGATGCTGTAATTGAAATAACGGCCCTTGATATTCAATTCTTGCCCAACACTATAAATCAGCCACTCCTAACATGAAAAACAGACGCTGTTTCGAGCCGCCCCAATATGGGGAAAAGACGCTCGGGTAGGCTCGTTCTCTGTAAAGAGAAGGCAAGCCCCTCCTTCCCTGTCAGCATACGACCAAGGTCCCATCGGGGTTGGGTACCCGATCTTTCTTATGTTTACTCGTACCCCAGCCGGCACCGCGGGGAGGTAGGGATAGGAGTTACTGGACAAGAGGCTAAGAACCACATTGGGGCCTGAATTGCGCATTGTCCAGTCGTTCAACCAACCATTTTTCTGGATAGTTGAGCCCAAATTTTTTTGAACTCCTGGCTGTTCTCACACGGAACCACCCGCGATCCCATTTCAACCAGAATATTAGTTGATTTTCTGAATTCGATTGGTTAAAATTTGGTACAACTAATCGATTGTTGTTTTAACTAAACTGTCATTTTTGTTTTTCGTTTAGTAGAATCGATGGTTGAAACAACTAATTTAATTGTTAAAAAAATGCTGTCATTTAGCGAAGACACATACCTTTCAGTTTCAACAAATATTTTAGTTGAAATAACTGGCGTTGTTCTTGAAACAAAATTCTGTTAGTTGAAAAATAAATCGGTTTTATTTGTTTTAGACATATAGTTGAATCAACTCGAACAATGTTATTGATTTGCGAAAATAATCAAAATATACTTACTGATACACGTCATGATCTATTTGAAATAAGTATCGTTGTTCCAATATCAATAGTATTTTATATTGACAAGTAATATCATTAGTTATTAACAGGGCTGGGAAAACCACCGATCATTGCTGATTTTAAGATCACTGATCTCGTACATAAAAAATCACTACTGATTTCATCACAAGTAATCTTAACCAAGGAATAAATCGTTACGAAATCACAACTGATCTGATCTCTGAGTGATTTTGGTTTTTTGTAGGATTTTTGTAACACCAAATCCGCAAACGTTTTCTAATTTGTCACCAAATCTTTTGCAACTGAAACAAGGCTAACTTTATCACAATACCGCTGTTCGATAAACACTTGTCATGGAATCATAAATTTCTTCAAATCGAATGAACACAATTTTCTCAAACGCTTTAACCATCGATGTTGTTTTCATTGACATTTTGAAGCGACGCGAACAAACTTCAACTAGAAAAAAGTTTATTGGTTTATTTTCCATTGTGATTATTGTTTTGCTTTCAGCTGTCTCCAGCATTTGACAGCATTCAAAACAACACATTTTTCAACTACTTGAATATATGCAAATCAAAAACTATATTGGTTGAATCAAAAAGAAATTAGTTGAATCAACTATCGCAAAAATCAAAAACTGCGATATCGCAATTTTACGATCGGAGGGTTCTCCGTGCAGCTGCCTTATCAGCCTTCTTGAAGATCCTCTTCACGATTGCCCAATAACGTTCAATGGGTCGAAGCTGAGGGCAATTTTATGGATTGATATTTTTCTCAACGAAATTTATACCCTTCTCCGCAAGCCAATTGAGAGTGGTTTTGGCATAGTGAGCCGACGCTAAATCCAAATCCAAAACAGTGGAGGTGTACTATGCTTCTTATATAAAGGCAACAATCTCTTCTGGAGACACTCAGATTGATAGATTTCTGCATTTATAGTTCCGGTAGTGTAAAAACTGGTTGACTTCAAACCACATAAACATATTGCTTACCATACCAGTAGCTTTCGGCCGAATTTCTCCCCTTGAATCGACCTGTCCGCATCGCTCGCATCCTTCCCAACGACGACAGTAAAGTATTGTGGACCTGGAAGGGTTTTTAAGTCCTCCTTTACATAAGTCTCATCGTCCATCAAAATGCATGCATCCGGACACTGCAAAAGACGCGAATAAAATTTCCGGACCCTTGTTGCTGCTCGCTTCTTCTGTTCTACACTTTGTTTCGAGATTTTCTGCTTCTTGTACGTCTTCTGGTGATTTCGCCTCTTGATACGCTGGATCATTCCTGCTTTTTTGTCCAAATAACGTATTTACATTGATGTGTTCTTCATGATTAGACATAGCACTTTCTGGTCAAGTTTCGGGTTGGAAGAACCGGGTTTTCTGCCTCATCCTTGTAGCTTATCCAAAGAATAGTGTTCCCCTAACTTATCAATGATGGTTTTAACACTGGCATGATGAATTCCAAACCGCTTCGTCAATTTTCGCATAGTAATACCCTTCTCACTTAGCCATCTGTCCAGAACCTTAATTTTCACTTCCTTTCCATTACGCGACATTCTGAAAACGCAGAATTTCAACCGCACAAACAAGTAAACAAACGAAAGCTGACAGCCAAACGTACAGCATGCTGTGATCTGAGCATAAAAAACATCACAAATACATGCGTACAACACAAATCTATGTGGATAGCTTATTTTTGATACACTCCTTAATAGAAAAATTGAGTACAGTTCTCTTGAGCATTGTATTTTGTTTTTTTAACACGGTTACGTTTTGGAAACGTAATTGTTCTGATAACCCACACATTTTATTACTAAATCGACTGTAGTTGCCTTCAATTATAACCTATAATCTCAAAATAATATTACTCTGGCATATATTTTCGAGAAAATACAAATATAAGATTATTTATTTCACTCAAAAATATATTTCGATTTTTTTATTCTCCTGATTCTAATACTGTAATGAATTGTCCTACATTCTAATCGCAATTTTCGAGTGACAACGAATGTTGATTCAGAAAGCATGTGGATTGATAAAAAATGATGTCATCTCACTGCTAGGTGGATAAAATACGTTTTTGGTGTTACAAAACGCCGAATCTTGGTGCTGTGGCATGAAATATTAGTCATTAATTATAAAGCTTGCTTCAGATAGAATCAGAACAAAGACAATTTCATGTATTTCAGTTATTTATTATTGAATTCAAGATCTTTTTTTATACAAATGTAGCGTTTTCTTCATACTTTTAAGAAAAAAGGGGGGGGGGATAAAATATACGTCACGGTTTCGAAGGAATTCTCTAATTTTTCCTGTAACACGGCTCATTAGGCGGCGCACACCTTCTTCGTCCATCGTTTTAGCTATCTTATTCCACCAGGTCGTCATCTGATTGATGTCTTTGACAACGTTTCCCTTTGACTTGAGTCTCCTCATCACGATTGCCCAGTATTTCTTAATAGCGCGGACTGGGGGCAGTTGGGTGGGTTAAGATTTTTCGGAACAAACTGGACCCCTTTCTCTGCATACCATTCATAAACGACTTTGTTGTAATGACAGCTTGCCGAATCTGGGCAAAACATTACGGGATGGACGTGGGATCGAATGAACGGCAAATTCATTTTGGAGACACTCTTTTTGGTATAGTTCCGATATCATTGTCTCATTTGTAACGAAAACTTTCGTTTTTTTTCCACAGCTGCAAATGCCCTGCCAAATCATAAATTTTCTTGCAAATTTGTCAGCAAAAACAAATTTAAATTTGACTGGAACATCCCCCCGAGCCGTTGACAAGTAAAATTTTTGACCTGGGATTTGCCCGAAGTCAGCCTTGACATAGGTTTCATCGTCCATCAGAAGACACCCGTTGAACTTGGTCAGCATCTGACCACACTATTCTGTTTTATGGTCCGATTTGGCTGTTTGCTAGTTCGATACGACTTGAATCCTTCCCGGAGTCGAGTTCTCCTCACGGTAATATGGGCAACACCGAATTTTCTGGCCAAATCACGGTCCGACAGATTAGGATTCCTCTTAATCGTCTTCAAAATCTTATTACGTAGTTTCCGGTCGACAGTTTCACTCCGACGATTGGTTTGAGGCTTCCGAATTGTCTTCTATGTTTCCTTATACCGTTTGATAACGCACCATACGGTATATCTGGGCAATTTCAGCTGTTTAGCTAGCCTAGATGCAGACCACAATGGATTTTCCAAATAACTGTGCACATTTTTTTTCCTTCTTTCGGCTTCCATGTTGATTGTTAACAAAGTACAGTCGATTTACAGAATGTCAAAAATCATACGTGAAACTGACAAAATTCCCGACACGTGGGCGCCAAGAACTTCCAAATCCGTCCACCAGGAGAGCCACAATATGAGCAAAAGTTTGTTCCAATTCTAAATGAAGCAAGCTTTATTTCGATCTCATCTCAATAGTATAGTAACAATAGTCTTCTTTCGTCAAGTTAAATAAAATTTTACAAAATATTGTATGGGTAAGATATACGAGTATGGGTAGTAAAACTATAGTGAAATTATAAACTTGAACAAATTGGTTCTTTTGGGGGCCAGAAATCGATTCCAATCGAACCATTTTAGATATTTTCTTCTATTAACATACTAAATTATTGTTTCGCACCGTGTTTATCCTCCCTTATTCGATTGTATATTGTATGTTAGAATAAGTTTGATGTGTATAAGTTGTACTTCAGTATAGGAGCATCGTCACAAGTCTGGAATAGACCTGTGCGCCGATCAAAATTGTCAACATCGGCGGCTAAAGCGTCTTTTTGACCAGCGGCGGCGGCAAATCGGCGTGACGCCATTTCGGAGGCGGCGCGATTTGGCGTAATCATTTAAAATTTAAAATTTAAATTTTGCGGCCGATGTGATATATTCGACGGCATGATTAAAATGTGACAACCGACGCGTTGATCATCTTTTTCTTAAATTGGCGGCTTGTCGAAATTATCGGCGGCAACTTAAATTAAAGATGGCACAATTCACTCATTCAGTCAACTAATGAAACGGAGGTGCGAAAAATCATGTTTGTTTTATTCTCAGTAACGTCATCTAGTTATGACTCTGACATTAGCCACCCGCCATTTCTTTCTCATTGTTTCTTATGGCATTTTTCAAGATAACAAAAACCTTAGCAGAGTGAAATTATCGGTTCACATTTTATGCAACTAAAACCATTAAAGACAAGGTGTCCTCATAGCTACTCAATACTGGCTAGGGGCATTCAATTCACAACTTGCACTGTTGTCAATTATTTTGTTGTTGAAGGAAGCCTTTCCTGTTCTAGATTGCAACTAAATTAACAAGTCCCACAGCTCGATTGGCCTCATTGCAAGTACCAAACCGTGATCATGACATTTTCCAAAACAAAGCAATACACATCACACCTTTGTAGTACGAAAAAGAGCTCAACACACCAACAGAAAATGTTTCCCTTTCGGGCCAATTTACGATCCAAACGTGATTGTCACACACCATTCCATGCCCGAATCGGTCTCACGACACATTTTCCAAGATAACAAATTTGCATATTGAACGTGAATAATTGTGCAACCAACTTGAGTCCACCATTGGCCTCTCCAAGACTCCTCTGGAAGCAGCGGAGTAATGCGATCGCCAGGACCGAATTGAACCAGATAAAACTTTCATAGTGGCACCGAGAGGGTCCCCGTGCATCCTGCCAACACAGCACACAAACTTGCAACGATCAAAGTTGATCTTCGAAGAGCGAGAGAGCAGAACTTTTGCATATCGATACAAATAAATCGGTTGTGCGATGGAAGTGGCCTGGTTTTTCGGCAGTTTGCTGGTGCAAGTTTTTCATCAAGACTGAACTTTTCAAGTAGCTGTCGAAGAATCAAAACCGAAAACGTTTGTAATTTATTTATCGAACTTTCTGGCAGAACATAAATAAACGAGTTTTGCATACTGGTACGGTGGCCACGGGAGTCAGGGAGCGCTGAAACCAGTTCCGCGGTGGTTGATGGGAAAATAAACAAAAAAAATATTCAAATCACAGTTCGTCGTCGTCTCGTCGTGGAAATTCCAAGAAACCCTAGCGTCACCGTTTGAACGATTTATTGAATGTTGGTTGTTCATTATCAGCGCAACGGTTGGGTAGCGAAATTCGACTCGTTTCGGAAAAGTTTTGCCGATGCAATGATTTGATTAAACCGACACGACAGCGACAGCAGAGTACGAGTTGGTATCGAAAGATTGGCAGTGTTTTGGTAAAAGTTCCGAACTGTGAATTGAAACACAAACCGACCGCCGTGAAGTATGTGATAACAGAATTTATTTGTGCAACGGGCGAAGGGAAAATTCTGTTTCAGTTCACTTGGACGGTGGATTCCATCCAGATGGAGCGGAAGAAGCGAAGGGAAAGGAAGTGTGGTTGAATTCGATTAGCTTCCTATGCGGAAATCGCAACTGATTAGCATTTTGCCGCGATGTTAATCAATGGGTGACCTCAAACTATGTAAAACCAGGCATTGGGTAAACATTGGATTTTGATACGATCACCTGTCCCTTCGCTTCGGTCGTCCAGCCGGTTCCAACAGGGGATCTAAAATGATTGTCCCTGACGGTCGGTGAATTGTCAATATTATGTCGGTGGTTTAGCTCATTGCTGCAACCGCGTGATGGGACAGCGAAACCGTTCACGAAAGTTTATGTTTCGCGCCGATGCAATATTTTGGTGAAACCAGCAGCAGCCTTGAGTACTCCATTGTGCGGGGCGGGTAGGAGCGAGGAAGTGGCTACATGGTCGAAGCGCATAGTCAGCATGCAAGCGAGTGTTTTAATGAAGGTGATTGATTATTTATGAGGGCGTTCGAAGTTGGTTCCGATGAGAGCGGCGCTGCCACGTCGATGGGATGTGAGTTTTTGAATTAATTAGTTGGAGAAACAAATTTGCAGTGCGCAAATTTTGTAAATTTATCCTGCTGCTAGCTGCGAGGGAGATAAATTTGGATCGATTTTATATACGAATTTAAAGGCTTGGGTAGAGCGATCAAAAAAATCGAATGCTGAGTGTTTTAACACAACGGCAATCAATTGTAATTTTAAACTTTGTAGATTAATGAATGATTTTTTGTCTTTCTCATATAGAAAGGTTATGCAATCACTTGAAAAACCGACTAGTGAAAATTGGCCCGGAGGGCCAAGTGTCATATACCACTCGACTCAGTTCATCGAGCTGAGCAATGTCTCTGTGTGCGTGTGTGTGTGTGTGTGTGTGTGTGTGTGTGTGTGTGTGTGTGTGTGTGTGTGTGTGTGTGTGTGTATGTGTCAAATAAACTCACTAGGTTTTCTCGGAGATGGCTGAACCGATTTTGACAAACTAGGATTCAAATGAAAGGTCTCGTGGTCCCATACGGAATTCCTGAACTTCATCCGGATCCGACTTCCGGTTCCGGAATTATAGGGTAAAGTGTGTTCAACATTGTACACCGTCACTTAAACCGGCGAAACAAAATACGTAAAAAATTTTCTAAACTGGTCTCAAAACTACACAAATCGATAGTCATTATCAGTAGGCAACTAATCAAACCGATTCCGGCTCTCCTGGTTCCCGGTATCCGGTTCCGGAAGTACCGGAAATAGTGGTCATATATACCAAAATGGTTCTCACTCACTTTTCTCAGCGACGGTTTGACCGATTTACACAAACTTAGATTCAAATGAAAGGTCTTCCGGTCCCATACGGAATTCCTGAATTTCATCCGGATCCGACTTCCGGTTCCGGAATTATAGGGTAAAGTGTGTTCAACATTGTACACCGTCACTTAAACCGGCGAAACAAAATACGTAAAAAATTTTCTAAACTGGTCTCAAAACTACACAAATCGATAGTCATTATCAGTAGGCAACTAATCAAACCGATTCCGGCTCTCCTGGTTCCCGGTATCCGGTTCCGGAAGTACCGGAAATAGTGGTCATATATACCAAAATGGTTCTCACTCACTTTTCTCAGCGACGGTTTGACCGATTTACACAAACTTAGATTCAAATGAAAGGTCTTCCGGTCCCATACGGAATTCCTGAATTTCATCCGGATCCGACTTCCGTTTCCGGAATTAGAGGGTAAAGTGTGTTCAATATTGTACACCGTCACTTAAACCGGCGAAAAAAAAGAAGTGAAAATTTTTCTAAACTGGTCTCAAAACTACACAAATCGATAGTCATTATCAGTAGGCAACTAAACAACCGATTCCCTTGTTCGCGGTATCCGGTTCCGGAAGTACCGGAAATAGTGGTCATATATACCAAAATGGTTCTCACTCACTTTTCTCAGCGATGGTTTGACCAATTTCCACAAACTAATATGCAAATGAAAGGTCTTCTGGTCCCATACGGAATTCCTGAATTTCATCCGAATCCGACTTCCGAATCCGGAGTTATTGAGTGCGTACTAGTAGAGTTTGTGTGTCATGTTAGTTGTTGGCCGTACGAACCGACTTTGGTTATACCGGTTCTCGGGTTCCGGTGCCGGAAGTGCATATAATAGTGAACCCATTTCGTTCTCTTAAGGATGGCTTACGCAATCAAAGCACTGTTTTATTCTGTATGTTATGCATAAACAATCACTTGGTTTCTTTCAAAAATCGAAGAGAAAATTTTTGAATAGAATACCACAATATTATATGTACATGAGAAAGACATCATTACACCACTAGGTGGATTAAGACAGGTTTTTTAACAGGAAATTCGTTTTGTTAATGATTCGGGGTTTTAACGAAGCAATAATTTGAATGCAAAATAGGAAAAAGCTGAGATTATGTCATTTTCCTTCTCCAACAGGCATAAAACATTCTTATTTTGTGTATCAACAGATTACATACGTCCATATGATATATAACGCTAGTAAAATAGGTAAATTAATAAGGCTAGCAGGAAAAGAGTCTCTGAAAAAGGTTTTTTTTAGTACTGCGCGATAACCGAGCACCATCGTTGATAGAGCGTTCAGTGTGATCTCGTTTTCCCGAATGATGACTGCAGTTATGTCTAACACAGATGTTAGGGTACATGCGACAAAAAAGTCCGTCCGTCAGAGAACTGATCAACTTCAAAGTTAAAGTTTTACGTTTGAGAATCAAATGTACAATTGCATCAGTTAAATCTTTTTGTTTCGATGATTCCCGGCACTAAGAGCATGACCAGTAAACTCCGGGATTTTATCGTATTCGAAATGCGTTGAACGATTAACGACTATTTATTGTACGGAACAAATAACTTTCACTATGAAAAATCGTACTACCGTCGAAGAGAAATAATACGTATGCTCTTACTTATGTATTTTAGCCTTGGCAACACTAAGTGTAGCCCTGTGAATTTAACGTTTCCATCATAAAGCTTGAAATTTTTAACCATTACCATCTTCAGAACATTTTGTCATTTGAGCGCTGTTAGTTTTGTTTTGGAAGGATTCTTAGTGTCAGTAGGATCCATAGTACAAGCCATGCAATGATTCTGTGCACTAAGAATCGGCTGCGAAGTCTGTTGAAACAGAAGATCAAATTCCACTACAGGAAAGTAATACCAAGACTTTGCTTAGTTTTGTTTAAAGTGAGTTGAAAATTTTACCTCAGCAAAAATGGAGTTGAATCGTAAACATTTTCGTGCAATGATTTATTACGACTATCAAGACATGGGAGCTTCAATCAACTTAGTTCGACTTTTAGCAGTGCATGCGAGTGTTAAAAACTGGTACAACGAACGGTGTTGTAGTTCACTTGTCGATGAATTCAAGGAAGGTCGTCCAAAATCAGTTGTTTTACCAGAGAACATCGATGCTGTGAAAAATCTGAAAATGGAAGATCGTCATGTGGCGCTCCGTGAAACAGAGGCTGGTTATTTTGGCTATTCATACAATGTGATACAGAACGTCGACGAACATTTTACCTTAAAACTGCTTCGTGTCAGTTTTTTAGATTCCGCTTGGTTTTGAATTTTCCTCGATTTTGTGCTTGGTGACTTGGAATATTTTTTTTCTGAAAAAGGAACTATAATTTAATTTTTACTAAATATAGTTATTATTTGATTTGAATACAATTAATGTAAAATAAATGTAAATTAACTTATCTTTTCATAAATAAAAATTTGAAACCGTACATTAAAACCAAAATATTTGTCAATTTATTAGTTCTGATTCATGTTTCTCTAACTGGTCCTTCCTTATGAAAATTCTTCCATAAGCCCTGAGCTCAAGTTGTAGATGGAAACGCATGGTATTTAGTTCTAAGGGCATGTGATATATGATTTTAGAACTAGATACCATGCGTCTCCATCGGATGATGACAATTTAATGGAGACGCATGGTTTTCCGAATCCCTGTCCACCATCTTCACCGGAACTAACAAGATCTTTTTGCCGTTACTAACCTTTTCGCATCCCCCCTCCCCGCCTCTTCACCATCTCGATGTCAACTAATTAGATCTCTGTCGGTCTTAGTCATTTCGTTCCCATATCCCCTTTTTACTTCGTATTCCGCAATATTTACTTCTCTATATTTTTTCGTTCTCTTCTGTAATATCACCATCATCGCCCACGGAAGGCCGCTCTAGTCTATATACAGCATGCGGGTCACCCGCCGGGTATGTTTCCCGCGGACCTACACGGACCGAAGGATGCGGCCAACGTCATCTGGAAGACTCATGACATACTCAATCCACCGGCCGGTGCCGACCGCCAGCTGAAGGCTGGATCTGAGAAGTCGACCACTGCGACCCCAATACAACATTATCCAATTATTCTATCTTAGTTTTAAGTTAGTCGTTAATAAAATTAGGAAAAAGCCCTTGGCATCTTAGAGCTTAAGCAGTGTGCCTTGAAAAATTATATTATTGAAAAAATGGTTTTCCGAATGATTTATTTTTTTAAAGTCTGATATTATACCCGGCCACATTTTTTAAATAAATGATTTATTTTTGATGTAAAATCTTGAGTGGTACCAAAATTGTAAGTGCGATTTAAAAAAATCGAAAATTTTGAACATTTTTTTCACATGAAATACATTTTGAAAAATTCTGAAAAAAATCAGAAAGGTTTCCCATGAATCCTAAAATATTCCTGATTTTTTTTCAATTTTTTTGTTTAAGAGGTTTATGAAAAATTTAAATAAAATGAAAATCAGAAAAACCACCCTAACTCCACCAATATGGCAGTTGAAGGGTAAAAATGTTGGGAAAATCATCTCCATTATAAACTCTTTCAAACAGCGTATATCATTTTTTTTCTGTTTGGAGGCAGTTTTTATATGAAAACCCGGTAACACCCTTTGTGGTATAACATCTACACAGGTGACGAAACATGGATTTACTCATGTGAGCCCGAAACTAAACAGCAGTCGACTGTATGGATGTTCCAAGAAAAAGGCGGGTGGGTAATGTCAGAGACATAACTGGATGCCGTGAATACGAAAAAACTGGCACGCTCCCATCACTTTTCCGAATATCAGTTAGTTGATTGATTGTGTGAATTGTGCAAGCTTTCCTCTTTTTCACTACTAGAGTTTGAAGCGATGCACCTACATTAAAGTACAGATTAGTTACATTACACAGCTACTATTCTACAACTATATATTCCAAACTTGAAACAATTCCTTTTTAATTTGCTAATATAGGAGGCTAGGTACGACAAATTTGTAGTTTATTTTTATTGAAGCTATGAAGTTCAAAGATATCTGATTCTTTTTGAAATTTCAGTATGAGACAATTGCAATGGCCTGGTCTGAAATGTAACGGTGTGTGTGAAAAATCAAAAAAAAAAAATTTGCCAAAAAATTTCTGATTTGGCAAGGGAGTGCAACTGCGGAGTAAAATCCAAACTGCTCGTGACGAATAAAATAATGGATTCGAAGAATGCCTCAAAAACGCGCACTACCTTTCATTAAAACCTATAAAGGTCCCGTGAAGTTGTGAAAATGCAAGAGTAATTTTAATAATAATAATGATAATAATAATAATAATAATAAATCATATCTCTGGATTCGAGTTCCTGAATAAGGAACTAAATTTGAAACCATTTTCAAAATCCAGAAATAGGTTTCAGCTTAAATTCTGTACCTGTAATCTGGAACTAAATTTTTAAATAGAAGTATGAACTTAAAATTAACTTCAGAATTCAGGTGGCCCAGAATCTAGTTTCTGAGATTAGTTCTTGAATTTAACTAAAATTTCAGTTCTCTGCTATTGCTGGTTTACTGTTAGCCACGACGTCCGAATGCGAAGAAGAGTTACATTGCTTCCACCTGAGCATTTGAGGTGGAAGAACCTCAGCACGATATCCAGTTCCGTCTAACGTACTAGAAAAAATGAACAATTCTCGGTTAAGATTTACCTATTACACTCGGCCAGTAGAACATCGGAACTGATATGTGCCTGACTACCTCAAAACCGTCGTCCTGGTGCGAAAAAGGCAAGCAAACGTGATGAGTTGTCCTTGTTGTTTCCAAAAGTTTGAGAAACCATAGATTTTGAGTTATCTATGGTTATTTTACACTGTTGAAAATTTAATCACTAATTCCTGATTATATTTCTGATAGCATGGAGAAAAAACTATGTTGTTGCGTTAAGTACAACCACAGATATTTACGATAAAAAAACTTATAACTCTCCCAGAAGGTAAATTGTGTAAAGGCGTCCCATAGTAAAGTAAGTTGTATTCACGACAAAAAACCCTGTGTATGTGATGGACGATGCCATAGAAGTACGTGTACATGACCTTCCCCCGAAGCTATTTCGCTAGATAAAAAATACGGAAAAATTTTTCCCATCGAAAGGAAAGTATGCGGTATGCGGGATGGCGTGCGAGTGTTACGTATGCGACTGCGAAAGGCAATTCCATCTCATGTAATTTGTTATTGGTTATTGGTTATGGCTACAGACATCCTTGTAAATCGTTGGTTACCTATGAGAATCAACTGAATACATGTCAATTTTGTAAGCAATCTGCTCAATACCCTGCACTGAAACTGAACTTACTATTCGTTGATATAAAATTATAAATATTTCATCGATAAAATTGACATCTTAACAGGCTTTAATGAAATGGAATTCAATGTAATGAATCTCCTTCGAAATCAAAACCACCTTTCAACGGACAGGCCTTATTAAAAAAGCTTCAAATCGATTCCCTAAATATGCATGCAATTTACATCCACTCACTCGACGTCGTGGGAAACCGCCGGCTTCCGATAAAAAAACGGAAAATTATAATCATGATACTTGACGTAAGTGTATTGTAATTTATTTGAATAGAGAACAGCTTCATGGAGTGACACGAGGAATTCTCTTGAAAAACGAGCCTTAGTAGCTTCCAATGGTGGATATGTAGATCTGAACAAAAAGTTCATGAAATTCTTATTTGTTCTTCTGCCATTTGTTGAATGTAGAATTGCTAAACATATTGCTCTAGAATGACCCAAAATCTGGCCGCTTTACTTGATAATATCCGGTATAAGAACCCATAATTTAAAAATTGAACGCCTCTGCTCGAATCACAATCACGCACACTTCATATCTGCACGAATCCCGACAACAGCCCTTTCTCGTTTGATTATGTATAGACTGACCAACCATATCGACTACTGCGGAAGGCTTTCAAGCGCATGAATAATACATGATTAATTATCATGCTCAATTTATTTTGGTTTTTCCTTCGTTCCATTTAGCCGTCAGGATCCCCATAGCACTCTAGGGGTCTGCTGCACAGAGGACCAAGATCAATTCACCGCATCCGTATGGGATCCTTGTGCGAAAAGGGAAACACGTTCCGTGTACACGGGTTGGAAAACAAAACAAGACCTCTTCTTCTTGCTGTCCGATTACGGACGGTCCGGGCGTACGGTCGGACCGGGCGATTCAATATCCGGTGATGGTGTAGAGCAGGAAGTGAAGCGAGAATGGACGCTCCGTCAATCCCCGGGATCGAACCACCGGACCCGACTTATGCTTATTTGTTCGGTTGCTTTGTCTTTCGGTCGATAATAGAACCATAAACGTGATTTCTCTTTTGACACTGCCGCATCATCAGCGATGAAGGCGGAAACGAAGTGCTGATGATGTTTGACTACTCAACCGATCGATCCCTAGCCGCAATTTGCTGAAAAGCCCAATAGTTGGCTCTCCATTGAGCACAACTTTAAGAAGCGACAACCGGTTGGTTTATTCGATTGTGTATTCCTAGGCGCGACTCTATCCGTTGGCACATCTCACTCTCACTCTCATTCTCTGGTAACTGTGGTCTCGGTAGTCGGTAAACAACCACACTAACCATCCGGATTGCGGTCAAGCAGTTTTCATTCGCAACGAAAAGGAACCCACAACGATTACCGCAAGAACGACGACCAAACGCTGGAGGACAGGACAGCCTAGAGCCCGCCAAGCTATCTCCACCTTTCGCCATTCACCAGTCTGGTCTGTTTACATTGGAACCTTTTGTGTACCGTTTACTGTTCAGTATTTCCCGTAGTTCCTTTCATGTATTACACCGCCCCTTCGGGTGTGGTTACGCTGCCAGGTGGAAAACAGTCAGGTGAAAAATACACAACACTTTCCGATGCCATTAGAGTACGAGCGGGTAAATCAAAGCCACCGTTACCGGCGGGATGCGAAGTACCCCCCCTTCCACCGCTTCAAAGAGTAACACAGAAAAAAAAACCCATCCTTGATACCGGCTATCGCACTCCGTACCTTTGGTCGTGCTTTGCCTTGAATTGAGTTCATTAGGCAAGAAACGAGTGCGAGAAAAGTTTCCACGGAAAACAACTTTGCTATCGGAGATTTTTCTTTCATCACTTTAATGCTGAATGTATTGAGCACTGTTTTGCACCTCGTGGAAATCTTTCCATCTGACGAATGTCTGTGTACTGTTTTTTTTAAAGACAAGTGCATTGCTGTCCGGACGCTATCATCTTTAACATCCATGCATTCACCGGATATCATTATTTATTTGCTTTTATTTATGTAAACTCGCAGACATGATCAGTAAATACACGGAGTGTTTATAAATCACATAATTGCAATATAACAATAGTTGATTCTCGTTTTGATTGTTTCGACTCCAAATTTATCGGTTCAATTAACATTGCTAATAAATCGTTTTTTTTCCACACGCTTGTTAATTTTTAATTAACATTTCAAAAAGTCCTATTGAACATTTTTCTAACATATAGGCTGGAAACTCCGCTCCATCAGAAACAACAATAAAACGTTGGTTTGCTGACTTCAAACGAGGTCGTAGAGATGATGCAGAACGCAGTGAACGTCCTAACGAGGCGGTAATACCAGAAAACATTTGAAAAATCCACAAAATCGTTTTGAATGATCGAAAAGTGAAGTTACGTGAGTTCGCTGACATCGAAAAGATCTCAAAAGAACGTGTTGGATTCATATTGCACGAGCATTTGACTATGAGAAAGCTCTGTTCAGAGTGGGTGCCGCGTTTACTCACGGTTGACCAAAAACGAGAACGCGTTGATGATTCTGAGCAGTGTTTAGCCATGTTTAAACGTAACAAACGGGAATTTTTGCGTCAATATGTGACAATGGATGAAACATGGATTCATCCCTTCACTTCGGAATTAAAACGGTCGTTATCTGAGTAGACAGCAACTGGTGAACCTCGTCCAAAGTGCTCGAAAGCACAACAAACGGCTGAAAAAGCCTCGGTATTTTAGAATGTGAGTGGTGTAATATTAATCGACTATCTTGAGAGAGAAAATACCTTTAACAGTAAATATTATTTAGCGTTATTGGAGCGTTTGAAGGCTGGAATTGCAAAGAGACGACCCCAATTTTTTTTTCTTCCTTTCATCAACACAACGCACTTGGCAAAAGTCAATCAAAACAATTGCAAAACGTCATGAATTGAACTTCGAACTACTCCCACATCCACCGTAGTCACCAGATTTGGTTCCCAGCGAGTGCTGGTTGTTCGTACACTTGAAAAAAAAAACGAATGAAGAGGCTTTTGCTGAAACTGAGGCCTATTTTGAGGCAAAAGATAAATCGTTCTGTAAAAGTGATATTGAAAGGTTAGACAGGTGCTCTTGATAGAGATTACGTTGATGAATAAAGTTAACTTTGAACTAAAAAAATCGTGTTCTCTTTGCAAGGCCCAGGATTTTTCAGCCCATGTGTTAAATATGGTCTGCGATTCAGAACAAAAGGCGCCGATCTAACAAGGCAGATGTCGTGTGTCCAAGTTCTAGCTTGGAAGGATTCGTAGTGTCAGTAAGATCGTAGCACTTACCACACAAGAGTCGACTGAGAAGTCTGTTGAAACAGAAGGTCAAGTTCCGCATCGGAATGTAGTACCCTGACTTTAAGGAAATCGCTGCTGGGACAGTTGTCACATGTTATTCGGGAGGTTTAAAACAAGAAAACTACTGCCGAGACAACAAAAACAAAAAAAAACAGAATATTGAAGTGAACAATAAGACGATTCATAACGAGCAACTTCAATGCACAAAGGCAAGTGGTGATTCCCCAACCAAGGTCAATCACTATTGACCTCATTTGATGTCGCATTCAACGTTCGTTTCTAGAAATTTCAACTTTGTATAAGCAGCAAATACACATCGAGTTGAACAAAATTACTAAGATACAACTCAAAGAAGCATTTACGTCCAACTCTTTTTACGCGGGGGATACGTACCGCGTAAAAATACCGCGCAAAAAACCGCGTAGCTTCGGAAATACGCGTAAAAGAACCGAAAAATTGAAGAATTTTTTGTAATGCCAAATGGCTTAGTAATGCATGAATCGTTCATATCTGGTGAAAAAAATCGACTTTGAGATTTGAGATTTGAGATTTGAGATTTGAGATTTGAGATTTGAGATTTGAGATTTGAGATTTGAGATTTGAGATTTGAGATTTGAGATTTGAGATTTGAGATTTGAGATTTGAGATTTGAGATTTGAGATTTGAGATTTGAGATTTGAGATTTGAGATTTGAGATTTGAGATTTGAGATTTGAGATTTGAGATTTGAGATTTGAGATTTGAGATTTGAGATTTGAGATTTGAGATTTGAGATTTGAGATTTGAGATTTGAGATTTGAGATTTGAGATTTGAGATTTGAGATTTGAGATTTGAGATTTGAGATTTGAGATTTGAGATTTGAGATTTTGAGATTTCCGAAATCGAAAGTTGTTTTTTATGCCAAATGTCTTACAAATGCATGAAACGTCCAGATCTGGAGTAATCTGAAAAAAAAATTTAAAAAAAGACTGAGAATTTGAGACAACGTAATTTCAGAAAGCAATATTGAACACACTTTACCCTCTAACTCCGGAACCGGAAGTCGGATCCGGATGAAATTCAGGAATTCCGTATGGGACCACGAGACCTTTCATTTGAATCGAAGTTTGTCAAAATCGGTTCAGCCATCTCCGAGAAAACCTAGTAAGATTATTTGACACACACACACATACACACACACACACACACACACACACACATACACACACAGACATTGCTCAGCTCGATGAACTGAGTCGAATGGTATATGACACTTGGCCAATTTTCACTAGTCGGGTTTTCAAGTGATTGCATAACCTTTCTATATGAGAAAGGCAAAACGTGATAATCCACCTAGCAGTGAGATGATACCTTTTTTTATCACTCCGCATGTGTTTTTGCATGGATATTCTTGGGTGTTTTGGTTCTCATGACATTATTTTAATTATCGTCGTTTTAAACAGCAAATTGAGATTTTAATCACTCATTACCTGTAATGTCGAAACTGCAAATCGTATCGAATTTCAATCTTAACGTGTGACAATCGATTGAACATTCCAGTAAGTTCCACTGTCGAAGTAAGTACCACTTTAGAGTTTTTCGTCATTGTTTATGGTGCTTCCAGAGCCGGTATTCAGGAACTAGCACAACTCAAAATGATTCGAATAGCCATAAATTATTACGCCAAACAATTTACATTTTCTATATCAGTATGAATTTCAAAAACTCATCATCTGTAATTCCAGAATCGGATAAGATTCACCAATTTTGTATGGGACCTTAAGTCCTTTAATTTGAATTTTTGTTTTTGAAGTTCGATTTCGACTTTTTTGAGAAAATGATTAAGCTTTAAGAAACGATTCGATACTGGAACCGGAATTCTAAAATCGGTGCAGCCGAAATCAGTTAAATTCACCTGAGCAGTGTGTAGACATCTTTGAGAAATTGTAGTGCGAATTAAAATTTGGGGGTACATTCCGAATCCAAAAACGAAAACCACTTAAACCGAAATAAATTTATTTAATAATCGACTATCCAAATCTGCAAACCCGATATACCTGATTAATTTATGTGAAATGGACATTTTTATACTGTATCTCCTAAATCAGAAGTTTCATTTCATTTGAATCGTAGATCGGTTCAGCCATCTACGAGAAAAATGAATTGCATTATTTTAATTTCGTTTCACATATCCGCATTCCTGTGGTTCCGCAATCAGAAGTCGGATCGAAACATAATGCATGAACCTTGTTTGGGAGTATACTACTTTTCATATGAATCTGAGTTTGTAGAAAACGGTTTAGCCATCTCCGAGAAAATTGAGTGAAATTATTTGTCACGCACGCATTTGCTGATCTCGACGAACTGAGTCGTATGGTATATGGAAGTTTTGTTCTTCCAACAAGTAGTTTAAAACAATACAATTATGGAATTGCTTTCAACTCGAAAATTCTGCCATCATCCGGTTTACATATGCCATATTCGAACGATTATGTTGCCAAAAACGAACCGTGCTAAAATCGGTCCGAGGCAAAATGTCATGAAAAAGGATGCTGTACACAGTCTTTTTGGTACTTCGAAACAATTTTATGTAACAGTATAAAAAATCGTGTTTTATGTTGCTCCCAAGCATTTCTTTGCCAGACAGCGCTCAAAACTCCTACTGCTGGAATAGGGCGAAAAGTCACTTATACAAAAATTTCGATATCTCCGTTGAAAATGGACGGATTTTAACAATCTATGGCTTGTTGGATAGCTATTGCCATGTGGAATCTAAGTATAGAAACATTTTCTATGACGAGGAGACCTTTCATTTGCGACTAGTTTGATCAAAATCGGTCCAGCCATCTCTGACCTCTTAGTTGACAACACACATACAGACACACACACGGACATTTGTTCAGTTCGTCGAGCTGAATCGATTGGTATATGACATTCGGCCCTCCGGGCCTCGAAAATTTTTTCTAAAGTTTGAGCGAATTCTATACCAATTTTGTATATATATAAAAAAAGGTAAAAAATACAACAATGACTTCGTTTATAAATAACCCCCGACAAAAGACCATACAGATTATAGCCGGAATTGCATAAAACTATAACTAACTCTTCTTAATCCACCATTTAAGAACAAGGGCAGCATTCCAATTCTATCAATGAGTAAAAGGAGTAGTGTTGCGAAAAAATCAAAATTTCAAAAATTGCAAAAAGTGAAAATCCGTAATCAGGTTTCGTTGACACAAAAAATCAGTTGAGAACTTCGAGACTCATGGTTTCATGCTTGTTTCATGAATGAAAATCTTGGAAATGATTTTTTCAGTCACTGAGTTTGTTTTTATGAAATCTCTTGACCTGATGTTTTCACGAGTGATAATGAAATGAACTTTACCTGATTATGATTTTCCCAACAATGATTCCAATGTCTTCTTTTTAACATTCCATTGATTCAGAAGGCTAAAAGTGATATCGGTAAGAAAATTATAGTTACGAATTATGAATGAAGCTTAACGATTGTTTTAGTCTTGTTGAGACGTAGACAAGCCTTGAGCTAGTTTGATCCGTATCTAACGAGGAAAACCGATTGAAAAAATGAAATGATACAACTATACAATGAAAAAGCTTCCGCAAAGACGGGACTAGAACCCGCAGTTAGCTCCTATCCGGGGAATCGTTTTGCCAGCTAAACTACCCTGCATTTCAAACACACGAAGCAACAGCCTAATTGAACAGAAGAACCGGGCATGTTTAGCTGTGCTCGGGCATCACGTGGTTCAACTATAGTCTTGTCTCTATGGCAATCCCTCCTGAATAATTGATTTGATTTCGTGAGAAGATAATCGAATTTTTTAATTATGACAACGGTAAGAAAATTGAGTCAGGTCATTTAAGTCATTTATTCTATCATATCTACGAAGTCGACAGTGACCGCCGTTTAACAAACCTAAGCTTTTTGAAAATGTTCGAGAATATTGAGTGAAGAGATTACCAGTGCTTCTTGTCAGTTACGTCACTTATACCATCATATCGCCGGAATCTGGAGTTCCAGGAATTTATTCTTCGAACACGAAATCAATAAATCAATAATAGCCTTCCAAATTTGGCCCGGAAGTTCAGAAGTCATAAACAAATCGACTCAGATCGTCGAACTGACAAATATTCATATGAATGTGTCAAATAATCTCACCTTCTTTTCTTAGAGTTCTTCTTGGTTCAGCAATAGGTTTGCCTTTGGTTCTAATGGAAGGGCTTGTGGTCTAAGAAAGAATTCCTGAATTTTGTCTGGATCCGAGTTCCGGTTCCAGAATTAATGAGCTAAAAATTTACAATATAAAAGACCATTTCACAAATACAAATGAATGTAATGATCTCTTATGTATCACTCATATTTTCATATGTAATACTGTGGTATTACTCAAAATACTTTTTTTAACTCTTAGCACAGAAATTAAAAGAGTTGTTGGATAGGTTAAGTTATTCCTGAGAGAACGAAGTTAGCTTCAGTACTTCAGATAATTCCAGAACCAATATCCAAAAACCGGTACAGCCGAAGTAAGGTCGTATAACCATCAACCACATAACTAACTTGGACTAGTTTTGAACTCAAATTAGTAGATATTTTAAGATTTTTACATCGTAGCTCTGAACGACGGTTTTAAAGTTTAGGCCATCATCACCATGCACAAAAAATTGAATTTTACAGGTGACCCAATCCCACATTCATCCCTAATTCATAAAGACCTATTTTTTTATTTGGCGGAAAATTTGATTTGTGATGAGTTTATGTTACATTAGCATGAATTTTACTAGCTCCGGCTGTAATTTGCTAGTGACTAGCAGACGTTATTGTATGAAATTAACATACACCATTTACCAGCCACGCAGATGTGCGCTTCTGAGGCTCAGTCAACTAACGGACGTACTTTGTGATCCAATGATTCTCGGTTAAAGTCGCCGCCGTTGCTATCAGCATTTTTGTTTTGTTTTTTTTTAATGAATTTTATGCCATGGAATTTTCCAATCACACTGACTTTGCATCTTATTAGACGTACAATCACAAGGTTTTTTCTAAAGTGTACGGAATTCCGAAAGTCGGATTCAGATAAAATTTAAAAGTTTTGCATGAGGAAATAATACCTTTAATTCGAAACCGGAAACTGGAGGCCGGTATTACAGAAGTGAGATTCTTCGGTTGTCTGCTAGTAAGATCTAAAGAGTAGAGAAATTTATGAATAGCTTGCGAAAAAAATTGCAGCTCGAGTTATTTGGAAGTTGCGGTCTCTAACAAGCAAATCTGTAATCCATTCGGTTGCCGGGTCTACTCAAAGCTACACACTTCGAAAAAACCCTGTGATTTTACATCTTATTAGATGCACATAAATGGAGCGTCGCAGTTCACGCAAATTTACGTGGAAGAACAAATTCATACAGTCGCACCTGCTAACAGAATGCAAGTTACGTTCGAAACCAGTAAAATTCAAGCTAATCTGATTATATCGTATGAGAGATTAAGTCTTCTGTAAAATTCAGATTTTTTTGGTGTGTAGTTTCTTTGCCTTAATTAAACTTGAACACACGTTGCGGCAAAGCTACTTTAGTTGTACATGAAATTTGATTTCATTACGAGCACAAAAGGAAGAAACGTAGTCCGAGGCCTCTAATGACCAGTAAGAAGCGATGAGCTTTCGGCTACAAACCACAAATGACCGTCTCATTTATTCGTTTTTTTTTTAAGAACGATGCGGCGAAACTGCACACTTAGAAAAAAAATCGTGTAAATTTACGTCATTATAGATGCACATTAAAGACCGTCGTAATTCGCTTAAATTTACAATTCAGTACATCTAAAGATAAGCCATATCTTTAACTTCAAAGTTGATTTAGATGAAAGTTAAATCGATGCAGGCGCAACAATTATTTTTACATGTTATTAGATGTAATACTGTGTCATCAACGAAGAAATTGAGATTTTACGACAAACCTAAAACAAAATTAGAATTTTAGTAGTTATCAATTGCGTTTGGGTTGTGCATAAAATTTGTTCAGATCTTTAGATTTTTAGAGTTTAGGTGTATTAACCGAATTTGTTAAGATTGTCAGGTAAATCCAACTTTCAGTTTTTTTCTTGTAAATTTTGTTCATAATAAATTTATAAAGACTGTCCCAGAAAGTATGGACGCACTTTGATTTTGCTGAAAATAATTCACAAGTGTTAGATATTCAAATTTTATTCGATATACTAATAATATTAGACTACAAAAACAGAATATTATTCTCAACATTTGCTACTTAGCCATTGTAGACTAGCTGGCGCACCTTCTTGCGAACGTTCCTCATTAAATTCCGTAATGACTTCTTGGCGACAAGTTTTGACACTTTTTCCCAATCTTTTTCGAACTGTTGAATGGTTTCGGCTGCCGAGACATGTTTCCTAAGATGTGCCTTCGTTAATACCCAAAATTCCTCAATTGGTCGAAGTTGTGGGCAATTTGGTGGATTCATGTCTTTTGGGACGAAAGTGACAGTTTTGGTAGTATACCATTCTACCGTTGATTTCGAGTAGTGGCAAGAAGCAAGATCTGGCCAGAAGACAACAGGATCCTTGTGGCTTCAAATCATGGGTAGAAGTCGTTTTTGTAAACATTCCTTGATGTATATTTCGCTGTTCATTGAAGCAGTGGTGATGAAGGGTTTCGAAATCTGACCGCAGCTACAAATCGCTTGCCAGACCATAGTTTTCTCACCGAATTTTTCGACTTCAATCAATGTCTCTGACTGGTTTAACACTTGCCCTTCTCGCACCGTATAATATTGTGGTCCCGGCAAGGATTTGTAATCGAGTTTCACGTTGGTTTCGTCGTCCATGATTATGCAGTCCAAATTTCCAGCAAGAATCGTATTGTACATCTTTCGAACCCTCGGCCTGATCGAAGCTTCTTGTTTCGGACTACGTTTTGATTGTTTCTGCTTCTTATAGGTTCGAAGATTCTAACGTTCTTTAGCACGAAGAACATTTGACTTCGAAGTGTCCACTTTTTTGGTCACATCCCAAACTAAAACCTCCTTTTTTTGCTCCAACGCCTTCAGTATACGTTTATCCAACTGAGGGTTAGCAGGACCTTTTTTTCGACCCGTTTTCGGTTTATCCTCAAAGGTGTTATCCTCACCGAACTTCCTGATTGCATTTCGCACGGCGTTTTCACTTATTCCTTCCATTTTTGCTATCTTTCTCAGTGACAGTCCGCGTTCTGTGTACCATTTGTACACAATTTTTCGACTTTGTTCTGCTGAAAGCCCACGCATTTCGAAACAAACTAATGAAAACGAATAAACAACTGCACAAGTGGTTAGAGAAGAGTGTAAACAACAGGACGCAGTCATAAAAATTGACAGATTCTGAACCATTGCGAAATGGCATCGGTTTTTGGTTGCGTCCATACTTTCTGGGACAGTCTTTAACTAAAATAATAAAAAAAAATATATGTCATAAAATTTTATAGTTTTGGCTTGATTTTGTTTGGCAAAATTTTCCCAATAATAGAAACTCTCTGTATTTGCTTTAAACGGATGCTTTGAACGGATGTATAATTTTGTTCATCAATACATTGTTTCTGGTAATGATTCCAATATTTGGAGCAGAAAAATGTACATGTCATCGCTTTAATTTTTGAGTTATATACAAACATGTGAAAACATATGAAAAATTTATATATATTTATTATTTTATCAATTTTTAAGGGTTTCTTTCGATAGTGCAGGAATGGTAGTTGTGCAAAGATTGTAGCTGGTATCACTAGCAATCGAATGATGTGTAAAAATATATAGGTCATCGCTTTGAATTCCGAGATATTTACGATCATAGTAAAAAGTCTCACCCTTTCAGAAATCATCTATCTACAGTTTTTATTATAACTTCGGATAGACAACCCTATTTTTCAAAGTTATGACTCGATAAAGTTGAAGTTCTCAATATCCTATTCGCGATGCAGGTGTCGCATAAATGCAGATAGGGCCAATTTTGAGCTTGAAAAAAAACTTGGAACGGCTTGGTGCTCCGCGTAACTTTTTAAGGCTTGGTATTAGGAGTGTTAAGCAGCAACTCCGGAACCGAAAGTCAGCTTCAAATAAATTTAACTAATTGAATTCAGAAAGTCAACTGATATTTCAATTGAATTACGATCGCGGGTGGTTCCGTGTTATGTCATTCAATGCAACAAGTTATAATGATTTGTGTTTGCCATTTTCATTCAACTTTAAGGTGAACTTATGGCAGAGGCAATGTTATACAGGGTCCGGCACTCAAAGTGTAACCAACTTCAGACCGCTCGCGCTCGGAGTTGTATTGCTTACAAGCGCAAGAAAGCATTTTGCCAAAAGTGAACGCGAAAAAAAAATCTTGACTTGAGAGAGCGAAGGAGTTGCTTCGTTTGGTCGAAAGCGGTCAATTTCCGAACATTGTATTTTCTGACGAGAAAATTTTTCCAATTGAGCAATTCGTAAACTCTCAAAACGATAGGGTTTACTTGACCGACCGTTCATACGAGAATTTGAGTCATCGATTGGCCACCAGGAGGCAGCACCCGCAACAGATAATGGTTTGGGCCGCTGTAACCGCAGATGGGCGCTCTCCAATCGTTTTCATCGAGCCTGGCGTCAAGGTAAATGGGACTTATTATCGGGAAAGTATTCTGGAGGTTGCTTTGAAGCCGTGGGCAGACAAACATTTCGGTGGCAGACCATGGACGTTTCAGCAGGACTCGGCACCGTCTCACAAAGCTCGAGTGAACCAAGAATGGCTGAAAAACAACGTTCCGAACTTCATCACGTCCACACAATGGCTCTCGAATTCACCAGATGCGAATCCAATGGATTATTCTCTTTGGGCCATTTTGGAGAGCAAAGTCCGAACTAAAAGATACACCAGTCTCGAGGCGCTGAAAAAAGTTATTGTCCGCGAGTGGGCCAAAATACACCTGCAAGTCACATTCGGGCAGCTTGCGATTCGTTTTTTGACCGTCTCAAGGCCATAGTCAAGGCAAAAGGTGGTCATATCGAGCAAAAGTGAATTGATTCTGAATTTTGTATTATTTTTACACATTTTGTACTTTGAATTAAGTAAAAGTAATTTTCCAAACTGAATTTATGGCCTTTTTAATTGGTTACACTTCGAGTGCCGGACCCTGTATTTGTTTTGTATGGTTTCATTTACAAATGGTATGCATTCATTGAATGCATTACTTCAAAAAAGTTTCCGTTGTCGAAAACATTCAAAGGTTTATGTCCCTTCGGGATAGTGTTTATTTCAATGGCACTATTACCCCGAAAGCTATGAGTTCTTTAGTTCACTAGCAAATAGTAAGTGAAGGTGTTTTACATCTGACAAACTGTTTTACTACTCATCTATTTACAAACACGTAAACTGCATTCACGTTCAGCAGTATAAACAACAACTCAACGTTCGCTTCCGAGTGATATATTCTCGTTCAGAAAGAGAATCCCGCATGTAAGTCAATCCTGTACCTCAAAGTGATAAAACTGAAGATGTAGATCCATATAAACGTTTACTTCGATACCACCGGGGCGATTTAAATAGGTTTAACAACCTATCCAAAGTGTCACCGCTTGACGAGTTATTAAATATGATCTACCACTCGCTTCTTTCATGTTTCGAATGGTGCCGGGAGGGATTTTGCCGAACTCGGTATGTACTTGAGTAGGGTTCATTGTGGAAAATGTTTTCCAAAAGATGGACACTTTCACCATTACGTACTGTCAACGTTCAACAACCAGTTCTGAGGGTGGGTGGGTTGGTTGTTTGGAGGGGCACCGGTGGGCGGTGACGGTGAAAAGTCTTTTTACGTGTCCGTGTGTCCGAAGAATCTCGTTGCTCATTCATGACCGGCCAAACTGATCTGAGGGACCGGTCCCGGTCGTAAAACAAAAGCTGTCGTAGAGACTTATGACGTTTTTGAAATAAATGAAAATGTGGGAAGTATGCCGGAGGCCTGTGATGTGACTGAAATATTAAGTTAGTCACATCCGCAAATAGGGTGCGAGGCTTATGTTCGTCGGGAACCGATTGTCACCGTTCACACTGTTGAGCCCGTCGATTGGTTACAAAAGTAATCTGGTTTCATTTTCTTTCCTAGAGAAAGATAAAGAAAAATTGCCTATAAATAAACTAGAAATAGGCAAACCACCATAAAATAGATTGTCGATGCAAAAGCAGAGAGAAGGCAGCAGAGGTCACCCTGCCACCGGGGACAGCTTTCTGACAGGAAATGGAGCTGTTTTGAAAGGCACCCGACAGCTGCTTTTGTTGCAGGAGGACGACTGTCAGGAATGGAAACTCGAAGGGGCACCTTCTGTTCGCAACGGTGATGGGGCGTTAGAAATTTATTACTGAAGGAAAACTGCACCGTAATCCCAGAAAGCTGCTTGGTTGCAAACGGTTTCGACATATTGCAACCATTGCGGTGTGTGGTCAGCATACAAATAGCAGGAATTGAAGTACAATTAAAAGGAATATGGACAGATTTTTTTTCTTCATTTTTCACGTCACTAGACCTTCGACATGATTCTAGCAATAATAATGTCATACTTTTCGTGAGTAAATGTATTACTTTAAAGTAATTTAATTTACAAAAGCTTGGTTAAATTTGGATTTCTTCTTTTAAGGTGAATGCAGAAAGAGAAACCAATCAATGTTATGGTCAGATAAGAACCATGCAGGGGTCATCAAAGTAATATTTTGTTTCCTTTTTTTCTAACACAACTATTAACAATTGACCGATTTGCAACATTTATTTACACTTTATTATCATCCCTCATGCTCCTCATGATTATTTTTGCATCAATATTCAAATATATTAGCATTGAGCATTTCCAGAAATCAGCCACAGAAAAAGTAACAAAACTTTGCACATGTCTCCAATATGACAAACTATTTGTTTTGCACTGAGGGAGAGACCAATTTGACTCAAAACTGGTTTCGAAAATTGTGTCAAATCGTTGTAACTCGGAAACACCTGAAACAATTTTAATTTATTTTTAAGAATTTAATTTATCACTGGAAAGATATGATTTTACAGGTCAAAAGCTATAAAATCACTCATAGAAATAGCCGTTCTCGAGATAGATACTCAGATTCTTGATAAATTGCGCCCCATTTTACCTTTCTTATATAGAAAGACTATTTGTTGCCTTTCTCATATAGAAAGCCGACTTTTCAACCGAGGCCAAGGGGGCCGAATGTCATACACTATTCGATTCAGCTCGACGAACTGAGAAAACGAAATGAGATTATCACACACTACGATTCAAACGGAAGGTCTTACGGTCCCATAGCCGGCAATTGAATTTCATTCCGATCCGACTCCCGATTGTAATATGTGAAAATTAAGTAAAAAATGTGCACTCAATTTCCTCGGAAACGGCTTAACTGATTTTCAGTAACTAAACCCTTCCTTCTTTTTCTTCGTCTTCCACTATCTTTTCGATCACTCATTAGATCTACATGCCGATTCTAACTCCGTTGGTCGCCCACACTTACTTATCACCCCCTCCACCTACCTTCACCATCCTTTTACCTATCCATATTTCTCTTCTATAACTGGCCGTTTAAGCAAGAATACCATTGCTGCCCTGTAATATTGGTGTCATCAACTAGTTATAGGGTTATAAGTTTAGTTTTAATTGTTAATTATTTTTGTTAGCGCTAAGCTTTATCGCAGGGGTGGAAATAAGCAAATTTTTTTATTCTGAGTAAATAAAAAAAGTCTGCAGTATCTTTTCATATCACATATTTACTGTAGATATTATAATGAATTTTGAAAAGAATGATTTTTGTTAAGATAAATTTTGGTTTTATTTAGAATTGTAAAGGTCTTCAATTTCATTTCCTACAATTTAAAACATAATCGTAATTTTAGTTTTGTTACCCAATTTTTTAATTCACGGTGTTTGGCTTTTTGATTCCCAATCGGAAATCTTGATTTTCATTTTCATGCGCAAAATGGGCTTATTTCCACCTCTGCTTTATTGTATCTGTTGGATCATTGTAATGTGTTGATACAAAAGATGAGAAGGTTTTATGCCTGCTGGAGAGAGAGATTGCCAACTTTCATCTCCAACAAGCTGTTCCCTGCTCCCCGAAATAAACAAGAAAAAAACTAAAATTTTAACGAAAGGTCTAGAAATTTTTCGAAAATTTCTAGATTATTTTATCCGGATCGGACTTTCGGTTTCGGAACTAGAGCGGGATAAGTGGAAAATTTTCAATTTCATTCGTATTTTTTTCATAAACGATAACAAATAGAAGTACAAGTTCCATAAAACTGACTAATAGTCTCCCTTTTCCTGTTCCGGCAGCACCAAAGGTAGTGAAGAAAAACTTCAAAAGCAGAACTCACATCGATTTCTCAGCGATGGTTGAACCTTGAACTTGAAGAATTTCACAAATCTTGATTTAAATTTAAGCTAATAGTCATACGGTACGGTAAAAATCATACTGTCAGTATGCTAAAATCATCCTCTAATAACCGAAATTCTGTAAATACTGATGGTCATGAAACTAACTGTCAAACTATAGAAAATCACCGAATTCTACGAAATTTTGTAAGTGTGTACTAACATTCCTCAGACACGACGTGACCAATTTTCACAAACCTAGGTTCAAATTAAAGGTCTTCTGATCCCATACGTAGCTTTAGAATTTCATCCGAATACAACTTTCGGTTCCGGGATTACAGAATGAAGAGTGTTATAAATTGTATAGAATCTCTTTAAGGAGGGGTGGGGTCTAAATAATGAAAAAAAAACAGTTTTAATCAACCCAATAGTGTAATGATGCCTTTCTCATATCAATCATTCTATCATATATAAAACAGTGGTATTCTTCAAAATTATTTCCTTCAATTCTTAAAGAAATAATTGGATTAGCTTTGTTCGGCCGCCTACTGATAATGACTACCGATTGGAGCAGTTTTATTGTCAATGTAGAATTATTTTAAGTAATTTATTTCGCACCTTTAAGCGATGGTATAACATTTTAAACGTACTTTACCCTATAATTCTGAAACCGGAAGTCGGATACAGATGAAATTCAGAAGCTTTGTAATAGATCATAACACTATTTATTTAAATTTTAATTTGTAAAAATCGATCACGCCATCTTTCAGAAAAATTAGTGACTTATTTCCATTTTTTCCACATTTCACTCCATAACTCCGGAACCGGAAGTCCCATCCAATCAATATTCAGGAATTTTGTATGGGATCATAAGACCTTTTATTCTAAATCTAAGCTTGTGAAAATCGGTTCAGCCATCTCTGAGAAAAGTTGACGCATTTATTTTAACATTTTTTTTGCACATTTTACCCCATATTTCCGGAATCGGATGTCGGATCCAGATAACATTCAGGAATTTGGTATGGGACTACAAGGTCTTTTATTTGAATCTGAGTTTGTGAAAGTCGATTCATCAGCTTCTAAGAAATTTTAGTGATTTCCGGTTTGGAGTACACGATCACTTTTTTCGATACTTCCGGAATGAGAAACGAAGATCCGGTGTACCCAAAATCAATGTATTTGGTCATCAACTAATCGAATCTTTCTAATCAAAAAATTATACGGCTATTTGCATGTATTTGATTGAATTTTTCCAATTTGAATTTTTTTTTGTCAGGTATTAAAACACGACCCTGAAAATTAAATTTTTACACCTATCAGTCTGTAATTCCGGAACCGGATGAAATTTGGTAGGATTATATGAGGTTATAAGACCTTTCATTTGAACTTAAACTTGTGAAATTTGGATGAGTGGTCTCTGAAAAAATGGATGAAACGTTTTTAGTTCATCTTGCGTATTTTACCCCGTAACTCCCGAAGCGTAAGTCGGATCCAGGTGAAATTCAATAGCAGCTTATGGGACCATAGGACCTTAATTTTGAATCCTTGTTGGAGAGAACCAGTTCAGCGGTCTCTGAGAAAATCGAGTGCATTTATTCTTAATTTTTTTGCACATTTTACCACGTTGCTCCCGAATGATTTTTGAATGACGATGGACACAGACTTTCAAAACCTTTCGAGAAAAATGCGTTTAAAGTTTTTTTGTCTATAAAACCGATGAAAACAAGTTTTTATTCAAGGGTGCCTGTAGGGCCTAACATTTTCAAAAAATCATATTTTTTTCTTTTAAAATTTGTTATAATGAAACAATTCAAGAATGTTTTGCCAAGTTTTTATGTCAATCGAAGCCGAAATTTTGGGCCTGTGCTCCGAGCTCTTACTTCTTTGCAGTATAAGATAAGCAAAGATAAAGACCCATAACTTGCAGAATTTTGTTCTGATATGCTTGAAAAATTCACAATATTTTCTTGAAAAGTGTTCTTCTATAAGAAAATATTAACAAAAAAAAAATTTTTTAAGTGTTAGGCCCTACCCGCCCCTTAAGCGGCAAAGCCAAAAACGTGAAAAGAATTCTAAGCTGTACTCGAAACTATTCCAGCCGTTACATTGTTAGTAGAAAATCTATCAAACTAATTCTGGCTATTCTGGTTCCCGATTTTCCACACCCCGAGGTATTTGAAGGTCAAAACCTGTTGAATCATTCTACCCATCATATGAAGCTGAAGCTGCGCGGGATCATGCTTTCTTGAAAAGACGACCAGCTCTGTTTTCTTCGCAGAGAATTCGATACCCAGATGAACAGCCCAAACCGACAAGTTATCTAAGGTATCTCGCAATGGTTTTCGCAGATCAATAGCTTTGGGTCCAGTAACTGAAACCACGCCATCATCTGCCAATTGTCTTGGTGTGCATGGGATTACTAGACAGCTGTCAATGTCATTCACGTAAAAATTATAGAGGAGAGGACTGAAGCAAGAGCCTTGCGAGAGACCCATGTAGCTAATTCTGAATGTTGCCAAATCGCCATGTGAAAAATACATGCACTTCTCTGACAAAAGGTTGTGCAAATAATTATTTATAACCACTGGAAGTCCATGTTGGTGGAGCTGGTATGAAAGAACATCAATGGAAACTGAATCAAATGTTCCTTTAATGTCTAAAAATACACAGGCCATTTGTTGTTTTTGAGCGAAGGCAATTTGAATGTCAGACGAAAGTAATTCAAGGCAATCATTCGTCACTTTATTTCTACGAAAACCAAACTGAGTATCTGATAACAAACCGTTCGTCTCGACCCAAGTGTCGAGACGTCGTAGAATAATTTTTTCGAACAATTTTCTGGTGCAGAACAACTTTCAATGGGTCTATATGAGTTGTGATTGGAAGCTGGTTTCCCCGGGTTTTGAATGGCGATAACTTTCACTTGCCTCCAGTCAGGTAAAATAATATTTTGCTCAAGAAACTTGTTGAACAATTGCAACAAACGTCTTTTTGCGAATTCGGGCAGATTCTTCACCAAGTTGAATTTAATTCTGTCCAACCCAGGAGCGTTATTGTTACAAGACATGAGTGCTATGAAAAATTTCATCATTGAAAAGGGGCTGTCAATGGTACCATTGTTTGGAGAAGACTCCCTAATAATTCTATGCGTAGGAACAGAATCTGGACAAATTTTCCTCGCAAAACTTTTTGATTTTTGAGTATGAAGAAAATTTCGTTTATATTTAAAATGAAAAGATGAGGTCTTAGTTGAGAGCCCTGAGGTACGCCAGATGTTACATTAATTGGCTCAGAGTTCATGTTTCGGAAGCGAACTGCTTGTACACGATTCATTAAGTATGATTCAAACCATTCCAGGAGGCTATGTTCTATGCCATATTTTTGTAGTTTGTATAGAAGTAAGATCATATATAATTTTTATAGAATTCTGTTATGCTCTGTTGATTGGGGTGATACAATAAGAACTTCAACCGGAACGTTTAGTGTATCATGCATGTGTTCAGTGCTATTCAATCGTGTTACTTTCTGATCACAAACTCATCTGAGAAGCTTAGTTTGGTGGAACATTTTCATGGTAAGCAGAAGGTTGTAGGTACGATACTTTTTTTGCATATATTTTTTTTTCGTTGTTTCATTAATTTATCTTTTCTCACGATCTGTTTCCCGTTGGCATTTGTAAAATAAATTCAAGAAATATGTGAAATATCTACTTCGTCATTTACCAACTAATGAAGTCTATCATCTATGTTTTCTATCATAACGATAAATCATGATTTTTTTTTTTGTGTTCGGATGCAGATTGCTTTAATTACAGTGAGGTTTGTTTATTGAAGCAACGTTTCATATCCGGTCCCAATATTCTTCAGTTTTCCATGACCAGACTAGCTATATTTTCAACTGTACCAAATGCATTCATGATTCACCGGATGAAAAAACCTAATACCCGAAAAGTATCAATGCTAAGCTTGCCAAATAAGATTTTGTCGAAAAGAAATCTCTGTTCCTCTAGGGCTAGTGTAGCGTCTCCATAAATTCAAGAGCCACCGAACTAGATTACACTTATCCCACTGCAGTGAATCCAGTTCCTTGCATTAAGTCGACTACTTCCATTACTTCTTTTCTTCAATTTAACAACCCAACATTTTGCACCCCCTTCCCCGTGGGAGCCGTGTTAGAAAAATGCATTAAAATCCAAAGATTATTCCACCGACAAACCTACATCCACATCCGGCCGGATCCCACCTTAAGTGCAATCTTCCCACATCCAATCTAACGCCACATTCGTAAATCTTCTCCCATCCGGAACAGAATGTTATCTCTCTGACATGCGAGGACTTTGCCGTAATCCCTTTGATGCTGGGCGTCGAGCTGTGAACCCCTTCCCGTGGCTTGACGCTCACAGTCTCCGGACGGAGTTCAGTTGGTTTTTTTATTTTACTGTGCGGACTTCCTCGGTCCCATGCCACTGAACGGCGGCAACACTCTTTTCGTCCAGCATTCCATTCCACTTGGTTTATCTCCTCCGCAGGAGCCTATCTAAGGCTGGTGTAGAAGGCACCACATAGCGCATGTGGGTACATTGTATGTTACGTTGGTGACGGTACGCGCCTTCGTGACACTTCGGTGGGTTTGTCTACACTATGTTTTCTGGAACTGTCGCTCGGATGACACGACACAGCCAGTGATGTTGAAATTCTTGTCATTGCAGATAAACCATCCGTTCCGGCGGAGCAAGGGCTAACAGTCAGCTACAATTACACAAAAACAAACACTAGAAACAATACCGATAAATGTTGATTGGGGCGTTAGCTACAAGCGATTGGGTTTGGATGGTGGATGCTGCACGAATGCCGGGAGCATGTTTTCATCTAACTGCTAGGTGAACTACACCGAACATCTCCGTTTTGTGTGGGATTTTAACACTGAGGTGTTATATAAACGGATCAGTGTGAAATAAATAAAACTCAAGTGCTTCTCTGGTCCACTCTGGTCGGTGACACTCACTCACTCACTCACTCACATACAAACGTGGTCAGTTCTAGGGATTGGCCGAGCAAAAAGCCCTGCGGGGTTGTGTGCACGAGTGTGAATGAATCTTTTACTGTGGTAATGAAAGAAATTACATTTTCCGGATGGTGGTCTGGTGACCGCTAAAGCTACGTTGGTACGTTGTTGATTGCTGCGTTTGATAGTCGAGCAAGTTTGCTGATAATCTCAACCCGGCACCAGCACTAACCGGTGCTATTGTGGAATGTTAGACCGAGATGAATGACGAATTTATCGGAGTGAAAGCATGCATTTTTTATTGCTCATTTGAATTGTTTGAAACATTTTTGTTCACAAGTTTATGTTGTTTCAATTCACAATTTTTATTTGTTTTGGGGCGCCAATTCCGAAATCTATCAACAGAAGAAAGAGTGTAAATTCTACGTGAATATCTCCAGTGGTCTTTCTACAATTATCTAACAATATCATCAACAATTCGTGATAAAATTTGTACTAAATAAACGTTTAAAACCATTTTTGAGTTATAAGATTGGAAACTCGAGTCGGATAACGTTTGGGGTTTTCGAGACGGATGACGGATGAGTTTTCTAGTCAGCAACTGATTACTCATCATTCCGCCATCGTTCTAGAAGATAAAAATTAGTTAGCTTGAGCGATTGTCGAGTAGATCAATGGATCCAAAGGATTTAAAAACGGGAGGTGTGTAGAAGCAACGTCACTGCAATTGTGCAATTGTGTAAAATTGTGTAAATTGACATCTTCTGATAGAGACATATTCAAGCTTCAAGTATGACACATTCTAATATTTAATTTGACACATGTTTCATATGTTGTGGTGTGTTTTGAACTCATCATTTTACGTATATATTTGATAGGGGAGACCGTGGTTAGTCCGGACACTGGGTTAAATCGGACAGCTTGAATATCTTATAAACCAGTAATTATTTCGTTCCAAAGATTGACTTTGTGAACGCGTTTTCATGTGACAAACTGGCGTCAGTTAGCACGTTGATCGTGTTTGTGTCAAAATGTGTATGATTTCCACTGATTTTTTTAATTTTTTTTGTTTTTTGGATATCCCAGGTAGATGTATTTTGCAAACCAATAACAAATTCTATTATTAAAACCAAACATCTCAATAGTACAAATTGATACTATTTTGATTGGAATAAGAGTTAAAATATCAAAAATGATTTCAAAACCTGCATGAGAAAATAGCAACACAATAAAAAACAGCCTCATAACCGAAGCCAAGATGTCTCGGCGTCAAAATGCCGTCGAGCTGACGGCAGCTGAGTCGGCCGCCGACCCGCCGTCGGAAGCGGCAGCCTCTTGCATACAAACCTGTAACCGCCTCGTTTGCCCGGCCTACTCAAAGCTAGGTTTCTATGCTTTAGTTAGATCCGAACGAGCGGTAGCGAGGTCGGACAGCACATGAACCAAAACGAAGTGGCGTAGCCGCATTAGATATTTTTATTCATTTTCATTTAATAAACGGAAAATACTACATACATTTGCCTGGTAAATACACCTATGCAATTGCTTTGATGCTTAGTAGCTAATAGACAACAAGTTTTCTTGGGAACTTTCTGAGGTTCATGAATCAATCTTTATTCAAGAGTACAAGAATCAATCTTTATTCAAGAAGTACAATTGTAGGTCAACAAAACGGGCGTTAACGCTATCATCTTTCATTTGTCTTTATTTTCAATCGATTCTAATTACGATTTGAAAACGATTTCAGGATTCGGCGAAATGACCCTTTCGGCGAAATGGCATTCGGCCAAATGGCATTCGGTCAAATGGCATTCGGTGAAATGGCTTTCGGCGAAATGACCCTGATCCGTATTATGTGTAGCAAAATAATCAAATAATCTTTAATGAAAACTCTAAAGTCAGTTTCAACATCAATTATTTGTTACAAATTAAAAGTCAAAACATTTATTTTTCGCCAACGGCCAACGTTTCGAAGGTTATACTTTCATCTTCAGGGCAACTATAATTTTAAGCAATATTTTGTAACAGATTTTCTTTACAAAATCCAATTGTTTTACGAAATGTACTCACAACGAATTTGTTTAGTCATTTTAATTTGTTTAGTCATCACATAATTTGTTTAGTCGTTTTAATTTGAATTATTTATCTTGCCAAATAAACTTAAACAAGAACTTTCCACGCGCGTCGATTCGAATGATCACTGAAATATTGCAAGTGGCTAGTAAGGAAGACAGTGGAGCAAAAATTAGGGTGAGATAGATGAGTAGTGAAAGACAGCAAAAACGGAGGATACAGGGAGAGTGATAGTTAGTGTGTTATCAGGTGTACAACTTTGCTTCCGCCGTTTTCCGATAGGTGGCTGTACCGACTCAGGCTGGTCAAAATACATAGATGATAATGCCTTTAAAGTGAGTGTGTACAGTGCCTAACGAATTGTCATCGCCGTTTCAGTGACAGTTGTTCTTGTTTTCGTATTATTCACGCTCGAAAATGTCTGTTTATGTGCCCAATTCTCGCCATTTGCGGGAAGTTTTACTTTTCTGTTACAATTCGAAAAAAATGCATCTGAAGCGCATCGAATGCATTCAGAAACTTACAGTGATGCTGCTCTGAGTAAAAAAAAACGTGTCGGGAGTGATTTCAACGTTTTAAAAATGGTGATTTCGATGTCGAAGACAAACATGGTAGTGGAAGAGAAAAAACCTTTAAAGATGAACAACTAGAAGCATTGTTTGATGAAGATTCGTGCCAAACTCAAGAAGAGCTTGCCAAATCGTTGGGAGTGAGTCAACAAGCCATTTCAAAACGTCTCAAGGCCCTGGGCATGATTCAGAAAGTAGGAAGCTGGGTGCCGTACGAGTTGAAACAGAGGGACATCGAGCGCCGACGTCGGTCTCACGTCGCAAAAGTAGTCAAAAAGTAGCTGGAAATATTGAAATGGGAAGTCTTGCCCCACCCCCCGTATTCCCCAGTTGTCGCCCCTTCTGACTTCCACCTATTCCGTTCGATGGCACATGGCCTGGCAGATCAACATTTTCAATCCTTCGAAGAGTTGAAAAAATTGATTGCTTCATGGATAGCGTCAAAAGAGGACTCCTTTTTTCGAACCGGGATCCGAAAATTGCCGAAAAAATGGGAGAAAGTTGTCGCTAGCGACGGACAATACTTTGAATAATACATCTGTAAGATCTTTTTCGCAATAAAGCTTTTAATTTTGGGAAAAAAAACCGGGCGGAAGCAAAGTTGTACACCTGATATATGACGAAAATATGAAAAATCATGAGGCAAATATATGAAAAAAATGTGACAAAACGGAAAGCGAACCAAAATATAAAAACCCTTCTTAATCCACCTAGTGGTGTGATAATAAATTTTGGCACCCTTATATATATACGAGCGGTAAAAATCATCCTGTTTTGTCGGTTACGTCACTTATGCCATCATATATCCGGAACCAAAAGTCACAGCCATTTGATCTTCGAACTTGATCAATGGCCCGACAGTAGCTTTCAAACGAGCCCGAGTTTGTTCAAATCGGTTCAGCCATCTCTGATAAAATTGAGCGCGTTCAAATACAACGCTTTTTGTCGGTTACGTCCCTTATACAATCATATCTCCGGAACCAAAAGTCACAGCCATTTGATCTTCGAACTTGATCAATGGCCCGACAGTAGCTTTCAAACGAGCCCGAGTTTGTTCAAATCGGTTCAGCCATCTCTGATAAAATTGAGCGCGTTCAAATATCTTCGAAAAGTGAACACACATACATACACACACACAAACATTTTCCGATCTCGACGAACTGAGTCGAATGGTATATAACACTATGGGTCTCCGAGGCTCCGTTCGAAAGTCGGTTTTCCAGCAATTCTAATACCTTTCTATAGAGAAAGGCAAAAAGGCCAAAATATATGACTCAAATATGCCGAAAATACAATATAATATAATATAATACACGAGGTCTGTTAAAAAAGTACCCGGAATTCTCATTTTTCTAAAAAAATATTTATTTATTCGTCTACATCCATTTGGTCCCCGTCAAAGTAATCCCCCCTAGATATATAACCCTTATGCCAGCGTTTTTTCCAGTCTTCGAAACACTCCTGATAGTCACTTTTTGTAATGCTCTGTAGCACTCTCAGCGATTCTGCCTTTATCTCTTCAATCGATGAAAAACGCTGTCCTTTCATGGGTCTCTTCAACTTTGGGAACAGGAAAAAATCACACGGAGCGATATCTGGTGAATAAGGAGGTTGGGGCATGATTAAAGTCTTGTTTTTTAGTTTGTTTTTTTTTTATCAAAATTCAGCAGTTTTGGAACGAATTTTGCTGCCACTCGTTTCATGCCCAAAACATTTGAAAAAATATGATGGCATGAGCCAACTGATATGCCAACTTCATCAGCAACTTCTCTAATAGTGATTCGGCGATCATCCATAATCATTTTTTCCACTTTTCCCACATTTTCATCGATTATTGACGTGCTGGGTTGACCGGAGCGTTCGTCGTCTTCAACGTCTTCGCGGCCATCTTGGAAACGCTTATATCACTCGTAAACACTTGTTTTTTTCATAGCAGACTCACCGTTGGCTCTCTGTAACATTTCGCACACTTGGTTACACTTTATTTCATTTTTCACGCAAAATTTAATACAAATTCTTTGACTCTTCCATTGTTTAAACTAACAAAAATCGCCGAACTCAAAAAAACACGTCTACACCAGCCGCTACAAGACAGAATGTAAACAATGAATACAGCTGAAAATTTCACCATACATTATGGACATATGTACAAACACAATAAAAAAAAATTTTTGACCACCGGACTCTCCAGACGCGCGCAATTAAAAAATTCCGGGAACTTTTTGAACAGACCTCGTAATATATATGATAGTTAGACCGGAGTATACCGATTTAAATTATGCGTACCGGAACTGAAGTTTTTGGTTGAACTGTCAGCGGAAATATGGCTCATTTCTAATATTTGCAAAGCATTGGTTCTGTTTTCTTGATCGAGGATTTAGGTTTTCTTCAGATCAAAACTGTATACATTGTCGATCATATGAACCATCAATGCGGTTTTTTTAACTCATCTATTCCGCTCTCTGTCTGCTCTGAAACCGACACTTTGAATTTTTGATATCGTTGTATCAATGAACGAAGTCAGATCAATATAAGAGCTATCGCAGTTAATGCAATGAATGCGATAGATTACATTGCGTCTGACAAGTTCCTTTAATTTAGAGCCATCTTCTAATTTGAAACAACATTAATTGGTCGCACCCGCATCAAATTAAATCAATTATTTGGTACAGCTTTGGGTTGGTCACTTCATCGCAATTTGGTACAAAAACTAATGCATGTTTTTCTAAGTCAGAAATTGGTAATGGAAGCTGAAGGTTGAAGCTACACAGCGGTATAGACAAATTGAGTAAAAATATAGGTCTAATGAGTGTTTCTTCAATTTTCAAAAAGTGGTTTCACCCCGCAGTTTATGAAATTTTTGATTTTGGTTTGGGGGTGCGACTTTTTACGGAAACTAAAGCATATTTTCCCAAATCACAAATTGGGTATTGTAACTGAAAGCTGAAGCTACACAACGGTATATATAACTTAGGTGAAAACAAAGGTATAATGGATACCAATTTCCTAAAAATGTCCGGCTTAGCCCCGGGTCTATCTCCACTACAGATGGGAGTCAATCTTGTAAAATTCAATCGTTTGACATATTACAAATTATGACTTGTGTCATATGTGAATTTGCAAAATTGACCCACAAAATTATTAATTTTTTGCTGTGTGATCATAAAAATCGCACTGATAATCGCCGACACCTGGAATCAAATTTACGACTACAGATTGCACTTAAAATTCATCCACTGTGTCGAAATCTTCTATTTTTCGCTGAAACATTTCGTCGGGTTAATTGACATTCTTTTATTCTTTCGGTTACGTCAATTATCATAAAATATCTAAAAATTTTATCAACCACTTCATCGTCTTTTACCAATATCACACACCAGTAGCAGACATCCGTAACCGTTTCATTTTCTTTAAAGCGTATACGAAATACAGCAAAGCACACTTCGTTCGTGTTGTGTTTTCATCTTCCACCTTGCACGAAGCGGTGTTGTACATATTGTCATTCTATGTGGCGGATTGAAAACTTTGACACGGATTAAATTTAACAGTATTTATTTATTTTGGGGAGGAGAGAAAAGCCCGATGGAGATGAAATATAGCAATCTCTCTCCAGCAGGCATAAAACCTCCTCATCTTTTGTATCAACAGATTACAATGATCCAACAGATACATTTACGTTTAAAACTAACAATTAAAACTAACAGTTGAAGCTAAACCACTAACCCTATAACTATTTATTTATCTATTTATTTATTTATTTATTTATTTATTATTTGATAATGCTCATCTGACAATAAGTCTTAATGAGCTACTAAAAGCTACCTAACAAGTTATCTTAACGGAATAAAAATAATTATGAACAACTTAGTGCCATAGTAACCGGTGACGAAGCTGAGATGACGTTGTGACGAAGTCAAACAAATCGCTGAACTCGTTAAAGCGGCGGATCATTGCCAAAATCGGGCTGTTTGAAGCGTAGCTGGTATTGCGTAGATCAGTATGTAGTAAAGATCGCGGTCGAAGAATACGTGTAGGAGCATACAAGCTCACTTGGGATAAAAGATTAGGAGCATCATATTCAGCCAGTAGTAGCTTAGATATGAAAATCGCTTGTGATGCATGTCGTCGATCGGCTAAAGATTTAAGTCCTAATAATTGACGACGATCCTCGTACGGCGGTAAACTCAACGGGTTGCTCCAGGGCAGTTCACGTAATGCATAACGTACAAATTTTCGTTGAACAGCTTCAAGTCTTTGAATCCACGTGACGTGGTAAGGGCACCAAACAACATTAGCAAATTCTAGCTGCGATCGTACCAAGGAACAATATAGCGCCTTTAAACAGAGTGGATCACGAAATTCTCTTGAGATTTTGAATATAAATCCGAGTAACCGATTTGCTTTGTCAATCGTAGCCGCAAGATGACGAGTATATGTTAGTTTCTCATCCAGAATAACACCTAAATCCTTGATGTGGTCCACACGTTGCAGTTCAGTGCCAGCCACAGTATAATTGAAACTAAGTTTGTTTCTCGTACGATAATAGCTGATAACATAACTTTTTGTAACACAGAGAACCATCATGTTTCGTATACACCATTCAAAAAACATATCAACAAGATGCTGCAATTCTTGGCAATCAGCTTCTTTGCGAATAACGAGGAATATTTTCAAATCATCGGCGAACAATAGCTTTTCACCATGCCGTAAGACAAAGACAACATCGTTAATAAACAGCGAAAAAAGAAGTGGTCCAAGTGTGCTTCCTTGAGGAACTCCGGAGCTGTTGGTAAATGAATTAGATACCGTGCTTCCAATTTGTACTACAACTTGACGGTTGACGAGATATGATCGAAGCCATTGACAAAATCGAATCGAGCAACCTAGCTTAGTAAGCTTAGTAAGTAAAATTTCGTGGTTAACTAAGTCGAAGGCAGCCTTAAGGTCTGTGTAAATCACATCAATCTGGTATTTTTTAGACATTTGCTCGGTGCAATAAGACGTGAAACTAACTAGATTAGTCTCAACCGATCGACCGGGAAAGAATCCATGCTGGCAATTGCTTATATAATGGCGACAAGTTGACAAAAGATTTGCATTGACAGTGATTCAAAGATCTTAGATTCAACGCACAGCGACGTGATTCCTCGGTAATTGACAACGTTACACTTGTCACCTTTCTTATAAACCGGGAACATAACGGAATTTTTCCAATCAGTAGGGAATGTTTGGTGCTGAAGCGACAAATTGAATATATATGTTAGTGGGACTGCTAAAATATCCGAACATTTTTTCAAAATTGCAGAAGGCATTGCGCTTCGACCTGGTGTAAATACGGATTTCACATTCCGGATGGCAGAAAGTACCATTTGTTCTGAGATAACAAAAACATCCATATCGATGACATCAGCAGGAACATCACGGACAGCGTTTTCAAGCTCAATAGCAGATGGTGAGTGAGATGAAAAAACACTGGCGAAATATCTAGCAAACAGTCCACATTTGTCAACTACAGTCGTAGCTTGATCGCCGTTGTAGAAAATCGTAGATGGGAGACCAGTTTCCTTCCTCTTCGTATTGACAAATGACCAGAAGCTCTTCGGATTTCGCCTTAAGTTATGTTGCATACGGTTAACATAGCGATTGTATAAGAACTTATTGTAGTTGCGGTATTCGTTGCTGGCTATTGTAAAGTGACGTTTAGAAATAGGACATCGCCTATTTGTATAACTACGTAGGGCTTTAGCACGAATACGCTTAAGATTCCGTAATAAAGCGTTAGTCCATGGCGGTTTCCTCGGTGGCTGAGACTTAGGGACTGAGCTCTCGACACAATTATTTAACAAACGATTGTAGTATAAGACAGCAGCATCAATATCGTCGTAATCATGTAACGTTCTCCAATCGATTTGCAGCAACAAGTCACGCAATGTAGACAAATTTGTTTTGCGAAAATTTAAGCGATCAAATGAAATCGATTCATCGTATAGCATCGAACCTTTGATCGAAATATCGATATCTAGCGCCGGATGATAGGCATCACACGGAACCATAGCATTCAAAGCTTCTGAGACAGTGCATTCGGGTAAACCATCGTTGTTAACAAACACCAGATCAAGAAATCGTGATTGGTGATTCGAAACCGTACTAATTTGATGAAGTCCATTAAAGGCAAGTCCATCTAAGAGAATTCGGCTGGCGCTGGTCGTTGTCGAGGCCATAGGGTCAGGGTAAGCGTAACCATAATCCGACGATATCCAGCTGAGACCGGGTTGATTGAAATCCCCAAGAACAATAATCACATCGTTACCATTTGACTGAGACGAAACACGTTCGATAGCATCGAGAAGTTGTTGCATAATACCACAATCATGACGCTTTTCCGGAGGGATGTAAACAACTCCAATGAAGTAATTCTTAGTTGGTGCAGATATCTTAGTCCAGACAGACTCAATCGTTAAGCAGTCCAGAATGACCTCACTAGAGGTAAGTGTAGCGGAAGCAGCTATTAAAACTCCACCACCACGACTGCGAGAGCTATTGGTAGAATTGCGATCAGCACGATAAACCGAGAAAGCAGCTCCAAAAAGTTGCAACGAAGATGTTCTAGAGTCCAACCAAGTCTCGGTGAGAACAAATATATCGTAGTCACCGTCAATAGCAGCTAAATATACATCGTCGATTTTTGAGTTTATTCCTCTAACGTTTTGGTAGTACAATCTCAAATACTCAGTGCTAGCGACGGGGGCAACCACGTCATCATCATGAGAATGCCTACTGTGGTAAGCAATGCGACTATTAGGCTGCAATACAGGACGATAGAATGATGAGGTTGTCGAAATAGTTGAACAATACTCGCCTGTGACGGGAACCAAATGGTTCCCACTGTCCATTAAAGAGCTCGTTGATTCTAGGTCCACGTCGTCTATTGAAGCATTGGTGTACTTAGAGATGAGGCATCCGTCCGTTTTCGAAATTTTGGAATAGAGTAATCGAGAAATTCGCGAAACATAATCCCTTCAGGCCAAGTCGATGGGTCTAAAGCAGCTGCTTTTGAAGCCGGATCTAGGCCGACTTTAAACGATATGTAGCTCATATTGCTAAAATCGGTTCCTTTTGCCACCAACTTTACAACATCAGGATCCTGGGTCATCGCAAGATTGGCACGAACCATCGCAGAGATTTGTTCATTGGATACATCGGGGCGAATTCTCGAAAGGTACAGCCAAAATTTGTTTGACGGTTTGACGCTGGGAACAGATACTACGTTTGTCCCCAAGTGCTTCATGCCGGTCAGACACTCTTCAACTTTGTTATCTGATTCAGGACCGCGGGGTCGCTTAGCAGCGCGGCGCGGTATAAGTCGAGGCCATCGATTGTTAACAGGTGTAGAATCAGGAGCATCTGGTTTCGATAACTGTTTCAGTTCAGTTTGTAGGTTGTTTATAGCAGCCGTTAGCATAGTTAGAGGTGACTTTTCATCAGCTATTTTGGTTATAGAGCGGAGATGCGAATTATCAAATAAGTCGGCACAGTTGTCACACATCCAAAACAAATTTTTACGATGGGTTGTGAAATAGCCCATAAGAGCGCGCGAGACACCAGAGCAAGTCATATGGAAAAAACCTCCGCAGTAACCACGACAAGCGATATATTCAATGCCAGTAATTGATTGGCTGCATTTGGCACAATTCTTTTCCATGATGATTGTAGCAGCCGATTTGATAGCACAGCGCAAATGCGATAGATGTTATTGTTTAGTGTTAGCACACAATAGGCCCTCGAAGTGAGAAATGCGATACCCGAAAAATAGTCTAATACACGGTTGAATCAGTAACTCGGTAGCGAAAACGGTTTATACAGGAACAGGCGGTTATGAACTAATAAACGCACAATATTTCAGAATCGTCACGATGCAAAAACAAATTAAAATTCAGTAAAACAGGAGCTTTAAAAATCTTCAAGCAAAACTCGGCAGTTGATAACACAATATTACAGCATTACAGAGCAGCTTCCTTGAAAGACGAGATAGAAGAGAAAAGTGGATATAAAGATGGAAGAAGAAGGTTAGTTGAGGGAGCAGTGAGTGAGTGTGGACGAACGACGGGGTTAGAACCGGCATGTAGATCTAGTTAGTGATCAAAAAGATGGTGGAAGAAGGAGAAAATGAGAGGGAGGACGAACAGGTTAGTTTCGGTGAATCTGATTAGTTTTCAATGAAGATAGTGAACATTTATTTACTGGATAGTTAAGGAATCGTTGAATAAGCGTTTTATCGCATTACGCGAGAGATGAAAATCAAAGACCTGCGAGCAACTGTTAAATAAACGACACATACTGAGAAACGGTTCATTATATCCGTAGTTAGTTCTAGCACGAGGGATTCGTAAAAATGGATGTGAACGAAGATTGCGACGGAACATTTCAGTAAGAAGTGCAGATCATTAAGGTAGAGTAAAAATATATACGGTCCTAAGTTACTTCCTTGAGGTACTCCAGAACTCAGCAAATGGTGATGTTGTACAGTTTCCTATTTTTACCGACATCTCACAACCAGTAAGATAAGAATGCATCCAATTCAGTAAAGAACCACCAAAGCCAAGTCTGTCAAGTTTAGCAATTGTTATTTGATGGTTTATTTTATCAAATGCCGCTGAAAAATCAGTGTAGATAGCGTCTACCTGTAGACGAGATTGCATGGATTGCATGATAAAAGATGTGTAAGTTACTAGGTTAGTAGATATTGACCGTTTAGGCATAAATCCCTGTTGATTTTCAGATATATAGTCATTGCACTTATGAGTCATGAAGTCGAGAACAATGATTTCAAATAACTTGGAAACAGCACATAGGGAGGCTATTCCACGGTAATTTGTAATATCTGATTTGTTGCCTTTCTTAAAAACCGGGAAAATGTAGGATTTTTCCAGAGGTCAGGAAATGTTCCCAACTGGAGGGATACGTTGAACAGCATTGTCAGTGGTGAGACGAGGCTATCCAAGCACTTTTTTTAGTACTATTGAAGGAATACCATCAGGTCCTGCGTTTGTAGAGCTTTTTAATTTAAAGCATGCCTTACTTATCATAGTCGGTGTAATAGTATGGTGTGGTCCAACAGGGGAACGAAGAGGAACGCTGTTTATCGCTTTAGATACTTCGGAGCTGCTGAGGATTTCATAGGAGAAAACGCTACTGAAGTGCCTTTGAAATAGATTGCAGGTATCAGGCAAGGTAGATGATTTAACCTCTCCGAGCGACATATGAGTAGGCGGACTGTTTCTTTACGTTGTTCATTAACATGACACCAAAAGCTCTTTGGGTTTTTCTTCAAATTACTTTGAACTCGAAGAAGGTTTATATCGATAATAATCTTAATAAAGATACACATAATGAGACCTCAGATATAGAGTTGGCCGCTTCGTGAGTTTTTCAAGACAGATCTCTTAGCACTCTTAAATTGCTTAAGGGTTGGATTAGACCAAGGAGGGTAAACTGGTTTATGGCATTTTCTTTTAGGTACGAACTGATCAATATAATATGAAATCATATTTGTCAATGATGCAGCCGCATAGTTTCCATCATTATTTGAACAAATAGTCTCCCAGTTTAATTAAAATAGGAACTGATTCATTGCGTTGAAGTTAGCTTTCTTGTAATCGTAATAAGTCGTACCTGTTAGATTTTCGAAAGAAACAGGTAGATTTTGAGACAATTTGAGCTTCAATTTGAACCAAGATTTGTGAAAATCAGTTCAAGCATCGCTGACAAATCGAAGTGAGTTCAATTTTTGGAGTTTTTTCCACCACTTTCGATGCTTCCGGAACAGGAAAAAGGGGGGGGGGGGGGGGTGGACCAGAAGTGCCGAATTAAGTTTATATGCGTACAAACTAACAAATTCTGTAAACTAGAAGAATTTATCAGACAGTTTTATGGGATTTGTACCTGTTTTTGTCCATCGTGCGTGAGAAAACGCTCATGAAATTTGTAGTTTTTAACTTATCATGCTTTAGTTACGGAGCCGGAAGTCGGATCCGGAAAAAATGTTCTAGAAATTTTTAGGAAACTATAAGACCTTTCATTTGTATCTTGGTATGTGAAAATCAGTTAAACCGATAAAATTGAGTGCACATTTTTTCTCTCAATTTCACCCATTAGCCTGTAACTCTGGAACCGGAAGTCGGATCCAAATGTAATTCCATAAAAGGCTATAAGAACTTTCATTTGAATCTAAGTTTGTGAAATTCGGTTCAGCCATCTCCGAGAAAAATGAGTGCATATCTTTGTTAAAATGGAGATACTTGTCGTCAGTCAAGTTCAAAATAGAAAAAAATCGACGACAAAATTTTTAAATTTGCGAAAAAATCTCCAGCGCATGTCAATTTAAAAAGGCGTCTCTAAGAATCTGTGACTTTCTAACCTATGAATCATTAATGAAAAAAGTGCCTCCTTTGCATCCGAATACTAGCATCAACCAGAATCTAGCTAATATTGATAGCAAGTCATACTGTCCAAACAACTGTCTTTGTATTGGGACACACAATCTGACTTTTGAATGTTGGCTCGACGTCAACTCGGTACACGACAGGCAGAACCAGAAGCCAGAACTGCTGCCGAGAGCTCAAATCGAAACTAACCATATCAATTCAATTTCCCTGGAGCGCTTCTTCCCGCTCGTTGAGGGTGCAAATGCATGTGTCTCTAATGATGACTTTGATGTAGTGCGGTTCCTTTTGAGTTTCCCCGGCATCCGAGAGCGGGAAGTTGGCGGCAATGCAAAACCACAAATTCGTTCGCTCGGAACGGAAATCCTGTCGACAAATCTAATAGCACACCGACGCTACCGACTACTACTAGGCAGTCTTGTCTTGTGTGTCCTTCGAGATGGAGACGGGAAGAACATCTGCCGTCAGTCGTGCTCGCAGTGAAATACCATGTCAATTTGCTTCGTTGGGCCGTGTAATGTTCTTCGTAATTGCTTTTATTGATGGTGTTTGTTTGCTTGGGTCTTTTGCCGTGGTTTTCAGCACTGACTTCCGATGCGATGCTGGTTGTTTTTTCCCTTGAGATGTCGGTTTGGTTTCTACTCTTGGAGACACTAGGACACTTACATCATACGATTTTCGCCGACCTCGGTACGGTTTGAGCATTTATATGTTGAATAACGTACGAACTTTACCGGACGAAATTGCCTCCGGGAAGCCCATTCAAATTCACCTGCGATTAATTAAAGTAACTATAAATAGACAAACTTTTAAAATACAGAAAACTGCTGACTTAAATTCATTCTTGAGAGTGAAATAACCAATCAATCAAATAACAACAACGACTTAAACTAGACGGACTGATAGACTTGTAGAGCTTGATGCCAAACCTAACCCAATTTTCACTCTGATTGCTATAAAACGGATTGTTTGAAGTCATTTTCAAGCCTAGTTTTAACGACTTTTACCTTCATACCTTTTAACGACTTCATACCTTGACAGTGCTTGGAACTATGTACGAAAGTTGGAGACATTTTTATATTTCAAGCCATTTTTTTTTAGATTTTAGTACATTTCTTCATTATCGCCTTCAAAATAGGCTCCTTTTGAACCAATAGAGGCATTCCAGCGGTCAATCCAATTTTCCATACACTTGCCATAGTCCTCGGCCGGGCTGGCCTTCAGTTCATTGAGTGAATTACTTTTTATGTCCTCGATCGAGTCATGGCGCGTTCCTCAGATTTTAGTTTTGGAAATAGGAAGAAGTCACAGGTGGCCAAATCTGGAAAATACGGTGGCTGATTGATAACTTCCATTTCTTGTTTGGCCAAAACTTCGGCAACAATCATTCAAAAAAATCAGTTCTTTCGATACTTATTCGGTTCATATCCAAAACATTAACCAAAATGTGCTGCGTTGATCCATAAAAGATGCCATGATCCTCTGCTATCTCTCTAATGCCAACACGACAATTTTCAAGCACAACTTCCTTGACTTTTACAAAGTTATCGTCGTTAACAGAGGTGGTCGGGCGAGCAGCACGAAGCAAATTTTCTACGATCTCACGACCCTCACTGAATGCTTTATGCTACTCAAATACTTGCGTTCTCTATAGAGTAGACTCCCCAAAACATTTTTAATGATTCCGTTGCCGAAATTCCATTTGAAACACAAAATTTTGAGCACACTCGTTGTTGAATCGTTTTTTTTTTTTTTGCATAGTAAAAATAACCAGACAAATTTTTCGTGCCGTAGACAAACAGCTGCCAAACACACACTAATTGACATATCCCGCTCAAACTCAAAAGGAATACCAAAGAAGAAAAATAAACACCGATTGGGATTACGCCCGCGTTTTAAATGGACCAGTCCGGGCCAAATTTGATCGGAAAGTAGATACTTCTCTAGATTCTCTTCGAAGTTCCAGTTGTGGTAAAACTTTGACTTTCTCTACCTCAACTGCAAATGGCTTGCCATACTGAAATTTTTCTTTAAAAAGTTTATCTTCTCCTTTATAGAGAAACATTCGGCAAACGCAATTGTTTGTATAGTAGTGTAAAAAAACACATGATGTCTTTTGGATGATTGAAATATTCTAAAACATCTGTTTCGTTTCCCATTACTAGGCAATCATATTTTGTTATATAATCAAAATACATTTTACATACTCAAACGTTAAGCCGTTCAAAAGTTATGCAATGTTTTTGAGTTTTTTGAAGTTATTTTTATGCCTGATTTAACTAAGTTAAAAAAATAACACCCTTTCAATTTTTTTTCAAATTTTTACTTATATTATGACCTTTCAGGAATAACATAGGATACATTTTTATCGATCTGGTATTTAATTAATATTGAAATTTGAAGCTTGACTAGTTTTTGATGAAAAACAATCATAACTTTTTACTGAAAGCTCATATGAAAAAGCTTAATTCAGCAAAACTATGCGCAATAAATAGTTCAACAACTCTTCTGAAGACAGCTTTTCCATAGATCGTTTCGCAAGTTAGAACAAAAAAATTGATTTTCAGGAGCCACCCTACTTTTACTCGGGAAAATTGATGTAACTCAATCAAATGAAAAGTTAGAGAGGTAGTTGCTCAAAATAAAATTTCCTACAACTTTATTGTACAACAAAATTTTTATTGAGTTCAATTAAGAAAGTTAGATTTCAAATTACAATCTAAATAAGGACCACCCTAGTAACTTTTTTCATCAAAAGTTACATTTGATTACAAACAACTTTTGTTAAGACGCAAACTACAAAAAACTAATATTTAATAGTGGAAATATTTTTGTCACGCTAATTTCCCGCTTCGCAAAATTTCGAAAATCGCGACTGATTTTTATCAGAAGTGATTTTCCAGTCAAAAAGAAATCATCGATCTGAAAACTCACTGCAGCAAAGCTCAGCAATGATTTTTTGCAAATACGATTCCCACTGAAACCAATTTCACATGGCAAAAAATCAGTTGTGAATAGAGCACTAGCGAACATTCTGCTCGATGATATTTGAGAAAAAAGCACATTGAATATATCTGACATGATTCTTGAACAGGAGATTTTTATGAAATGAAATTTTATAGTCGTCAAATCTCAACTCTTTGCAGAATAAATGAATAATAAATAAATCAGTGCGCGTAGGGTGGTTGATAAGTGGATCAATAGTGGTAATGATTTCGAGATTTACTCAGCAATACCGTGGCTGTGGAGTAACATCATGAATAAAAGCAGTAAGTGCTGTGCTAAAGAATTCGAACTGAAGCGTAAAGGAAATTCAGCATCACAATATCATCGAAGATTCTTCTCTCTTTCGATTATCTCTGTAACGATATTTCTGTGGGTGAAAATACGTCATTAAGTTTCGCTGACACAGAAAATCATTTGTGACGGTTCTGAGTATTGTCGATGGTGGTGTCATGAATCAGAATCTCGGAAGTCAGTCACTGAGTTTTCTAGAAAATCTCTTGAACTGATTTTTTTTCAAGAGTGCTACTGAAATTAACCTTTTCTGATCATGATTTTTCCAACACTGGTTACAACTAAATAAAAGTTAACCATTTCTTATAAATTCCCAAAACAATGCTGGAAATTTAATAAATTTCAAGAAGTAGATCACGAGAAAAGTCAGAAATCAACTGTTTTACACAACTTGTAATTTCCTTTATGACCATTATTGAACGCATTGAACGTTACACGATAACAAAAAGCAAAGTCCTGGCATTACATTCCTGTTGTGGAATTTGGACTTTCTGTTTCAACAGACTTCGCAGCCGATTCTTAGTGTACAGAATCATTGCATGGCTAGTACTATGGATCCTACTGACACTAAGAATCCTTCCAGGTCGGGGCTCGAACATACGACAACTGGCTTGTAAGACCAGCGTCCTATGCATTGAACCGCCAGCCCGGGACATAACAAACAGCTAACATTACGAACAAATCACTGGAATCGCCCTTTACGAACAGTGGCGGAAATGGGCAATAATTTTTAACAATTCATAGGTTCATATTAGTTGTAGAATTTTGGTTGGCTCTGGCTCTGGCTCTGGCTCTGGCTCTGGCTCTGGCTCTGGCTCTGGCTCTGGCTCTGGCTCTGGCTCTGGCTCTGGCTCTGGCTCTGGCTCTGGCTCTGGCTCTGGCTCTGGCTCTGGCTCTGGCTCTGGCTCTGGCTCTGGCTCTGGCTCTGGCTCTGGCTCTGGCTCTGGCTCTGGCTCTGGCTCTGGCTCTGGCTCTGGCTCTGGCTCTGGCTCTGGCTCTGGCTCTGGCTCTGGCTCTGGCTCTGGCTCTGGCTCTGGCTCTGGCTCTGGCTCTGGCTCTGGCTCTGGCTCTGGCTCTGGCTCTGGCTCTGGCTCTGGCTCTGGCTCTGGCTCTGGCTCTGGCTCTGGCTCTGGCTCTGGCTCTGGCTCTGGCTCTGGCTCTGGCTCTGGCTCTGGCTCTGGCTCTGGCTCTGGCTCTGGCTCTGGCTCTGGCTCTGGCTCTGGCTCTGGCTCTGGCTCTGGCTCTGGCTCTGGCTCTGGCTCTGGCTCTGGCTCTGGCTCTGGCTCTGGCTCTGGCTCTGGCTCTGGCTCTGGCTCTGGCTCTGGGTCTGGCTCTGGCTCTGGCTCTGGCTCTGGGTCTGGCTCTGGGTCTGGCTCTGGGTCTGGCTCTGGCTCTGGCTCTGGCTCTGGGTCTGGCTCTGGCTCTGGCTCTGGCTCTGGCTCTGGCTCTGGCTCTGGCTCTGGCTCTGGGTCTGGCTCTGGCTCTGGCTCTGGCTCTGGCTCTGGCTCTGGCTCTGGCTCTGGCTCTGGCTCTGGCTCTGGCTCTGGCTCTGGCTCTGGCTCTGGCTCTGGCTCTGGCTCTGGCTCTGGCTCTGGCTCTGGCTCTGGCTCTGGCTCTGGCTCTGGCTCTGGCTCTGGCTCTGGCTCTGGCTCTGGCTCTGGCTCTGGCTCTGGCTCTGGCTCTGGCTCTGGCTCTGGCTCTGGCTCTGGCTCTGGCTCTGGCTCTGGCTCTGGCTCTGGCTCTGGCTCTGGCTCTGGCTCTGGCTCTGGCTCTGGCTCTGGCTCTGGCTCTGGCTCTGGCTCTGGCTCTGGCTCTGGCTCTGGCTCTGGCTCTGGCTCTGGCTCTGGCTCTGCCTCTAGTACTCTGGCTCTGGCTCTGGCTCTGGCTCTGGCTCTGGCTCTGGTTCTGGCTCTAGTACTCTGGCTCTGGCTCTGGCTCTGGCTCTAGTACTCTGGCTCTGGCTCTGGCTCTGGCTCTGGCTCTGGCTCTGGCTCTGGCTCTGGCTCTGGCTCTGGCTCTGGCTCTGGCTCTGGCTCTGGCTCTGGCTCTGGCTCTGGCTCTGGCTCTGGCTCTGGCTCTGGCTCTGGCTCTGGCTCTGACTTTATTTCTGGCTTCAGCTGAAATGAACAGTACAACCAGCAAACAAAGTTGGCTTCATGTAACTAAAAATACAAATATTTATTTATGAATTTTGTTGTTTTTTTCCTGTGACAAAGTAAGTAAAAATGGATAGATTATAAACCTATTGGAATTGTTTAAAATCATTGGTTTTGCCAGTAATCGAGCCTAGCAAACGTGTCCATGTAGTTCGATCCTTGGTCGCTCTTGGCCAGCCATTCAAACTCCGGATACGTCTAAATTCCCCCTCCAATTGATCGATCTACCTCTTTTTAGTACAAATTTAAAAACCGTTTTCACTGGATTACCGATTACGTGTAACTTGTCGTTCCTGTCTCTAGAGCAAACCGGTTGAATTTCCAAACACATGACTACTCATGACTGAAGAAAAACAGTTCGAGTTTTCAAACAAGCTTCTTAAAATGATAAACATTTAAAATTAACGATCAACCAATCAAATTAGTAAGCACAGAAACGGCTGACAGCCTTTAAATTCGAAATTGGAGGTATTTTGCTTCAACAAACAGTATGATTGCAGTTAATTCCACCCGGACCAGTATCAGTTTTCAATACAAACAACATTAGCATCATATCAAATTACTGTGTTGACTTTAAAATATACGTGCAAATAAAACGAAGTTGAAAAACTGACTCATTGGCTCAGAAAGCTGGTTTCACTAGGCATTAGTAGCTTGAATTGAAAATTCCTAGCTTCTGTAACATACATATCTCGCTCTCATACCAGTCGAGAAAAAAATTTCAGCTACCTAACTCGTTTCTGTTTTATATATATTTTTTTGCCAAGGCCTTTTTTTCGCAGAATCTCGAGGACGCTCACCGGCGTTATTATTATTGCAGCGCTTTTCCTACTTTATTGCGACTGCTACCAGCCAGCAGCCATTTATTCTACTAAAACGAAACCGAAGCCAGAAAACGCTAGCAACAGTATCATTTTTCCGTTTCCGTTCCCTTCCTGACACTGACGTGCGTTTCCCCAGTTTCCTTCATCCCACCGATCCCGTCTTTTCCACAAACGGGCCCAACGCCCATTCTCCCACCCCGAGATATAATCAAGCGAAATTACACGTTTCGCAAAAGGAAGCCAGTCTCACGGCTGACGGGCTGTTTCTGTTTTCGTTTGTTTAGGTTGTTTGCAAAGTTTCTGTTTCCAGTAGACTAGAAAAAAAGATCAACAAAAAATTGAATCAATTGCCGTTTGGATCCTTAGTAGTATTTAATGTTTTGAGGATATTTGGTTTAAGTGTGCGATTGGAATCTCTATCGAGGGAATCATGTTTCTACTGTAAGCATGTTTGGTTGCCTTAAATTGCCGACAGAAATCTGATACCGTATTTAATAGTGATTAGAGAGCCGTTTCACCTGCTTGTTTCGCTATAGAAGCAGTAGGAGCAGCCGAGCGTAGGCACTCAAAAGATAGGTGCCGGATTACTAGCTAAACAGTCGTTTCATTGTTATGTAAATTTTAGATCAAATCACTTCCGAAAAAAACCATTCCCAATCCGATTTATCTATCTAAATGCGCAAGTCGTTCGGTTGTCAATTTATTTTTCTCCTCGACTAAAAACTCCACGTCATATGGAGCGCCCGGATATCGTCTTATTGATATCTCCTGAAGCACATAAAAACATCACCATTCCGAAAATTAAAATGCTGTAAACGTACCGGAAAGGCCATTTATCAAACCCGCACGATGTTAATTTGTTAATGCTCTAACAGAGGGTCCTGAAGTAGGTAAGGTTTTAATCGTTCCCCGTCCGTCCTCTTCCCCTCCCACCGCTTTCCCATCCACTAGCACAAGCTTTCTCCGATCGCCGGTGAGAACACCGACAGACAGTGACAGAGGACCCTTGTCACAAAAAAAATTGAATTAATTCAAGCTAAATGCGGCATCACCGCATCATCTCGTGTGACGGCAAGCGTCGAAAGTATTTCCAGGGGGGTTTTGTGGAGAGGTTGGAGTGGGGGAATGTGGCACGTGCCTTGTCTGTCGTTCGTGCTGGGTGTGTTTCCTAGGACCCACTTAAGTGACGACAGTATCGACGTTTAAAAACAACTCTCCCGAACAAAACAGAACAGAACAGGACAGGATGGTAGAAAACTGTATTGAGTCATAGAAAATGCGCTGGGTTATTCGATGTGGAGAATGGAGCAAATGGTTTTTACCCTTTCAACCTAATTATTTTCGATGGAAATCGAATGAATTGATTTTCACTTCGAGTGGTTTCAGTTCGAGCTACTATCATGCATGCAATGAACTGTGAGTTAGTCATACATTTGCGAAAGAGTTAAAAACTTTAGCGATACTCAAATTAAAACCAATGACAGTTTTCACACGAACATATAAGAGTATGCCGAGAGAAACAAATCAAATGAATACTTAGTTCGGATTGCTAAATATTAGCGCATTTCACAAACATGACGAAAGATCCAAGTGATCTTTGCAGTGTATACTTTCACTAAAGAATAAACCTTCATTTACGATCGTAATAAATATTGTAAATAATCCCTTTTTCCATTTGACCTCGGGAAGCTGAAGACACTTCTGTAGGCACTTGTTCGGTGAATTTTCACCTTTTATAATACTGCACCATCAGATGACTGACCAAACCAAGCGTTTTTAGAAGGACTAGTAAACCTTCTCCCGCTGATTGTGGTGTCATAAGTTAAAAGTTTTATGACCAACAGCTGTAACCGGCCAACCTCGGTTTCGTTAACCTTTACCTATACAAAATAACACAAAGGAGAGCGATGAATAAAGACTGTCCCAGAAAGTATGAACGCAACCAAAAACCGATGCCATTTCGCAATGGTTCAGAATCTGTCAATTTTTATGACTGCGTCCTGTTGTTTACACTCTTCTCTAACCACTTGTGCAGTTGTTTATTCGTTTTCATTAGTTTGTTTCGAAATGCGTGGGCTTTCAGCAGAACAAAGTCGAAAAATTGTGTACAAATGGTACACAGAACGCGGACTGTCACTGAGAAAGATAGCAAAAATGGAAGGAATAAGTGAAAAAGCCGTGCAAAATGCAATCAGGAAGTTCGGTGAGGATAACCCTTTGGTGACCTTTGAGGATGAATCGAAAACGGGTCGAAAAAAAGGTCCTGCTAAACCTCAGTTGGATAAACGTATACTGAAGGCGCTCGAGCAAAAGAAGGAGGTTTCAGTTTGGGATGTGGCCAAAAAAGGGGGCACTTCGAAGTCAAATGTTCTTCATGCTAAAGAACGTTTAGATCTTCGAATCTATAAGAAGCAGAAACAACCAAAACGTAGTCCGAAACAAGAAGCATCGATCAGGCCGAGGATTCGGAAGCTGTACAATACGATTCTTGCTGGAAATTTGAGCTGCATAATCATGGACGACGAAACCTACGTGAAATTCGATTACAAATCTTTGCCGGGACCACAATATTATACGGTGCGAGAGGGGCCAGTGTTAAACCAGTCCGAGACATCGATTGAAGTCGAAAAATTTGGTAAGAAAGCTATGATCTGGCAAGCAATTTGTAGCTGCAGTAATATTTCGAAACCCTTCATCACCACTGCTTCAATGAACACCGAAATATACATCAAAGAATGTTTACAAAAATGACTTCCATGATTCGAAGCCACAAGGATGCTGTTATTTCCTGGCTAGATCTTGCTTCTTGCCACTACTCGAAATCAACGGTAGAATGGTATACTACCAAAAATGCCACCTTCGTCCCAAAAGACATGAATCCACCAGGTGCGCCAGCTAGTCTACAGTGGTTAAGTAGCAAATGTTGAGAATAATATTCTGTTGTTGTAGTCTAATATTATCAGTATATCGAAAAAAAAATTGAATATCTAACACTTATGAATTATTTACAGCGAAATCAAAGTGCGTCAATACTTTCTGAAACAGTCTTTATTTCAATCGCCGAATATTCTATGTCAGTAAAAGAAATGTCTTAACTCTGTCCCGGAATAGGCGAACACGAACGAAGCACCGTCTTCGGTGAAACAGTTTAAACCTGCGCTCTTGTCATGTAAAAATAAAACTCCTTAGCTAGGCATAATTAGATTTAACGTGATGAAATATTTCCTGATTCTGCGAAGACACCTGTAAAATTTTATCAGAATTTTCTCCACACAACGAGAACCAAGGAAACCAGCCCTAGATCACAATTCGTGTCAGTCGATTACTATTCCGATTTTCCGACCGATCTGTAAAATACTCGTTTGTAGAGGTCATCCCTAGCTCGCGCAGAACTTCATTTATGTACCATTTTTCGAAATTTCGGGAACAGAAAACAGTATGTAACGAGAAAAACAATAAAAGTCTGGCGAATACAACTGTAAAATGAATAACTACGAACAAAAAATAACGCAGAGGCGGGACTCGAGAAAGACAGTAACAGAAAACTAAGGGTTCGAGTCCCGTCTCAGTAGTATCTTTTCCGAAGGTTTTCGTTTCTTGACAGTATTCATCAAACTTTTTCCCAGCTTTTCTTCTGATTAGATATTGATAAAACCTAAAACAAGCTCAAGATGGCTTTACGTGTTAGCAAGACTGAAAACGAATCGTTAACTGATAACAGTCAGAGGGATCCAAGTCGAGCGAACTAAGCTTAAGATAATCTTAAAGTCTTAAGATCATCATCTTAACTGCTTAGGATCAACTTAAAGCTCAAGCAATGTGCCTTTAAACTTATATTATTGAATAAAAGAATAAGTAGGGAATTTTTATAAGCATAGGAAATAATTTAAAAAATGAACAAAGAAAAATCTACTTTAGCAGATGGGACAATTTGTAGTGTTCACCGTCCTTGATATTCTCTTTTATGTAAGATCTTTTAAGAATTAGCTCCGGAATCGAAAGTCAAATCCAGATTAAAAGTCCTAGATTTTTTTAAGAACTATAACACCTTTCATTTGAATCTGGGATTGTGAAAATCGGCAAAGCCTTCCCGAGAAAGTTAACTGCACTTTTTTTTTCATTTTGACATATTACCCTGTAGCACCGGAACCGGAATTCGAATTCAAATTAAATTCAATGGAAGGCTATGGGATTGTAAGACCTTTCATTTGAATCTAAATTTGTGAAAATCGGTTCAGTCATCTTTAGAAAAAATAGTGCATATTTTTGTTACATACATACACAGACAGCGCAGTTCGTCGAGCGGAATCGAATGTTATGTGACAATCAGTCAAGTCGGTTTCTACAGTGATTGCATAGCTTTTCTTTATAAACAAGGCAAAAACCTGTTTTAACCCACCTAATTGGGTAATAATGCCTTTCTCACATAACTTATATTCTCGTATATATCACTAGAGGGCTCTGTCAAAAATGTGTATTGCAATCTCAATTAAAATTTAGAATGTTTATATGGGGATAAACCAAAATAGCACACTCGATTTAATTTCCAAGCTAAGATTCAAATTAGTGGTAGCGAGGTCGGACAGCACATGAACCAAAACGATGTGACGAAGCCGCATTAGATATTTTTTCAATTTTACACATTGAACGGGAAATACTACAAACGTATGCCTGGTAGAATGGAAATGCTTTGATGTTTAAAGCTAATAAAGTCAACAAGTTTTCATGGGAACACCGTTCTCAGGTTCATGAATCAATCGTTATTCAAGAAGTACAATTGTAGGTCAACAACATAGGCGTTAACGCTGTCATTTTTTATTTTCTTTTATTTACATCAATTCCAATTACGAATCGGTGAAATGACCCTTTCGGTAAAATGACTCTTTCGGCGAAACGACCGTTGAACCGTTTTTACAAATTTATGTCGTTTGTGATTGATTCCACTCGCTCGGTGCCGGTATTTTGCGCTGAAATTTTATCAATAAAACGGTTTTGTAATGTGTGAACTGTAATTTATTCATTACTGTTGGTATTGGTTTGTACGCTTGCTGCTCGGAAAAGAAAACGGGCGAACAATAGTTGGCCGCGAATTGTCTCTAATGCCGTTTTTCATTGAGAAACACTGGTGGCGTGTATTGCTCTGGTTTTGCACTTTCGAGCAGAAATGGCAATGAAACACCGTCAAAATATTGCATTTCTGCTCGAAAGTGCAAAATCAGAGCAATCCACGCCACCAGTGTTTTCCAATGAAAACCGCCTAAAGGTTCAATTTTTCGTGCGATGCAAATCAATGAAACACTGTTAACCTATTTTGAATGCTCAACTGCACGAAAAGTGCTCCAATCGAACAAAACACTCCTCGAGTGGATTCGATGGAGAATAAAAACATTAGATTCAAATGAAAGGTCATATAGTCCCAGAGCCTGTTAAAAAATTTCATCTGGATCCGACTTCTAAATGTGGAATTATAGAATGAGATGCACACAAAATCTATTTTTTGGTTCTGGATACTCAATATTTAAAATTTCAATTCATACAAAAGTGACAATAAGAAATTTTTAAATCTAATCTTAAAACTATTCTCAATTTTTTTTCATACCAACGTCCAGTTTCCACTTCCAGAAAACACCGGAATGACAATTATAATGATTTCTCGGATATACGGACTCGCCTATTTTTCAATTTGAGATTCAAATCAAAAGCCATATAAGTCCATCAAGTGCTATTGAATTTTATCCGGATCAGAGTTTCCGGTTCCGGAATTGCAGGATAAAACATCAATAACCATCATATAAGCGACAATATTTTTTTTATAATAAAATTTTTATGTTGGCCTGCATAAAAGCTTTAGGTGACCGATCGGCTTACATTTTTGTTACTTAACAATGTTTTTTTTTTTGCTATTGGATCTCGTTGTCACCCTTTTTCGAGAGGGAGATGAGTTTCCATTTCCATCCAACGAGGATCGGGGGTCACTTTGTCCGCGGCTTATCCCATCATCCATTGCTTCATCGTCGGTGTTGTATGTGATTTCCATTTTCTTTTCGTTTTCCTTGTTGATCGTAGTCTTGGGCTCGTTGAGAGTTGTTGTAGATGCGCCTTGTTGTACATTGGTTGCAATTGCTGGTTGGTTGGAGGGTAAGATGTTAACTGCAGCTGATGTACTTCGTTCTATAGGGGTTTTTCAAGAAATATCAAGAAACCGGAAGTCGCCATCTTGGAATTCAGAACTACCTCAAACATTGTTTTCTGATATCAACTCATTAACCCCGTTCCGAAAATACCCATATTGTAAGGGTTTTCAAGAAATATTAACAAACCGAAAGTCGCCATTTTGGATTTCAGAACCACTTCAAACATCGTTTTCCGGCATCTACTCATCAATTCCGTTCCGAAAATACCCATATTGTTAGGGGTTTTAGGCAATCTCAATAAACCGGAAGCCGCCATCTTGGTTTTTGAAACGAGCCCAAACATCATTTTCTTGTACTTACTCTTCGCATCCGTTCCGAAAAAATACATATGATGCGCGGTTTCCACAATAAACACACAAAACTTTTTTTACGAAGTAAATTCCAAATAACGTAAACTTTTTTTACGAACCAAATCCCAAATAACGTAAACTTTATTTACGAACTACCTCTTTTTACGAACCCCCGTTTAGTTCGTAAATGGAGGTTTCGGTGTATTTGTATTTGTTGGTAGGAATATTTGAGCAGTACTTGTTTCTTTTCTGAGATTTTAGTTTTAAGGAACAGTTAGTCACACGAGTTTCGAATACATTTACTTATATTGGAAAATTAACAACGTATTTTCTCTCTAGTATCTATAAGTACAACTAAATATGAAACTACAAACTGAAATCAAGATGCGTATCATAGTAAAACTTTCCAGTGCATTTTTGCTTAAATTTCCACATCAACATAAACAAATGGTCTTATTGCTGCTCTTCCCAAGAATTCCTAGTGCGACGCTAAAATTGCGCCCATCACTGTAGCTCACTCACGGTCGCATCCCTCGGGCGAAAATATTTCGTCCGAAGACATTCAGTGACATTAAAATTAATATAATTCATCTGCCACCACCATCCGGAACAGCTTCTAACTGCCCAAATCTCGAGCCAGTACCTTCCTTCCCAAACCTTCGGCTTCGGTGATAACAGTCGTTACCAGCGTTAGTTACTATGTGTGTGTGTCCAATAGCAACAACGACAACGACAACAACAGCAATCACTTCCTAACGGTCGCATATCTTTCCTTGCAGGTTTGCTTCGGCTACAACAGATCTACCAGGGCCTTCGGCCAGGCAACGAAACATTCCACGTGGAAACCGTCAAGCGGATAGCCAACGTCAGCGATGCTATCGAGTTCCTGCGTACCATCGAGGAGCTGAACCGGTGGTCCAGGAAACACATCGTACTGGACTGCAGCACCGAGCTGGCCAAGGACATCGTGGTGAGCCATGTGCGTGATATTACACTCGGCAAACGGACATACCATTATCTGCTCAGTGGGCTGGTGAGTATCCGAATTATTTCCACCCAAACATTTGTTTTAAAATGTTGTTCACTTTTCGGGTCCGATCCAATATGGCGAAATTGTGGCTAGAGCTTGATACTCTGGTGGATTTTCAATGCGAGTGCATTAGCAGCAATTAGTTCAAGCATTTTTGTAACTAACCAAAGTTTCTGTTAATCACAAACATTTAAACAGCCAGATGATTTTTTGTGAGTAGACTAATAGAAGGGGATTGAGTTAGTACCTGTCACATATGGGACCATATGAAAACTAAACTTATTCTCGGGTTGCGTACCATGAATAGTTAAACAACTTTTCCATGGTCATGAAAAATACGAATCCGAACCGGTTCATAACAAACTCCAATCACGAAGGGAAAACCAAGACAGCTGCTGTCACAGAACGGCACGGCAGCTTACGTGCCAGAGACTAGTTTGAAATTCATGCAACCCGAGCACTCGGGGTTTGTCCTTTGGGGAAAATTCTGCTGACACTAGCTCTTCAGAATATGATTAGTTCCGGTAGTTCAAACCATAATGATGATGCTTTTTTTCAGTGACCGACTGTAGTAGAGTGGAATTTACTTCAAAATGAGTTTAACTTCTGAATATGAAGTACCATTTGATTAAACTAACCCGAGAAGATATAATTTTCGACAGAATTTCCTTCCAGGTCACTTTCCAATACGCAACCTTCCTCAATTATACTCAACTAGTGACCTACATTCAACGAATCGAACAACTATCGAAGCCATTATCTCTGCTGTCAAAAGTGTACTCAACTCTTCAGACTAGCAAACATCGTTAGAGTCCGTTTTCGTTGGAAAACGCACCAACAAATACTCATGCATTCTGTTGTAACACCAACTAACTAAGCCCATTCGATGCGAAATGTAGAAACGTAGCTAGCAATCCCTTTTGAAATCCTCCTCCTCGCTAGCGTTCTTGTGGTTAACCGCGTTCTAATGCTGCAGCTTGTATCCTGTCGGTCGATTCAAACCGAGCGCAAATGCAAGCACTTTCCAGGTGAGTAATTTTACTCCACCGGTTGCTCGATCGCTGCTCCACGGGAATGGTATTTAGTTATCGTTGTCCATCTTGTGGGTTTGATTCACATCACCCATAATCGAACGAACACAGTGCAATCAATTCCCAATCCTGCCTTTTCCTCGTCGTGTGTGCGGAGGAGGACGGTCGTGTAAACTCGTGTACATTCTATTCACAACATTTCGCCGGAACGTTTTAATGAACTTACCAGTGCAACAAGGTATTATCCTAATGCTAGACACGAAAAGTCGTTACCAAGCATCAGTAGATCGTTATCTTTATCACTGGTAGCATTTCAATTATTGTTAGCAAATTATACATGAATGCATTATGGATGAAGATGTCTATCTTCCATTTATTACCACTAACAGTGCTATCTTATGATACGAAATTGACAACTGAACTATGGATTATTTGGAAGAGAGTTATGAAGTTATCGTCGCAGTACTCAGTACATTTCCAATGACGAGGAGGCATGTTTGGTGTGTTGATAAGAAGTTGAAAAAGTACTGGTGAACCCAGTACTCCTGTTTCAAAAAAAAAACTTTCACCACCGAACCAACTAGCAACTGCCATCCAGTGATTGCATTTCACTAGAGTGATACATCAGCGTGTAAGTTACATGTCTACACTGGGAATGCAGCCGGTGAATAACGCAAAAAAGGAAAACGCACTTCTTCTCAGTGTCGAATAGACATAATTTGAATGTGTGCTCGTGGTTGAAAAAGCTGGTGCGAGCGAACCACATTCTCTAAATACCACACAAGTGACCATTGGCGCGTGCTGGTGAGCGAACACTTCTTTAATTTTCAAATTTTTCGAAAAGAGCGCTAGCCTTGCTTTGAAAATGTTTTTCGCTGCAAAGAAAAACGAAATTCCAACGGTAAATTGTATTTTTGCTGAATATTACCGATCAGAAATTACATTTGCTCTTCGTCACACAGAGGAGATGGACATCACTGCTACCATCAATACACTACACGGTACAGACTGTGAAACGACCAATGATTCCGGGACTGCAAACAACAATGAGAACGAAAAGAAAACTGAAACCACTCTCAACAGTACGTTTGACAAAAATGGATGATAAGATGAACCGCGAACAAAGTGCCCCTCAGTCCTCGTTGGATGAAAATGAAAGCTCATCTCTCCGAGGAAAAAAAGGTGACAACGAGATCCAATAGCAAAAATAAAATAATGAACAGAAAAATGACTTATTCGGAAACGTAAAGCTTGTACGCGATAAGGCCTGAATAAAAAAAATTTTAAATAAAAAAAAATTAAAACTAGTGAGCAAGCAAGCCGAAAAAAGAAATTGAATTTGAGCCCACATGTTGAAAATCCAACAAAAGAGTTTTTTTTCTGGTATCTTTTTGGCAACACTGTTTTGGGCAAATCACGCGTGTTTCGTGTCTTGTGTCATTGTCAAACTTGTTCAGTTTGATTAATAATTGAACCATGAATCGACTTACAACGTCTAACATTTGGTGAATGTTCAGCGACGAAGCTCAATTCTGGTTGAATGGATACGTCAACAAGCAAAATAACCGCTATCTTGAGTGAAGGCCAGCCAAAATCATTGCAAGAGCTACCAATGCATCCCAAAAGAGTCACTGTTTGGTATGGATTGAGAAGCAGTGGCAACATCAGGCCGTACTTATTCAAAACCGACGATGGACGGAACGTTACTGAGAATGGCGAGCGCTAGACATGCCTGACACGTGGTTTAAATAAGACGGTGCAACATCCCACACGACACACGAAACAATGACTAGATTGAGAGCCGCATTCGGTAAACAGTTTTTTTTTATTTAAAAGGTATATTTATTCTGGCCTATTTGCATACAAGCTTTACGTGGCCGATTGAGCCGATTTTTTAAATATTTTTTTTTTTGAGTTGGATCTCGTTGTTACCCTTTTTCTAGGGGGGGAGGAGCTTCCAATTCCCTCCTGCGAGGATTGAGGGGCACTTCGTTCGTGGTTCGTCTCGTCATCCATTGCCGTCTTTTCGTAGCTAGGTGCTGTACATTGGTTGCAATTGCTGGTTGGTTGGAGGGTAAGTTGTTAACTGCAGCTGGATGCAGGGGATGCTTCACTGTTGTTGGTGACTGTCACAGGAGTACTGGGGTTGGTGTGAAGGAAGCATCGTTGTCCTTTGGTGTGGTTGTCTCCTTGTCCAGTTTATCACATGGCTTACCGTAATGAAAAGCTTTTTGGCAATATTGACATGTGGCCATCTGATTGTCATAGGTAACAAGTGATTTGCACGGGTTTCTTGTATCTTGACCGAAAGTCACATAAAAAGGTATTAGCCTTTTCAAGCGCATGCGTAACAAACGTACGCCATTTAGAATACCGGGGAAAAAGTCCTTCCACTTTTCTTTTTCGATAGAGAAAATCTCTCCGTATTAGGACATAGATTTACGAATATAAGGATCGATGACGCTTGAGGGAATATCATGCACACACACTTCTATAGCGCTATCTTCCATATATACTGGAATGTTGTACTTAATGTTTTCGTGCTCCACATAGTGCACATTGTTATTGTCTTTTGCGAATTGAATTGCATCCAACTCTTTGTAAAACTGGATGTAAACAACATTATTCGTCTTATTGCATTGAAGTAAATACATACGTTTAATGTCAAGATGCATTTGCTCCTTAAGCAAACCTTCAAGTTCTCGTATCGAAGGTCGAATTTCGCACTGCCTGAAGTCAACAACAATTATATTCTTTCGTGTCGGCGGTAGCTTTTGTTCGTTTGGTTCACTCATTTCGAGGTCGTTCTATTGTTCACTACACAATACTGTACTTGATTTCTTCTGTCCCGAACGTAAGCGGTTTTGTTATATCGACTGACTTGGATGAGATGTGAAAGCGAACTGACGAAAATGTTTTTGATCATTTGTTCTGAAAATAGCAAAAGCAGCGTCACTGTTAACACAATAACTCCCAAACTAATGAATAGAATATCATGAAATTTTACCAGCTGTTTTCTAAGGGTTAGTATTAACTGAAAAAAGGGCACTGCTATTAAACTAGTGCCATCTATGTGTTAGGCCCGGGACTTTTCACCCCATGTGTTAACTCACTACTGCTACAAGTATTTACCACAGAAAACAGATATATAGTCTCGAATATGAACTGTATGTAAAATTAGCTTGTTCAGCTCGGCGAATACTTGCAGCTGTCACTACGATCGATACTATTTGGAGTGCAGAATTCTCATCATGACACTATTTCGGGAGTTACTTTCACTTCTCGCAAAATGTTGGTCAAAATAACGAGTTAATTTTTGTTTCGAGTCTAGATATTTCTAAAACGTGTATTTCCAAAACGTAAAACTGTTACTTCGAATAACCTTACAGAAAAATAGAAAAAATGTGTGTTCGTCTTTATGGTTTTATGTTTAAATTGGAGGGGGCGAATATTTTTTTTTATTTTATATGAATAAAGATTGCGTAACTGACGAGACTCATAATCTCTCTTAAAGAGAGTCCTTGTGTATTTCACGATTATGTTTACCCACGCGTAACAAATTCGAAAGTCATCTAACCTGAGAAGCGAAAAAAACGCATGAAAAACACATTACTGAATGGAACGTATATGTCATTCATCCTACACACAGCCATTTCTGGAGTTTCATGCAGAGATAAAGATTTATTTCCTAGAATTCAGGAACGATATATCATTTTCATGGTTAGCTTACACTGCTTTCTCGGTATATAATAAATACAATTTCTTGAAATGATCGCGTTGCAAGGACAGAAATAAAATGGTGCGGCTATTGATGTGATAGCATCAGTTACTAAAGATGAAAGATTTTAAATCTCAACAATTCTCTTTCAATAATACTGGCTCTATTTACTTCAATTGATTATGATAGATGCTGCGGCTTAAGGTCGAATATTCATGGTCTATGTTGTGAGAACACAATGATCTTACTTCATAATGCATTGAATATTTGTTTCATTTTTATTCTACTTCTATATTACATTGCGACCGTTCCTCAGCTCTACTAGCCGTAACATACAAATATTGTCCATCGGTCACATTTGATGACCTTTTCGAGTCAAATCGAAATGGAAACCGGTCCATATTGCAAATAATGGCAAGTACATTTGGCTAAAAGGCTCAAATGTGAAAAATTGTAGCTCGCAGCTTGCCAGCCAACACCATCGTTCTACTCTTTGTTCTCACTTATCAACTAAGCAGACAACGAAATCCACCATTCGCACAAAGAGATCATGAGCTGGCTATTATACCAACCGGTAGTTAACGGTAATCCACCTGCGGCTTACAAAAGCTTACAAGCAGTGCATAGTTCTAACGTGGCCTGTCAGGTACTCTCGGTTCCTCTTACTGCCGGCAAACGAGAATACACGCGCTTCTTTTGTGTCAACGGAGAAGTTGGCATTTGTTAGCGTTGAATCGGGGAAAAAGCTCCGAGACCCAGTGCATTCCACGCGCACCACATTGCAGCTCAGTCATCTGCATAATTCGTTCAAATTCATTTCATAAATTGCACCACCCACAGCAACTATCAACCACCGCCTGCCGGGCAGCAAAGTGAACCTGTAGAAAAGGCAGCAGCAGCAACAGCAGCAGCAGATCGTCCATCCTGTCTACTGCGAACTCATCCGGTTTAGCATAAAATGTATGTCCGCTGCAAGCCGCCCACAAATGCTTCCTGTGCTTTGCCCCGAGAACTGTTTTTCAATTGTGTGGTTCTGTCCCAAGGAGAAAATTCTGTGCTAGTAGAAAAATGTACTGATTTTTTGCCTCTGTCCGCTTGTACGAAACCCCCTTACCCTACCAGCCTGCAGCAACAGAAGGAATCATCAGAATCTGCGTCACGGAGCTAGGAAACATGCGAGGGTGACCTGAGGCTACCTTAAAAACGTTTTGCCTGTTCGACTCTGTTCAGTTCACTGGTTGCCAAGAAAGGAACAACTTTCCGGTCATAATCGTGAATAAAAGTGTTGTGAGTGCATGTGGGCGTGTCCGGAAGCTTCCATATTCTTCACTTCTGTCATCGTTTCCGCTATTCGGGACGGGACTCATCGGTCATAGATGTGGAGTTTGTCTGAACGCCAGCTCCGAACGTCGTCGGTTCGAGTATGTTAAATTGTCTTGCTATGCTGACTTCTGCCAAATGCCGACGGCATTCGAGGAAGCTGCTATGTATGCTTCACTAATCAGAGGAAAAGTTTGCAAGCACACTCTGTTTAATTCCATGAACTTGAGCTTCACTTTCCCCATGACATTGACATGTGTTATAAAACTTGCCAACTTTGTGCAAATCTGGGAATCGGAATGAGAAAGTCTAACCAACTGTTTTCAAGACAGGATAGTTATTGGTATGGTATCGGTATAAACATACAGTGTTATGAAAGGATAATTGTCAATCAATATGACGCTTATGAAGTATCAACTTTCAAAAGACTATGTGTAAAATTTCATGGCATTCCAATTAGTCTGAAAAATGTTATAGCTTGTTGTTTTCAAAACAATGGATTCAAAACATTTCCGAATTATCCAGACTCTGCTTAATCGAACAGATCCATTCGAGATTGGTTTGCAGAATTTAAACGTATTCGTAAACATAAAAAACTCCACAAATTGATTATACATAATCGTAAATTGAAATCACGTGAGATAGCAGAGGGCATGGAAATATCAGAAGGTAGTGTGTTTAAAATGCTGCGTTAATATTCGACTCACAGTCGATCGAATCAAACAACGTGTTGATGATTCAGAGCTGTGTTTTCCCATGCTTACAAGTAATAATTCAGAAATTTTTCGTCAATATGTGACAATGGATCAAACATGGATCCATCACAAAATTTTGACATCGATTAGATTCGGAATTGCATATTTCAGTGAAAGAAAAAAAAAACAAAATACTGTATTCATTTCTGGCAGTCGTATCTGACTGATCGTCAGCCATATTCCAACCATATTCTAGTCACCTCAGGGGTAGATAAGTCGGTATTTCAAGCTGAAGTGCAAACGTTCCATGTCTGGTGTAACAAAAGCCTTTTGAAACTAAACGTTTATAAATGTAAAGTAATCGTTTTCAGTAGGAAGCAAAACACACCAGATATCACAATTAAACTAGGCGATCAAACAGTAGAAAGATCTATCAGAGTTAGAGATCTGGTAGTAGTTTTAGATAAAAAAAATTTACTTTCATCGATCACTATAATATCATTCAGTAAAAACCATTCAAGCGAAGAGGTTGTGTTTCGATTGTACTGGCTCGTGAGTTAACGGCTGCTACCGAGACAATTCTAAGCTTCAGGTAGTTAAACTGCCCATAGCAAACGCAATATTCGGGGCGTTTCCCGACTGGAAAGCTAGCAACGAAGGCCATCCCGTTCATACGCACAGAGGTGTAGAGACACAGAGGTGCGAGAGCATAGAAGTGACGAGTCACAGAGGTGCCATCGCATAAAGGTGCGAAGACGAAGGGGTGCAAAGGCACAGAGGTGCTAAAGCAACCCAGTGCTGATCTACCAGGTACCAGAATTTGTACGCTGCGTAGGATCAAAAGAGACGGCATATATCGCGAGGTGCTACACTGCAAGCATCGCATTTGATCGCCACCAAGAGCAAAAGCACTGTACCTGGGGTCAGGTACAGCAAGTGCAGTGGTGTTCACAACGACGGCAGAGCAACTGAGATAGCAGTAAACGACAGAAGACTGCCAATTGGAAACAGCAAAAGACTGCCAATTGGAAATCGTTGGAAGAGCTTCACGTCGTTCTTCACGATAAAGGAACAGAGACATCAGCTACAAGGTAGATTTAATTTAATTTATTTTTTATTTCTTATATCTGAAATTTTACTAAACATAAGTTTTTATTTTGGTATTATTAATTTACAAAAAAAAATTAATGTAATGGATGATCTCATGGAAGATCATCCGAATCCGATTCCGGATACTAGTAAAAGTTTAAATACTCCGAGGGCTAAACATTATCCACAGGGTACCACTGGGCCATGGATAGTCTATCTTCGAAAAAAAGAAAAGATTTTAAACTTGATGCAAATTACAAAGGATTTGACATCACATTTCTCTGAAGTTAAAGAAATCTGTAAGGTTAATAGAGATAAAATTCGAGTTGTAGTTAACGACTTGAAACAGGCAAACGATATTGTAACCTGTAAATTATTTGCTATTGAATATCGAGTTTACATTCCATCGAAGGAGGTAGAAATTGACGGTGTTGTGACTGAAGCAAGTCTGACAGCAGATGATTTACTTAAAAATGGAGTTGGCCGTTTTAAAAACTCCATGCTTGAGGGAGTTAAGATACTCGAGTGCAAACAATTGTACTCAGCATCTATTGTCGATGGAAAAAAGTCTTATCGTCCCTCAGATTCGTTTCGCGTAACATTTGCCGGATCTGCATTGCCTAGCCATGTCTATATCGATAAAATTCGTCTTCCTGTTCGGCTTTTCGTACCGCATGTTATGAATTGCACGAACTGTAAAAAATTCGGACATACAGCTACTTACTGTAGTAATTAGTCCAAATGTATCAAATGTCAAGGGCCTCATAAGGATAATCTTTGCGATAAAGATGTTGAAAAATGTGTTTATTGTGGGGAAAGCCCTCATGATGATCTTTCAGTGTGCGCTGCATTTAAGCTGCGTAAAGACAAAATGAAGCTTTCTTTAAAAGCACGGTCTAAGCGCACATATGCAGAAATGCTCAAAACGGTCATACATGTCTCCCCCTCGGAAACCGAAAACGGTTTTTCAAATCTTGCGGAGCCAGAGGAATCTGACTCTGACGGAAATAGTGAAGATACCTCGTTTGTCACTCCTCAAGGGTCTGTTAAGAGGAGATTAACAAACCACAAAATACCAAAAAAGACACCTAAAATTATACCTTCAAAAAAAGATCCCCGTGTTAAAGCTAAAAAGCCAAATTTAAAACCAAAAACTGTGCCTCCTGGTTTGTCAAATTCACAAACCAATCCAGGAACTAGCTCAAGAAAAGACAATAATCCAGTGGGCTCCATTTCACATTCACCAACAGGATTACTGAAATTTTCGGAAATTGTAGAATGGATTTTCGCTGCATTCAATATTTCTGAACCTCTAAAGACCATCATAACAGCATTCCTTCCAATAGCTAGAACTTTTTTGAAACAGTTATCAGCTCAATGGCCAGCTCTTTCAGGTTTTGTATCATTTGATGGATAATTTATCATCCGCCGCAAATGATTCAATCACTGTCCTGCAGTGGAATTGTCGAAGCATCATGCCAAAACTTGATTCATTTAAAGTTTTGTTGCATAGTCAAAAATGTGATGTATTTGCTTTGTGCGAAACATGGCTTACATCAAACATAGCCTTAAATTTTAATGACTTTAACATTATACGTCTCGACAGAGACTCCCCGTATGGTGGAGTGCTTTTAGGAATTAAGAAATGTTATTCCTTTTATAGATTAAACATTCCTTCGACTTCTAGTATAGAAGTTGTTGCTTGTCAAATAAACATTAAAGGAAAGGACATTTGCATTGCTTCGGTATATATTCCTCCAAGATCACAAGTTGGACAACGACAGCTTAATGAAATTGTCGAAGCCCTCCCTGCTCCACGATTGATTCTGGGAGATTTCAATTCGCACGGAATGATGTGGGGATCCGTTTACAATGATAGCAGATCATCTCTAATATATAATATTTGCGACAATTGTAGCATGACGGTACTAAATATGGGTAGCATGACACGGATCCCAGGACCTCCTGCTCGTCCAAGTGCATTAGGTTTATCTCTTTGCTCGACTTCAATTCGACTAGATTGCACCTGGAAAGTATTTCCTGATTTACATGGTAGCGATCATTTACCAATCATCATCTCAATTAGCAGTAACAAAGGCATTGCTAATTCAGTTAATATTCCATATGATTTGACAAAAAATATTGACTGGATTAAATACCAAAGTAATATTTCAAGTGTCTTAACTTCAATGGAAGAGCTTCCCCCACTTGAAGAATATGACTTCCTCGTTTGTTCGATTCTGGAGGCCGCAGAACAAGCCCAAACCAAACGATTTCTTGGTCCATCGTCTAACAGAAGACCTCCAAATCCTTGGTGGGACAAAGAGTGCTCAGATGCTAAACACGCGAAACAAAATGCTTTCAAGACGTTTTTAAAACGAGGAGGAGGAACTCCTCAGAATTTTGAAAAATTCTTGGTTTTAGAAACCAAGTACAAGAACATACTTCGGGTTAAGAAATGCAGCTATTGGAGACATTTTGTGGAAGGTTTGTCAAGAGAAACCTCAATGAGCACTCTTTGGAATACGGCCAGACGAATGAGGAATCGTAACGTAGGAAATGAGAGTGAGGAGTACTCGAATCGATGGATATTTGATTTTGCGAGGAAAGTTTGTCCAGATTCCGTTCCTACGCATAGCATTGTTAGGGAGTCTTCTTCAAATGATGATTCCATTGATAGCCCCTTTTCAATGATGGAATTTTCCATAGCACTCATGTCTTGTAACAATAACGCTCCTGGATTGGACAGAATTAAATTCAACTTGGTGAAGAATCTGCCCGACCTCGCAAAAAGACGTTTGTTGGAATTGTTCAACAAGTTTCTTGAGCAAAATATTGTTCCACCTGACTGGAGACAAGTGAAAGTTATCGCCATTCAAAAGCCGGGGAAACCAGCTTCCAATCACAACTCATATAGACCCATTGCGATGTTGTCCTGCATCAGAAAATTGTTCGAAAAAATTATTCTACGACGTCTCGACACTTGGGTCGAGACGAACGGTTTGTTGTCAGATACTCAGTTTGGCTTCCGTAGAAATAAAGGGACGAATGATTGCCTTGCATTACTTTCGTCTGACATCCAAATTGCCTTCGCTCAAAAGCAACAAATGGCATCTGTATTTTTAGACATTAAAGGAGCATTTGATTCAGTTTCCATTGATGTTCTTTCAGACAAGCTCCACCAACATGTACTCCCAGCGGTTATAAATAATTATTTGCACAACCTTTTGTCAGAGAAACGCATGCATTTTTCACATGGCGATTTGGCAACAATCAGAATTAGCTACATGGGTCTCCCGCAAGGCTCATGCCTCAGTCCGCTCCTCTATAATTTTTACGTGAATGACATTGACAGCTGTCTAGTAACCCCATGTACACTAAGACAATTGGCAGATGATGGCGTGGTTTCAGTTACTGGATCCAAAGCTATTGATTTGCAAAAACCATTGCAAGATACCTTAGATAAATTGTCCGTTTGGGCTGTTCATCTTGGTATCGAATTCTCTGCGGAGAAAACAGAGCTGGTCGTCTTTTCAAAAAAGCATGATCCCGCGCAACTTCAGCTTCATATGATGGAAAGAATAATCGAACAGGTTTTGACTTTCAAATACCTCGGGGTGTGGTTTGATTCCAAATGCACGTGGGGAGGACACATTAGGTATCTGATAACGAAATGCCAACAAAGAGTAAATTTTCTTCGAACAATAACAGGGTCTTGGTGGGGTGCTCATCCGCAAGATCTAATAAAATTGTATCAGACAACGATACTTTCAGTGATGGAATATGGATGCGTTTGTTTTCGTTCCGCTGCAAATTCTCATATTATCAAACTTGAGCGAATTCAGTACCGTTGTTTGCGAATTGCTTTAGGCTGCATGCATTCGACACATACAATGAGTCTTGAAGTTCTGGCGGGAGTTCTTCCATTAAAAGATCGATTTTGGGAGCTTTCATCACGCCTGCTAATAAGATGTGATGTGCTGAATCCCATGGTAATTAATAATTTCGAACGACTAGTCGAGCTTCGATCTCAAACAAAATTCATGACAGTATATTTTAACCATATGTCACAGGAAATCAACCCTTCAAGATATATTCCTATCCGTGTCAGCCTCCTAAATGTACCTGACTCAACTTTATTTTTCGACACATCCATGCAGCGCGAAGTGCGTGGAATCCCGGACCACCTACGCTCTATGGAAATCCCAAAAATATTTTCAAGTAAGTTCAGGCATATTAACTCTGAGAAAATGTTTTACACGGACGGATCGCGAATGGAAGAAGCGACAGGGTTTGGTATGTTCAACAATAATGTTTCGGCCTCATTCAAGCTTCAAGAACCTGCATCTGTTTATATAGCAGAGTTAGCAGCAGTTCATTATAGCTTGAATGTAATCGTCACATTATCTCCAAACCATTATTTCCTCTTCACAGATAGTCTGAGTGCAATTGAAGCCATTCGCTCAAACGCTGCTGGCAAAAATGAACCGTTTTTCTTGGGTAAAATAAAACAGTGTCTGAACGACATATTGAATAATAATTATCTAATCACAATAGTTTGGGTTCCGGCTCATTGCTCCATTCCAGGCAATGAAAGAGCCGATATTTTAGCCAAACGTGGTGCTATTGAGGGTGAAATTTATGAGAGACCGATTGCTTTCAACGAATTCTATAGCGCGTCTCGCCAAAGAACACTTGCCAGCTGGCAAGCTTCTTGGGATAAAGATGATCTGGGTCGGTGGATGCCCTCAATTATTCCTAAAATATCGACAAAGGCATGGTTCAGGGGACTGGATGTGAGTAGAGATTTCATTCGTGTGATGTCCAGACTCATGTCCAATCACTACACGTTAGATGCACATCTCCTTCGAATTGGACTTTCCGAGACTAATCATTGTGCTTGCGGCGAAGGTTACCGCGATATTGACCATGTTGTTTGGACATGCGTGGAGTTTCGTGATGTCAGATCTCAACTAATAAATTCCTTGCGTACCCAAGGTAGACTATCCAATGTCCCAGTTCGCGACATTCTTGCTTGTCGTGACCTTCCATACATGAAACTTCTTTATCATTTCATTAAATCCATTGGAGTTCCAATTTAAATTTTATTTTATGTTAGACTGTTTTCTCTTCCATGAGTTCAACCAATAGCCAACTATAGGATATTGAATATAAGTGGTGAACTGATACAAACAATCCTGAAATAGTTATAAGATCATGTACAAAATAAATGTATTTTATTTAATGTAATTTAAAATAGCAACTCGCTTGATAAAAACAGTGTTTAGATTAACTAATGAGTACCAACATACTAATATGATATTCGAAATGTATTAGGTTTAAACTACTATGTATTGTGGATGCCACGGCGAAGAAAAACTTATGTATATTGCCTATGAAATAAACGTATTTATGAAAAAAAAATCACTATAATACGATAATGAGCAAAACTAATAACATGCTTGCATTTGTAAAACGCTTCAGATATAATTTTCGCAATCCTTACACGATTAAAACATTGTATATTGCTCTCAAGGCAACATCGATAAGATTTTTAATAAGAATATTAAATATTCCATCATTACCAGGAGCTTTCATGTTTTCAAGTTTCCAATTAATTTATTTAATGTCATCTAAAGTCGTCTCAGTAATGTCATCTTGTAACTATACTTAAGTTGAAATATGATCTTATTTCAGTGAGACTTCATTTCCAATAGGACTCACAACTTTCAAATAAAAATTGTGGACAATCCCGAACTGCTGGGCAAGTTTTTAAGCTTTTTCGCCATTTGTAAGAATTATTTGATTTCCTTCCTTGAGAGCAGGAATTGGTTTCTGATGTTCCTTAAGAATCTTAGAAAGTTTCCAGAAAGGTTTAGAATATGGTTTAATTTGTTTAACTTCTTTCGTGAAATTTTCATTTCGCAAAAGAGTAAACCTATGTCTAATTTCTTTTTATGAATCCTGGGCTATGCTTTTTATAGCAGGATCACGAGAACTTTGATATTGTCGTCGATGAATATTCTTCAAACGAATGAGCAGTTGAGGACTAACATCGATGATAGGAGAATTTAATTTAGTTTAAGTTTTGGGATCTGAAAGCTTCGATAATGTAATGATTCAAATTATCAATTTCAATGTGAGATTTGTATTGAAACCAATTAGCTCTATGATAGTTGAAAATAAAACTTATTGGATTAATTATAGCATCATTAGAAATTCTAAATGTTACAAGAACATGGTTTTAGTCAAAGCATGCATGAGTATTTAATAAGGCACACTGCTTTAGCTCTAAGATGCCGAGGGCAACTTTTATCTATTATAACCAGATCAATTGTAGAAAAGTTTCTCACGGAAGAGAAACAAGTTGGACTACTGGGATAAAGAACTGAAAACTATCCAGCTTCAGTCGAATATAAAATTATTGCCCAATCCGTTTTTTTTATCCACAATTCCACTGAACATGCTTTGCAATTAGCTCTATTATAACGAAAAATTTATTCCGATATTTTATAAGTTTTTGCAAATCGCCTTTAGAGAAATTTTGGTGCTCATCAGTGCATTGGAATGACAAATATACTCCAGCAACAAAATAGATTCCATGAATGGTTTCTATTTCGATTCCTAAGCTTTCGATACCTTAAGTTCTGAAAGAAGGTAAAATTCGATGATTGCTTTGACGTTGAACAAAAAGGACAACATTCATTATTCATTTCAGTAAACCTAATAGATAAACCACAAAACGTGGATTGCTTTTCAATTTGACATTTGGTTTAGGAAATGTTTCGGTCACAATCGAGATCGAGCATTCCAATTTATGATGTTTAAATAATTATTTACCATCATTTCTAAATTTCAAATTCATGATAATATTATTTGCAAATTGCCACCCAACTTGAAATGCTTCAAAAAGTGATGAAGTCGAATTCATTCGGATGACCATTTGAAAAAGTTGTTCTTGTAGGTAGAACATTTTATTTTCCGTTATGTCGCCCAAATCGACTTCTTTTAAAGGGGCGCATGGCATTGAAGGATTACGGGTAGGTAGTTTGTCTACCTGTCACGCTAGCGTAGCTGTCATTAAAAGAGAACTAATTGGAAGGCGTTCATGTTTTTTGTTTGTTTACATTAGAAAATTTGAGTGCATTGAAAGACTTAGGTGTGGCATTTGGGTCGTTTATTTGATTTTCGGGTATGTTCTGTGAATTTAAAGTTGTTGATTTGACTTGTTGTTGTCTCAGTGTCGTCAAATAATTGGATTTATGATTTCCATCACAATCCGAACATGAAAATTTATCAGTCGTTTAATTTGTTAAACAGACGCTCTTTTTTCATAAGTATCACTAGGGAAGGGGTTCTAAGTTCTAAGTTCTAAGTTCTAAGTTCTAAGTTCTAAGTTCTAAGTTCTAAGTTCTAAGTTCTAAGTTCTAAGTTCTAAGTTCTAAGTTCTAAGTTCTAAGTTCTAAGTTCTAAGTTCTAAGTTCTAAGTTCTAAGTTCTAAGTTCTAAGTTCTAAGTTCTAAGTTCTAAGTGCTAAGTTCTAAGTTCTAAGTTCTAAGTTCCAAGTTTTAAGTTCAAAAAATCAGTGTCTGTATTAACGATCTTCTGTTCTTTTACATTATTTGTCTCCATTGTTCTTGAAAAGAAAACACTTTTAATTCCACGTGGACACAGTTGAGGGGCAGTTAGTTCACTGATCACATCTTCGTATAATTCGTAACATATCAAAGCGCAAATGTAACGCCCTCTGACCATTCCACGTTACAGGGAAAACTATCTTGCACTCTTTTACGTTCGGAAGCAAGCCATTATACGGACACTTTTATGGCACTATTACATTACTCAGCCTGGACATGCTTGTTTTCAGACCTGCTTTCAATTCAAACGACCAGTTTTCCAAGAAATGTAAATATTTATACCGAAGAAATAATGCGTGTTTGTTACATTTTACCATACATAATCTAAAGCTTTCTACTACTCTACATTCGCTCTACTGTAGTATAAAGCTCTACAAAAAAACTAAAGCATCCACCAGCATAAAACTCGTTCTCGGTATTTTCCAACAGCCCAACTACCTGCGAGATAACTGCTCACCTCACATTTCATCGGACAAGTAAAATTGAGCCGGTGTTGAAATAAAATCCTGTAAAACCAGCAACTGGCTACTGAACCGTCCATTACGTTCATGGCTTGAGCATAGAACCGGGATCGCACGGACGCATAAAGACCGACAAACTAAATAATAATGATGTACTCTAATTAAAATATAGAACATGAATTGCCGTAGCTGGCAACACTACAGGCAAGTGCCGGGTTGCTTTCGATAACGAATGCGGCATAACCGACCGACCGGCTGCCGGAGGTGGATAGTGTTGTTTTTTAATTGAACAAAACAAGCAAACCACTCTGACGGTCCGACGGCCAAAGCGGGTAATTTTATACCCATCTCTTGCTGCCGGGGTAGAGATGTTTCTTGTTGGAAATAAATGGTTGAACTATGTTAGATTATGCTTGATCCTGTACAGCGTACTCGCAGTATATCAAGGCTTACATGAAACGGTTGCATCTCTGAAGTAATCAGTTCCGCCTGGGGAAGCACCTTACGGCGATTCAGTTTTCCGCATTTGTTGAAACGTGAAACATTTCCAGAAGAAGATCAAATCCAGTTACGAAAACTGAATTGGTCCTGGAATGGTCCCTTTTATTGAACTTAATTTACTGAATTTTACACGAAACTGAAAACTGAAAACTGAAAACTGAAAACTGAAAACTGAAAACTGAAAACTGAAAACTGAAAACTGAAAACTGAAAACTGAAAACTGAAAACTGAAAACTGAAAACTGAAAACTGAAAACTGAAAACTGAAAACTGAAAACTGAAAACTGAAAACTGAAAACTGAAAACTGAAAACTGAAAACTGAAAACTGAAAACTGAAAACTGAAAACTGAAAACTGAAAACTGAAAACTGAAAACTGAAAACTGAAAACTGAAAACTGAAAACTGAAAACTGAAAACTGAAAACTGAAAACTGAAAACTGAAAACTGAAAACTGAAAACTGAAAACTGAAAACTGAAAACTGAAAACTGAAAACTGAAAACTGAAAACTGAAAACTGAAAACTGAAAACTGAAAACTGAAAACTGAAAACTGAAAACTGAAAACTGAAAACTGAAAACTGAAAACTGAAAACTGAAAACTGAAAACTGAAAACTGAAAACTGAAAACTGAAAACTGAAAACTGAAAACTGAAAACTGAAAACTGAAAACTGAAAACTGAAAACTGAAAACTGAAAACTGAAAACTGAAAACTGAAAACTGAAAACTGAAAACTGAAAACTGAAAACTGAAAACTGAAAACTGAAAACTGAAAACTGAAAACTGAAAACTGAAAACTGAAAACTGAAAACTGAAAACTGAAAACTGAAAACTGAAAACTGAAAACTGAAAACTGAAAACTGAAAACTGAAAACTGAAAACTGAAAACTGAAAACTGAAAACTGAAAACTGAAAACTGAAAACTGAAAACTGAAAACTGAAAACTGAAAACTGAAAACTGAAAACTGAAAACTGAAAACTGAAAACTGAAAACTGAAAACTGAAAACTGAAAACTGAAAACTGAAAACTGAAAACTGAAAACTGAAAACTGAAAACTGAAAACTGAAAACTGAAAACTGAAAACTGAAAACTGAAAACTGAAAACTGAAAACTGAAAACTGAAAACTGAAAACTGAAAACTGAAAACTGAAAACTGAAAACTGAAAACTGAAAACTGAAAACTGAAAACTGAAAACTGAAAACTGAAAACTGAAAACTGAAAACTGAAAACTGAAAACTGAAAACTGAAAACTGAAAACTGAAAACTGAAAACTGAAAACTGAAAACTGAAAACTGAAAACTGAAAACTGAAAACTGAAAACTGAAAACTGAAAACTGAAAACTGAAAACTGAAAACTGAAAACTGAAAACTGAAAACTGAAAACTGAAAACTGAAAACTGAAAACTGAAAACTGAAAACTGAAAACTGAAAACTGAAAACTGAAAACTGAAAACTGAAAACTGAAAACTGAAAACTGAAAACTGAAAACTGAAAACTGAAAACTGAAAACTGAAAACTGAGAACTGAAAACTGAAAACTGAAAACTGAAAACTGAAAACTGAAAACTGAAAACTGAGAACTGAAAACTGAAAACTGAAAACTGAAAACTGAAAACTGAAAACTGAAAACTGAAAACTGAAACTAAGAACAAGAAAGTTCTAAGTTTCAAGTTACAAGTTACAAGTTCCAAGCTTCAAATTTCAAGTCTAACTTCCAGCTTTTAACTTCCAATTTTTCAATTCTAACTCCCAACATACTTCAAATTTCAAACTCCAGGCTTCAAACTTGAAGGTTAGTGTTTGAAGCAAAATACTGATGTATGGCAGCTAGAAACAGTCTATAAATATCGCCACACTTTAGCTTGGGTGGTAATTACCCACAACAATTGACAAGAAACCGAATTGATACCTTAGTTAAGGGTATGCATTTGTTCCGGTTCACAGTTTGGGTCAAATCTTCGACATTTGAGACATTCCTGTATTTATTTCTCAGCTTATTTCCTATATACTCATTTCTTTCTTTTTGTCATTTGCCTCTCCTATGATATTCCAAAGTTCACTTCGTATATAAATAAAAGGTTTTCGATCGATTAAAGCTCAGAACTGCTTGATGGGTTCATGTTTTTTGGTAAAAAAAAATCAGAATAAAACATACACTATTCTTGTGTGATTTTGGGATAGTGTCATGAAGCCAAATTTCACTAAAACAACATAAACATAAAGAGTTTCCGCCTTATAATGACAGCATGTTTGTTTGGGACACTGAATTAAAAATCAGTAAATTCAACCAATATTTTAGCATTGTATAGGAGCAATTTTCAACGATAACATTTATTTTTACGATTTAATTATTTTAGTTTGTTTGACGTAAAGCTGCCAAAACTAATATAAGTTTTTTGCAATGACTGAGTGGAAACATGATGTTCGAAGATGTTATGGTATAAGTGACGTAATCGACAAAACGCGTTGTTTTCTTACCGCCCAATTTTCTCAGAGACGGGTTGAACCAATTTTCACAGGTTCATCTTAAAGCTAATATTGAGCCATTGATAAAGTTCGAAGATGAAATGGCTGTGACTTCTGTTTCCGGAGAAATAATGGTATAAGTGTCGTAACCAACTAAACGAGCTTTTTCTACCCGCTCAATTTTCTCGTGATAGCTGAAGTTCAACAAAGTTAGGCTCGTTTGGAAACTACTACAAACTCATTAAACAAGTTTGCAGCTCAGTTCAAATGGCTGTCACTTACGGATCCGGTGCTATAAAGGCACAAATGACGTAAACTCTAAAACTCAATACCGCTCAATTCCCTTGTATGTGGATTAACCGATATAAATAATTTTAGGCGTTCGAGACTAAAGTTGGGCTGTGGGTCGACTTCTAAGATCATATGGCTTACATTTCAAGTTTCGGAGATATAATCGTACAAGTGACGTAAACGACAAAATAATTACTGCTCTTTACGTTTCGTCTTAGATTCGTCACTGCAGATCAAATCAAATTTAACTGCTTATTGCAAACTTAAACAGTTCAACTTGAACCGCTAAGTTAAAGTTAAATTTGCACTAAGCAGTTCAATTTGAACTGCTCTGCACTGACCAGTCTAAGACGAAACGTAAAAAGCAGTAAAAACGGTTATGTGCCCTAAGCACAAACATAGGCTAACCCCTAAATGACAAAACAATGTTTTTACAATCCGTATAAACATTTCATAGGTGAAATAATAAGTATAAATTGATGCCAAAAATGAGGCCAAATTAGTGTCAAAAATTGTCTCAAAAAAAGGTAAAAAGTATCTTGAAGAGATTGTGTCGATGAAAGAGAAATGCATTATCACACCACTAGGTGGATTCATAATAGGTTTTTTCAGGACTGCCTATGGAAAATTCGAGCCCAGCGGGAGTGTAATATTACGGTCCCCTAATCATGAGAATTTGAATACATTATGAGCATGCGAACATCATCGAATCAAGCGATTTTTATATGTATTTTTTAAACAAAATAATTCGCAAGCCGATTTTTGATATTTTGTTTTGCTATGAAGAATGAAAAAACAATTTTGAACCTTCGAATTTCCTGAAAAAGTCTGGGCCCGGAGAGATTTCTCCCTTTCCCCCTCCCCACTCGGCGGCCCAGGGTTTTTTAAAACACTGCTTCAACCTCGCTTACACGGAGAACTCCCAGATCACAAAATTACTTATACGCCCTGGTTGTTCCAATTAAAACAATACTTTTTATTGATACATATCTATCAATCTGCCCATAAGTATTTAGGTAAACTTTATCTTTGAGTGCTGTCAGTTAGCTGAGTATAAAGATCAAAAGTAATAAAAGCCATTTTTAATGACTCAAGATAGACAAAAATGACGAGAAATAAATGCCACTCTCAGCTCCGCTTGCAAATTGAAAGCGAAATTCATTTCCAGTCAACGCCATAAACCGTAACAGTAATTTCTAAATTGTGTCCTTTCTTTCATTTACCCTTTCAGTCATTATTGGTTTTCAGTGATAACAATATACTGTGCAGTGTCAATATTTAACCAAAGCTATGAGAATCGATAATGACAGAAAACGATGATTGTTACCTGTTGGTGCTCGTATCTATAATAGTTTCCAAAGAGGTTCTGGAGAGTAACAACTTCGGTTCATTATAGTTTAGACACTCTTTATAGCCAAACGTAACAGATTTTCATTATATCGATGAAAAAATAAGAATCGAAATTCGACTGATTCTCTTTGCAGGTATTATTTCGTTTCCGTCTTGTCGTGGGGGGATGAGTGACGCCAACATTGATGCTCTCTTTTATTGCAATGAGAGACAAAAATGCTTCGTCTCCCTCTCAGTTTGTTTTGGAGACGATAATTTACGAATGAGACAGTAAAACACTATTTTAATCCACCTAGTGGTGTAATGATGCCATTCTCATATTTTTTTTCCTATATACCTTATGATCAAAAATTAACCGGAATTTTCATTTTAAAATTCCCGCGCTTGTCCAATTGGTAAACTTTTATTCTCTCAACGTTGGCAACACTTTTATACACATTCTGTCAAATTTTGACGCATATAGTACGATTAGTTTTTGTTTGGCGTCTATACAAAGAAGTTAAAAAATTTTAGTGTGGCGATTTTTATAATGGATGAAAATTTAGAACAACGTGCGTGGCTCAAATTTTGTGTTGCAAATGGATTTAACTGTTCCAAAACGTTGAAAATGTTAGAAAAGGCCTTTGTAGAATCGTGTCCAGGAAAAACACAGGCATACGAGTGGTATAAATGCTTCAAAGGTGGTCGAACAAGCTTGGATCATGATGAGATCCCTGGCCGCCCAACAATACAGAAAACATTGAATCGGCGAAGCAAATCGTGTTGCAAAATCGCTCTGTACCGTTTAGAGAGATTGCTGTGTTGTTGGGTATCTCTTATGGATCAGCCGAACACATTTAAACTGATGTTGTGGGTTTGAAACGCGTCGCTTCTCGGCTGGTGCCAAAAAAGCTGAATTTCATTGCCGTTGTTCTAAATTTTCATCCATTATAAAAATCGCCACACGAAAATTTTTCAACTTCTTTGTATAGACGCCAAACAAAAACTAATCGTACTACGTCAAAATTTGACAGAATGTGTATAAAAGTGTTGCCAACGTTGAGAGAATAAAGGTTTACCGATTGGACAAGCGCGGGAATTTAAAAATGAAAATTCCGGATCTTATTTTATCATAAGGTATTACAGCAGAAATTCTTCGAAATACTTCAATTTAAAAAAGTTTAAATAAGAGTTTTGAAGATTTCTGTTGTATAATACTACTACATTGATATACTACATTTGAATTTAAGTTAATAAAAATCTATTCGAACGTATGTGAGAAAACGAGGGGAGCTCCATTTCATCACATTTAATTACTACTGTCGGTTTCCCCCCGGTGAACGACCAAAAAGTTAAAGCCGGGGTAAAATAAATGATATTAATAATAATAATACTGTCATTCAGTAAAAACCATTCAAGCGAAGAGGTTGTGTTTCGATTGTACTGGCTCGTGAGTTAACGGCTGCTACCGAGACAATTCTAAGCTTCAGGTAGTTAAACTGCCCATAGCAAACGCAATATTCGGGGCGTTTCCCGACTGGAAAGCTAGCAACGAAGGCCATCCCGTTCATACGCACAGAGGTGTAGAAACACAAAGGTGCGAGAGCATAGAAGTGACGAGTCACAGAGGTGCCATCGCATAAAGGTGCGAAGACGAAGGGGTGCAAAGGCACAAAGGTGCTAAAGCAACCCAGTGCTGATCTACCAGGTACCAGAATTTGTACGCTGCGTAGGATCAAAAGAGACGGCATATATCGCGAGGTGCTACACTGCAAGCATCGCATTTGATCGCCACCAAGAGCAAAAGCACTGTACCTGGGGTCAGGTACAGGCAGCACAGCAAGTGCAGTGGTGTCCACAACGACGGCAGAGCAACTGAGATAGCAGTAAACGACAGAAGACTGCCAATTGGAAATCGTTGGAAGAGCTTCACGTCGTTCTTCACGATAAAGGAACAGAGACATCAGCTACAAGGTAGATTTAATTTAATTTATTTTTTATTCCTTATATCTGAAATTTTACTAAACATAAGTTATTATTTTGGTATTATTAATTTACAAAAAAATTTAATGTAATGGATGATCTCATGGAAGATCATCCGAATCCGATTCCGGATACTAGTAAGAGTTTAAATACTCCGAGGGCTAAACATTATCCACAGGGTACCACTGGGCCATGGATAGTCTATCTTCGAAAAAAAGAAAAGATTTTTAATTTGATGCAAATTACCAAGGATTTGACATCACATTTCTCTGAAGTTAAAGAAATATGTAAAGTTAATAGAGATAAAATTCGAGTTGTTGTCAATGACTTGAAACGCGAACGAAATTGTAACCTGTAAATTATTTTCTGTTGAATATCGAGTTTACATTCCATCGAAGGAGGTGGAAATTGACGGTGTTGTGACTGAAGCAAGTCTGACGGCCGATGATTTACTTAAAAATGGAGTTGGTCGTTTTAAAAACTCCATGCTTGAGGGAGTTAAGATACTCGAGTGCAAGCAATTGTATTCAGCATCTATTGACGATGGAATTAAGTCTTATCGGCCCTCAGATTCGTTTCGATTAACCTTTGCCGGATCTGCGTTACCTAGCCATGTCTATATCGATAAAATTCGTCTTCCTGTTCGGCTTTTCGTACCGCATGTTATGAATTGCACGAACTGTAAAAATTCGGACATACAGCTACTTATTATAGTAATAAATCTAAATGCATGAAATGTCAAGGGCCTCATAAGAATGATCTTTGTGATAAAGGTATTGAAAAATATGTTTATTGTGGGGAGAGTTCTCATAATGATATTTCAGTATGCGCTGCATTTAAGTTGCGTAAATACAAAATGAAGCTTTCTTTAAAAGCACGGTCTAAGCGCACATATGCAGAAATGCTTAAAACGGTCATACATGTCTCCCCCTCGGAAACCGAAAACGGTTTTTCAAATCTTATGGAGCCAGAGGAATCTGACTCCGACGGAAATAGTGAAGATACCTCGTTTGTCACTCCTCAAGGGTCTGTTAAGAGGAGATTAACAAACCACAAAATACCTAAAAAGACACCTAAAATTACATCTTCAAAAAAAGATCCCCGTGTTAAAGCTAAAAAGCCAAATTTAAAACCAAAAACTGTGCCTCCTGGTTTGTCAAATTCACAAACCAATCCAGGAACTAGCTCAAGAAAAGACAATAATCCAGTGGGCTCCATTTCACATTCACCAACAGGATTACTGAAATTTTCGGAAATTGTAGAATGGATTTTCGCTGCATTCAATATTTCTGAACCTCTAAAGACCATCATAACAGCATTCCTTCCAATAGCTAGAACTTTTTTGAAACAGTTATCAGCTCAATGGCCAGCTCTTTCAGGTTTTGTATCATTTGATGGATAATTTATCATCCGCCGCAAATGATTCAATCACTGTCCTGCAGTGGAATTGTCGAAGCATCATGCCAAAACTTGATTCATTTAAAGTTTTGTTGCATAGTCAAAAATGTGATGTATTTGCTTTGTGCGAAACATGGCTTACATCAAACATAGCCTTAAATTTTAATGACTTTAACATTATACGTCTCGACAGAGACTCCCCGTATGGTGGAGTGCTTTTAGGAATTAAGAAATGTTATTCCTTTTATAGATCAAACATTCCTTCGACTTCTAGTATAGAAGTTGTTGCTTGTCAAAAAAAACTTTAAAGTAAAGGACATTTGCATTGCTTCGGTATATATTCCTCCAAGATCACAAGTTGGACAACGACAGCTTAATGAAATTGTCGAAGCCCTCCCTGCTCCACGATTGATTCTGGGAGATTTCAATTCGCACGGAATGATGTGGGGATCCGTTTACAATGATAGCAGATCATCTCTAATATATAATATTTGCGACAATTGTAGCATGACGGTACTAAATATGGGTAGCATGACACGGATCCCAGGACCTCCTGCTCGTCCAAGTGCATTAGGTTTATCTCTTTGCTCGACTTCAATTCGACTAGATTGCACCTGGAAAGTATTTCCTGATTTACATGGTAGCGATCATTTACCAATCATCATCTCAATTAGCAGTAACAAAGGCATTGCTAATTCAGTTAATATTCCATATGATTTGACAAAAAATATTGACTGGATTAAATACCAAAGTAATATTTCAAGTGCCTTAACTTCAATGGAAGAGCTCCCCCCACTTGAAGAATATGACTTCCTCGTTTGTGCGATTCTGGAGGCCGCAGAACAAGCCCAAACCAAACGATTTCTTGGTCCATCGTCTAACAGAAGGCCTCCAAACCCTTGGTGGGACAAAGAGTGCTCTGATGCTAAGCACGCGAAACAAAATGCCTTCAAGACGTTTTTAAAACGAGGAGGAGGAACTCCTCAGAATTTTGAAAAATTCTTGACTTTAGAAACCAAGTACAAGAGCATACTTCGGGCCAAGAAATGTAGCTATTGGAGACATTTTGTCGAAGGTTTGTCAAGAGAAACCTCAATGAGCACTCTTTGGAATACGGCCAGACGAATGAGGAATCGTAACGTAGGAAATGAGAGTGAGGAATACTCGAACCGATGGATATTTGATTTTGCGAGGAAAGTTTGTCCAGATTCTGTTCCTACGCATAGCATTATTAGGGAATCTCTTTCAAATAATGGTTCCATTGATAGCCCCTTTTCAATGATGGAATTTTCCATAGCACTCATGTCTTGTAACAATAACGCTCCTGGGTTGGACAGAATTAAATTCAACTTGGTGAAGAATCTGCCCGACCTCGCAAAAAGACGTTTGTTGGAATTGTTTAACAAGTTTCTTGAGCAAAATATTGTTCCACCTGACTGGAGGCAAGTGAAAGTTATCGCCATTCAAAAGCCGGGGAAACCAGCTTCCAATCACAACTCATATAGATCCATCGCGATGTTGTCCTGCATCAGAAAATTGTTCGAAAAAATTATTCTACGACGTCTCGACACTTGGGTCGAGACGAACGGTTTGTTGTCAGATACTCAGTTTGGCTTCCGTAGAAATAAAGGGACGAATGATTGCCTTGCATTACTTTCGTCTGTAATCCAAATTGCCTTCGCTCAAAAGCAACAAATGGCATCTGTATTTTTAGACATTAAAGGAGCATTTGATTCAGTTTCCATTGATGTTCTTTCAGACAAACTACACCAACATGGACTCCCAGCGGCTATAAATAATTATTTGCACAACCTTTTGTCAGAGAAACGCATGCATTTTTCACATGGCGATTTGGTAACATTCAGAATTAGCTACATGGGTCTACCGCAAGGCTCTTGCCTCAGTCCGCTCCTCTATAATTTTTACGTGAATGACATTGACAGCTGTCTAGTAACCCCATGTACACTAAGACAATTGGCAGATGATGGCGTAGTTTCAGTTACTGAACCCAAAGCTATTGATCTGCAAAAACCATTGCAAGATACCTTAGATAACTTGTCCGTTTGGGCTGTCCATCTGGGTATCGAATTCTCTGCGGAGAAAACAGAGCTGGTCGTCTTTTCAAGAAAGCATGATCCCGCGCAGCTTCAGCTTCATATGATGGGAAGAATGATCCAACAGGTTTTGACTTTCAAATACCTCGGGGTGTGGTTTGATTCCAAATGCACGTGGGGAGGACACATTAGGTTTCTGATAACAAAATGCCAACAAAGAGTAAATTTTCTTCGAACAATAACCGGATCTTGGTGGGGTGCTCATCCGCAAGATCTAATAAAATTGTATCAGACAACGATACTTTCAGTGATGGAATATGGATGCGTTTGCTTTCGTTCCGCTGCAAACTCTCATATTATCAAATTAGAGCGAATTCAATATCGTTGTTTGCGAATTGCTTTAGGCTGCATGCATTCAACACATACAATGAGTCTTGAAGTTCTTCCATTGAAGGATCGTTTTTGGGAGCTTTCGTCGCGACTGCTAATAAGATGCGAGGTACTAAATCCCCTAGTTATTAATAACTTCGAAAGGATTGAAGTTGAGCTTCAATCTCAAACAAGATTCATGACTGTATATTTTAACCATATGTCACAGGAAATCAACCCTTCAAGATATATTCCTATCCGTATCAGCCTCCTAAATGTCCCTGACTCAACTTTATTTTTCGACACATCCATGCAGCGCGAAGTGCGTGGAATTCCGGAACACCTACGCTCGTTGGAAATCCCAAAAATATTTACAAGTAAGTTCAGGCATATCGACTCTGAGAAAATGTTTTACACGGACGGATCGCGAATTGAAGAAGCGACAGAGTTTGGTATGTTCAACAATAATGTTTCGGTCTCCTTTAGGCTTCAAGAACCTGCATCTGTTTATATAGCAGAGTTAGCAGCAGTTCATTATAGTTTGAGTATAATCGTCACATTATCTCCAAACCATTATTTTCTTTTCACAGATAGTCTGAGTGCAATTGAAGCCATTCGCTCAAAGGCTGCTGGCAAAAATGAACCTTTTTTCTTGGGCAAAATAAAACAGTGCCTGAACGTCATATTGAATAATAATTATCAAATCACAATAGTTTGGGTCCCGGCTCATTGCTCCATTCCAGGCATTGAAAGAGCCGATATTTTAGCCAAAGGTGGTGCTATTGAGGGTGAAATTTATGAGAGACCAATTGCTTTCAATGAATTCTATAGCGCGTCTCGCCAAAGAACACTTGCCAGCTGGCAAGCTTCTTGGGATAAAGATGATCTGGGTCGGTGGATGCACTCAATTATTCCTAAAATATCGACAAAGGCATGGTTCAGAGGATTGGATGTGAGTAGAGATTTCATTCGTGCGATGTCTAGACTCATGTCCAATCACTACACGTTAGATGCACATCTCCTTCGAATTGGACTTTCCGAGACTAATCATTGTGCTTGTGGCGAAGGTTACCGCGATATTGACCATGTTGTTTGGACATGCGTGGAGTATCGTGATGTCAGATCTCAACTAATAAATTCCTTGCGTACCCAAGGTAGACTATCCAATATCCCAGTTCGCGACATTCTTGCTTGTCGTGACGTTCCTTACATGAAACTTCTTTATTATTTCATTAAGTCCATTGGAGTTCCAATTTAAATTTTATTTTATGTTAGATTGTTTTCTCTTCCATGAGTTCAACCAATAGCCAGCTATCTTATATTAAATAAAAGTGATGAACTGATACAAACAAACCTGAAATAGTTATAAGATCATGTAAAAAATAAATGTATTTCATTTAATGTAATTTATAATAGCAAATCGCTTGATAAAAACAGTGTTTAGATTAACTAATGAATACCAACATACTAATAGGATATTCGAAATGTATTAGGTTTAAAGTACTATGTATTGTAGATGCCACGGCGAAGAAAAACTTATGTATATTGCCTATGAAATAAACGTATTTATGAAAAAAAAAATAACAATACTGTCGGTACTTCCGAAACCGAAAGCTGGATATCGGCATTCAGTTCATGTACTAATAAGACCTACAATTTTTTTTTTTAATTTTCTCTATAGCAATTTGCATTTTGGAAAAAAATGTACCGGTAGTCAGACTTGAATAAAATTCAGCAAATCATTTATGGGACTTTGTATGGGACCATAAGACCATAAGACATTTGCTCAGTTCGTCTAGCTGAATCAAATGGTATATGACATTCGGCCTCGGTTCAAAAGTCGGTTCACAGTGATTGTAAAGCCTTTCTATATAAGAAAAAACGAATATGAGGCTGTTAAATTGGTTTGACATGAATGAAAATTCCAAGCTCTGATAAAGACAAAAAATCACAAAACAAAAATCCTCTTCATTGAACCGGAAATGTTTCATGTTGAAATATATAAATGAGAATTGAACGTCGTTTATATTTGTTACGTACTCTCCGTTTCAAGCAAGTAACAACATGTAGAATGTAAAACACATGCTGAATACGTTTTTATGTATCATAAAAGTTTCAATTTGAATTAACGGACAGTTTTTGGACAGTTTCTGTCAGTGTTGTTTAAGATGTTTCACATCTAAAAATTGTTACGTAATCGACGTGATAGTATTTGTAATTTTGTAGAAAGCGCTTCAATAGGTTCATCTGTAACAAACAGAATTGAAAAAAACAAGGATTCGAGAAGGTGTTGACTCAATCGAATTCTGATGACTCATTTCGTGTACAGAGCGAATTGTGTTCCGAGGTCACCGTTCCATCGATCAGCCCCGCCTAAATGATATGTTTGCATCAAATGGATTGAAACATTACAGAAATATTTTCGATCCCTTGCAAGCATCATTTAGTTTATGTTATACAGTTTTATATTAGTAATTACCATTTTCTAATCTCAACCAATACTCGAGTTTTCATTCAATGTTCAATTCCTTAACGTATCGAAACTTACCAAACCTTCAGTCCCCTGAACCAGCCAAGATTACACACTTCTGAATATTATTTCTATAGGTGCTAAAATACTTATAATAAGAATAGAATTATTACTCATACACAAAAAGTTATCCTCTCGTTATGCATTGCAAGGAATGCTGCAAACGGTTTTCATGAATTTTAAGTCGCATTAAGGGTTTGATGCAAAGATCGATGAAACTTATCGAAATAAAACATTATTGAAACATCTCCATCTTTTATGTCGGTATGTGAACATTGAATAACATTAAGAAAAAACAAACGATTTGTAGAAATGAAGTATTTTTATTCTGTTTGGTTACATACATTTTTTTGGAATAGTTTTTGAAAACAATATAAATTAATTGGCCACCTTTTTGAACAATTACAAAATGATTTTTTTTTCTGCGTTTTTAGTTTGAGGATGGTTTTTCGAGCATTTTTAGCTTGAGGATGGTTGGCATAAACCTTCCCGATCACCAGAGCATAACAGGATTCTATCAAAATTATATGTGATCTTATGTTGATGCACAATTGCATATGTCAGAAGGCAAGTTTAAGTGAGCTTCACTGTACATGAAGTAGAAATCGATCAACGTTATTATTCGATCAGTTTTATTAGTAGTTGAGAGAGTTTGCGATTACATTCGTCTGCGTTATAGGCTTTCCGGCATATTCCACGTAATATGCTTTCCGGTAGAGACAAACTTTGTTCATATAATAATGTACGCAAACTATATAAGGGCAGTGCAGATCAGATCAGGCACGATACCTATTACGGTATTACGGTACTACAGTACTACGGTACTTCGATAGTATATTAAGTTTTTATATTCGTCGTGATTGTCGTAGTCATAGTAATTGTTTGTCATAGTCATTTTAATATACTAGTCAGTTAATCAAGAATAAACGCGTACCAGTTTATTACATCACATCCGAAGTGTTCCGCGGTGTCCCCACCCGTGCGAAAGCCGTGCCATGGCTTAATGTATTCGAAGTGTCCGCAGTGTCCCAATCTGCACGAAAGCCGTCCCAGGCTTAAGTTGGAAGCCGTCCCAGACTTCATATTTCCGTACAATTTAAACACAACGTAGGGTTTAGATGAGCCTCATCATAATCGTGTGGTGAGCGCCATCATAAATTTGGTGCCGTGACCAGGATTCTCCTTGCGAGACGAACGAAGAGTTACCAGCATTCTCCTTGCGAGACGAACAATCAGTTACCAGTGTAATGTAATGTATCGGACGCGACGGTGGAAATGTGAAAATGAAGTTCAATTTGCCATACGGTTTTTCATTACCGTTCATAATGAGAAGAAATAAGTGCAATTCCTAAAAAGAAAACGATAATCTATGATCACCACGTGGAATGGTACGATTGCCTGCCCGAAACCGCCATTGTTAAAGTTTCAGAACGACCTTCATTGTCGTTCACATTCTGTTCACAATGAACTGGAAGTATTCGTGACAGCACGCAGCTGTCTGTGTTTCAATTATGTTCACTGTTTGATGTACGGCGAAAACCAACTATCGATAGAAACGATAACCAGAAAGTACTCATTTCAGTGTAAAACTATTCCGCAAAACGAAAATGCTGTTTAGAAAATGTGTGTGACATGTGCCCAAAATGCCCGTAATGACAACGTTCCCATTTTGTCTTGAAACTCATCATCGGATAATAAAATTGCATGCACTTGTAAAGTTAAATCGCCACAGATTTCCGTTGAGTAATGTCACTCTAACTGTGGTACCTATCGAATATCAAAATGTGCGCACCTTCACTCACCCAGCATGAAATGCGAGCAGAATTCATCTCCGCCGTCTATTGTCATACGTCATGACCTCACGTAAAGAACAAAAACAAACTGTCAAGCTGATAATTTTGCAAAATGTCGGTCGAAAAGTTCAGCAGTTTCGGATCGTTCGTGCTTTGTGTCGTTCAGGCCTGCTGAGGTGTTCCAATCATCTGCATGGTTCTATAATCCATTTTGCGAATTGTAAATGACGCAACAGCGGTGCGTGCCAGTAAGTCATTCGGGCTTGTTTCTACAACAAGCAGCGGCATTCATTCACTTCGGGTTGAATTCAGCACAATTCAACCAAGTTCTATCCCAGTGAAATTTGTAGACCCGCATAAGTCCGATCATCGGTCCGATTATCGGACCGATTGAGCACGATATAGGGCCGATCGTAGCGCTTCAATCGGCCCGTCATCGGACAATTCTGCACCATTTGCATCAACCGCGTCGACATAAAAAAAAGCTTTATGTTTACATTATGCATCGCTAGAGAAACAGAGCGAAGGGATATCAAACAAAGCATTTTCGAGCCGACATCTTCCCGATAGGGTGTGAAAGAGTGTTAAACATTCTTTTGTTTCGATCATAGAGGCTTTAACCTTTAGGTCATTCGCCTCTTAGGGCCAGAAAAACTCTGACCCTATGTTCGAGGTTGGAAATCCAACCCCGATATATCTCATCACCTGAGTAATCAGACATCCGCTCTCTGCTTTGGTATATCTTCACTCTTTTGTTCTACCGATACACTATGCAAGCTCGAAACGCAATCAAAAGCTCTCTTGCACGATGCGTCCGATGTTCGGATTTACTGGGATATTGAACCATCAGCGTACTCATCCGATCAAGTACGAACTCCAAAAGCTCGAGTAGGAGATGAGTCGTCAGTCAACAAAGTTTATCATTGTGTTGAAGCATTCTTTATAATTCGGAGAAACAGTTTCCAGCGGTGTTTCTATCTGCTAACAAGCCGTCCCAGGCTTTGCAAGCCGTTCCAAGCTTAAGAGTGAAAGCTGTTCCAGGCCTCAATTAGAAATTCATCTTCTTTCGTATCATCGCGACAAAAGTACACCAAAATTTATCGTATGTTAGGAAACAGTTCCGCAAAAGTCGATGCACTATTCTCGTCAGAGCATCAGCAATGTTTTATTGTAAATCCATAGTCAACTTTCCCGATCGTCAGCATCAACTTCATACACCAAACAGTTCCGCCAGTTAGAGAATCATTACAGCTGCATATAATCACCATCACGGCAGAGAAGCAGTTCAACTTCAATCTTCGTCATTGATGCCTCCGATACACTCTCCCACCAGTATGCTGTACAATGCCAACAAAATCAGCGGTTGACAACCACATGCCAGAAGTGGTTTCGAGGTTCCAGCAACGAAGCAAGTAGGGATGGTTCAGTTTTTGATCGAGGTGATCAGAACTACCATCCCAGCACTATTCCAAGTTAAGTATACAATCTAAATTGAAAGCAGCAGAAACTGATCCGTCCTCCCATACAGGCAACGTTGTAATAGTCAACATCACCGCAGATCATAATTCATCACCACCAAGGGTGAAGCAGAACTACGGAGACGGTTAACAGAAGGAATTCAACTATCAGATTTTCATCAAAGAAAGTGGATCACTGTATCAGTTGTAGTCTACTAGATCATCAGCTCACTTGTCCTGCAGCAACAGTCCGTTTCCATGCAACAACACGCTGTTCGAGGAAGTTTATCCCAGTCAATAACATTGCTACGGTCTTAGCAATCATTGCGGCTCATCGCAGTGGTGGAACCAGCGGAGTCGCTCGGGTCTTGTCTTATCGACGCCGGCTGCATAGCAGTTGACGGAGTCGAATTCAAGTCTCCCGTCCTCGACGCCCATGGTTCGCCAAAGGATCATAGAGTACCAGCAAGCAGCATACTAAAATTATTGTGAATAGCAAATACAGAGAATTTGTAATAAATAGGCTAGTCAGGGAAATAGAACGCGTACAGTAATTTTGGATATGTGATAACAGTAGGCATTTCAGAAATCGCATACAGTATTACACAGCAGTAATGAATCTCAATTGTATTAAGCTAAGATAGGTCAGTTCATTGACATCAGATAAAGTTTGTTGAAAGCGCAGTCTTTCAAGGCGGGCGGTATGTTGATGCACAATTGCATATGTCAGAAGACAAGTTTAAGTGAACTTCACTGTACATGAAGTAGAAATCGATCAACGTTATTATTCGATCAGTTTTATTAGTAGTTGAGAGAGTTTGCGATTACATTCGTCTGCGTTATAGGCTTTCCGGCATATTCCACGTAATATGCTTTCCGGTAGAGACAAACTTTGTTCATATAATAATGTACGCAAACTATATAAGGGCAGTGCAGATCAGATCAGGCACGATACCTATTACGGTATTACGGTACTACAGTACTACGGTACTTCGATAGTATATTAAGTTTTTATATTCGTCGTGATTGTCGTAGTCATAGTAATTGTTTGTCATAGTCATTTTAATATACTAGTCAGTTAATCAAGAATAAACGCGTACCAGTTTATTACATCACATCCGAAGTGTTCCGCGGGGTCCCCACCCGTGCGAAAGCCGTGCCATGGCTTAATGTATTCGAAGTGTCCGCAGTGTCCCAATCTGCACGAAAGCCGTCCCAGGCTTAAGTTGGAAGCCGTCCCAGACTTCATATTTCCGTACAATTTAAACACAACGTAGGGTTTAGATGAGCCTCATCATAATCGTGTGGTGAGCGCCATCATCTTAATATTTATATCTCATTATATTATAAATATGATTCCACATCAGAAGCAAACATTCAGATTTTATTAAGATTATAGCAAGTCCAGATATTATATTAAGGGCCTTTATATTTTAGGTAAAACTATACTAGAGAATTGAAAAAAAGAGTTCAAACACTTTTGTCGATCATGTTTTTGACTTTCAACCCGAAAAATGCTATGCTTCAATAAAGAGCAGTAACAAACATTTTTTTCTAATTTCACATACCTGAAGATGCTTTTGAAAACAATAATTTGATATTTGATTTTGAAATGACAGCCTAAATTTTAAATTTGAGAACGTTCCTAAGTAATTCCTACTTAAATTGTGTAAAGTTTTTATTCAAATATTAATTTTAAATTTAAAAAATATATATTTCAAGATGATTTTGCGCTTTTTCTTTTATGAACAAAGAAAGGTAAGGCAAAAGCTTTAAAACTCGACTAATAAATATTGGAAATAGTGATATAGCATTCGACTCAGTTCATTAAATTCGCAATGTTTCCTAAGAGATGATTTTCACAAGCTTGGAGTAAAATGAATGCTTGAATTCTTTGATTTTATCGGTGGTCGATTTTTGTTTCCGAAAACATAGAGTGATAAGTGTTAAAAATTTCAAAATATCTTCAAAAGTGACGCTACAATAAACGGAAATCAAAATCTAAACTGGGCTAAAAAAAATCTAAACTCAGCTCAAAATTTTCTCGATTTATAGGTCTTTTAGTTGCAGATTGAAAATAGCGACTATAGTTTAACAAACCCCGGATGTACTGGAAATGGAGAGAAAAAAATCTTTAAAAATTTGTATCGATTTATGTTTAGTTCTTGCTGTACTTTATACCTTGTTGATCTGATGATTAGTTCTAAACACAAAGATTTGTTAATATTACATTGAAAAATGTTCACTAGTGGCGCTGATGATATCATCATGGCCTAACGCAAACTAAAGTAATATCGAATCACTTTCACAATTTTTGGATCAAAAATCAGTAAAATAGAAATGAGTTGGTTAGGTCATCAATTAATAAGTTCTACGAATTTATGATAGTCGCAATTCGTAGTATTTTGATTACTTCCAATCCGGAACCATCAGCTGGGACTCGAAATTTGCAATGTAGAGTTTAAAGCAACCGACCCGCTTTATGAGATAATGAAAGATAATGAAAGTTCAATTTTGATGGTTTTTACACAATACTTGCGGGGCTTCTGGCTGCGGATATCGCAAACTAATGTGACTTTGGTCACTTGGTTGATTGGGCGATTCGTTGATCATCAATCATAAAAACTTGCTATTCGAATCGATGTTATATACACTTCTGATTTTCACTGACTTTCAAACGAATTTTTTTTCGAATCTAAATTTACGAAAATCGAATCAGCCATCTCCGAGAAAATTAAGTGACTTACACTAGTCATTATATGATACCAATATATCCTCTCAACCTCAGTTGGTTCTCATGCCCCGATGCAATCATAGCGTATGTTGGCAACTCAAAACTTCCCGGTTCGAAGCCAGTCGCTTAACTGTTCATGTTTTTTTTATCACAAATCAAATCGCCTAAAGGTATGCAATCTGATCTTACTTCGCGAAATCAATTTGTAGATTTGCACGATAAAGCCTTTCCCCCCAAAAAATGGGTAATAACAGCTGAAAAGTCGTACTAAATTTATAACAAATTTAGATATAATATTGATATTTACATATCAAGGTTTGCAATAATTTAGTTATCACCTAGGTTAAATTGAGTTATAATTTTTGTTTTTTAACTATTAACAAGGCCAAGATTATGACTAATTTAGATGAAAAAAAAAACAAATCAACCCCAGATACAATTTTGTTATCCCTTGTTGATCGGGTTGCGTTTTCAGATAACAACCCCACAAAAAGAAGTCCGGGGGGTTTAATCAGGTGATATGGGTGGCCAGTCAATGTCGCCGCGATATTTTTTTTTCCAATATGCACGTTGAGTTAACACACTGGAACGACTGTTTTCGATGTAGAGTGACACTGTTTTAGCGCGTTGTTTCGCCATGGCAACAATTGTACTGAATTGACGTTTCCAAAACATATCTGATGCAATCGCTCGGCTGGTAAATGTGAAAGTTATTCAGCGTCGATATGTAACGACATAAAAGATGGAGCACCCTGTAGGTAATTGTTCGATTGGTGTTTATGTCTTTGCTATGCTACCAGCACGATAAATAAAAAAAATGTCAATTTTAAAAAGTACATCAATCGATTAGTTGTACGAAATTGTCATCAGGAAAAAAAAACAGAAGGACCCCTAATATTTCAAATGTTTTGCGATCAATACTTTAATTGGCTCACGCTGCCATTTTTTATGCCGACCGGAACAGATTCCAATTCGTATTCGCGCTGTCTGCAGAGAACGAAACCAGAACGGTTTCATTGAAGTATTAAATTTCTGTCACACTATAATAACACTTTCTCATTTGCTGTCTCATGTAGCACACCGGCGACAATGCGGATAAGTGAAACTAACCAATGAACGAATAAACCGAATCCGATAAAATATCGTGGCAAACCGAATCATCAGATTTTTCGCCCCGTTTGGTTTTTTTTTTCTTTCTCAAACATTCCCTGAAGTATATTGTTCACACCCTGTCCTATATGTGGCGGAATGTTTGAAGAATTAATATATTGCTACCCTATCTACTAGCGGTAGCTATTTATAGCGACGTGATTTATACTTTATCATGAGACCATGATGTCCTGCGCGTTTCAATAAATAAGGTTTACCACTTGGAGCACAGGAAAAAAAATAAAATGCCGCGTTCGAAACCGGAACCAATCGATAAATTCACTGCTCATATCTCAGTGAAGACAGACTGCGATATGCCGTAATTCGTAGTGAAACCATCATTTTTCTCATTCGTACGACCGACCCAACCAACCGCTTTCCGTTATCTTTCTTTTCTTTTCAGGTGATGGACGACCGCTGGGAGAGCGAAGTGATCGAGTATGGTGCGATAAATATCACCGGCTTCCGGATTGTGGACACCAGTAAAAAGTACGTGAAGGAATTCCTCGATGGCTGGAAACGGCTGGATCCGACGACGTCGCAGGGTGCCGGAAAAGAGCTAATCTCCGCCCAAGCCGCCCTGATGTACGATGCGGTGTTCGTTCTGGTGGAGGCATTTTCCAAAATTGTCCGAAAGAAACCGGACCAATTTCGGGCGTACACAATGCGCAACCGGGGTCAATCGTTCAGTCTGCCAACAAACGGAACCCGTACCCTGGACTGCAACATGTCCAAGGGCTGGGTAACACCGTGGGAGCATGGCGACAAAATTTCACGCTACCTGAGGAAGGTGAGTAACGTTACCACTAGTAGTAGTCAGTCGGTCGTAGGACCATGCACCGGTATCGGAGGGATGTTCAAAATGTGTTCCATGATTTTAAACTAGATAATGAATTTCCCCGCGATAGTTAGTGGAGAGTAGCTCAACCATTGAACATCCACATCCAGAGCCAGCGCATAGTTTCTCACTGTTTTGACAGTTATGACATCAGCTGCACCAATAGAGGAGACACGGATGAAAAACCGAACGTCCGATGCCCGCAGTAGTTTTACGTTATTTACACAACCTCCAACGGTAGGCCTTATCTCGCATGACTATATCGGAATCTTGCTTTTCTGTCTGTATTTTCCATACATGCATCCGTCCGGCGTCGTGGCTGCAGGTGGAAATTTCCGGCCTCACGGGAGACATAAGATTTAATGAAGATGGCAAACGGCAAAACTACACCCTGCATGTGGTCGAGATGACGGTGAACAGCGCCATGGTGAAGGTGGCCGAGTGGTCCGACGAGAACGGGCTGACACCGGTGGTGGCCAAGTACACCCGGCTGAAAACGGACATGAACTACGAGAAGAACAAGACCTACATCGTAACGACCATCATCGAGGAACCGTACATTATGCTGCGCCAGCCGGAACCCGGCGAGACACTGGAGGGCAACGATCGCTTCGAGGGTTACTGCAAGGATCTTGCTGATTTAGTGGCAAAAAAACTTGGCATCAACTGTAGGTATCACCAGCGAACCAGGCCACTGCATCCGTTGTGCACCGGGGCTAGGAAAATCCAGAGTGATAAATGGGCCTTTGGTGTTTATTGTTATTTATACTTTTCGGGAGCGCTCTGGAATGTGCTGGTCAATGAAACATGGCCGAGGGGAAGGTGGCCGAGGGGAAGGTGGCCGAGGGGAAGGTGGCCGAGGGGAAGGTGAAGCAGACGCTGATGTGCTTGCTGCAGTGACCAAACAATGCAATTTGTCTGGGACCGAACAGATAAAATGGCATTTCGTACTCACTATCTCTACCGTTCCGAAGCTCATACCTGCGAAGCGCGTTTAATGCGCTTTTGATTCAAATCTAATGAGGTCTACTTTATAACTGCTTCAGTTTGGGTTTTACGCACTATTTCACTCTCACTGAGTTAAGATATACATACTGGGTGATTAATGATGGAAGATCCATTATTGGTTGACTATTTCGTAACTGTCCTGACTAAGTTGTATGAAACAGTGGGCTTGGGAAATTAGGGAATCTAAATTCTCGTTTAAAATAAAATTTGGTTGGCCTAACAATTTGTGAATCTTCTATTATCGGTTGCAATATTAATTCAAGTCAAAACTGTACTAATTTACGAATGATCGTCGATAGGCGACTGGTAAAATAATAAGGGATTTATCGATGCCCACTTGAACGTACTGTTGGTATTGAGCAATTCCAGGAATGAGTAGACGAAAAAATGAAAAATACGAATCGACCTGGGACGGGTATAGCGTGATGGGATAGTCGATGCCTATCACGCAGCCCACCTGAGTTCGATTCCCAACCCCGGACATAGGGCCAGAAAAATTTTCTGGTCCGAAGAGGCGAATGACCTTAAGGTGTTAAAACCTCTATAATTGAAACAAAAAAACGTGCTTAATCCACCTATCAGTGAGATGATACCTTTTTTTTTATCAATCCGCATGTGTTTTTTTCATGAATATTCTTCGGTTGTCATGACATTATTTTAATGACCGTCGTTTTAAGCTGCAATTTGACATTTTAATCACTCATTACTCTATCTAAAAAGGTTACAATCGATTAAACTTTTCATGATATGTCGAAGTGAGTTCCACTTTAGAATTTACGGTAATTTAAGGTACTTCCAGAGCCGGTATTCAGGAACCAGCATAAACCAAACCGATTCGTATGGCCATATGACGAATAAATTGCAATAGTTTTGAGTCCAACTTTCAAGCTTTTCGGGATTATCATCTTCTATATCGGTTTGAATTTTAAAAATTCATCCTCCTGTAATTCCAGAATCGGAAGTCAGCATTGAATTAAATTAATTAATTTTGTGTGGGACTATAAGTTTATTTTAATTTGAATTTTTTTCTGAAATTCGATTTGGCTTTATTTGATAAAACGATTGAGCTTTGAGAAACGATTCGATACTGGAGCCGGAATTCGAAAATCGGTGTAGCCGAAGTCAGACAAATTCACCTGATTAGTTTACATTTGTTTCAATATGTTTAAAAATCAGTATAGACATCTTTGAGAAATCATAGTACGAGTTAAATTGTTGGGTGCCTTCCGAATCGAAAACTGAATACCACTAAAACTGAAATAAGTTTATTTGGTTGTCGACTATTCAAATCAGCAAATCTTAGATTATTCTTATATAACATTTGAATCTTAGATCGGTTCAGCCATCTACGAGGAAAATAAGTTACACAATTTTAATTTCGTTTCACATATCATCCTGTAGTTCCGGAACCAGAAGTCGGATCCAAACATAATTCAGGAACCTTGTTTAGGAGCATACGAATTTTCATATGAATCTGAGTTTGTAGAAAACGGTTGAGTCATCTTCGAAAATAAGGTAAAAAATTGAGTGAAATTATTTGTCACATACGCATTTGCTGATCTCGACGAACTGATTCAAATGGTATATGGGTGTTTTGTACTTCCAGCATTTTCAGCAGTTTAAATCAATAAAATTATGAAATTGTTCAGAATTCGGAAGTACTGCCATCTTTCCAATATGTCATATTCGAACGATTATGTTGCCAAAAACGAACCGTGCTAAAATTGGTCCGAGGCAAAATGTCATGAAAAATAATGCTGTTCACAGTCTTTTTGGTACTTAGAAACTATTGTATGTAACAGTATAAAAAATCGTGTTTTACGTTGCTCCCAAGCCTTTCTTTGCGATACAGCGCTCAGAACTTCTACTGCTGGAATATGGGGGAAAAGTCGCTTACACAAAAAATTCGATATCTCCTGTTAAAAATGGACGGATTTTAACAATCTATGGCTTGTTGGATAGCTATTACCGTGCGGAATCTAAGTCTGGAAACATATTCTGTTTTTAAAATCAATTGTGACAGATACTGTCAAAAAACTGAAAATTTTGACATAAAACTTCGTATAACTCAAAAAGTAAACATCCGATCTCAAAACCATTCAATAGCGTTCTGGGTGAAGGGGAGACCTTTCATTTGCGACTAGTTTGATCAAAAGCGGTCCAGCCATCTCTGAGATCTCGACCTCTTAGTTGACAACACACATACAGACACACACACACACACACACACACACACACACACACACACACAAACATTTACTCAGTTCGTCGAGCTGAATCGATTGGTATATGACATTCGGCCCTCCGGGCCTCGGAAAATATTTCGAAAGTTTGAGCGAATTCTATACCTATTTTTTATATATATAAAAAAAGGTAAAAAAAGAATCGACCTTCTCCGATTTGAATGAAACTTTGCACGTGGCTTCAGTATGGCAAACCATAAGTTTTGAACCGATTGAGAGGTCAATCCGAAACACGACTGATTTTTAAAAAGGGCGTAGATATTTTTTGCATTTCACCAAAGCTGCCTTTTTCAAATCGTTGTAACTCGAAAACCGTTAATTGTACAAAAATGGCGTTCAGGAAGAAGTAGTAGGGAATCGATAGGACACTCTAAAAAAATATACACTGAAAAAAATTTGATTTTTTTTCTCAATAATTACAAAAAAATCCGAAAAAGTCAAATAAAAAAAAGCGTGATTTAATTTTTTTTTTTTGATAATTTTTATTTTAAAGCTGTTATTAAAACCTACAGATTAATGGCTATCCCATCCGTGCCTTTTGAAAAATGAAGAAGTTACAGCTAAAACAGTTTACGGGTCTCGTTGTAATTCGGAAACCGTTCATCGTACAAAAATAGCGTCCAGGAAGAAGTTGCAGGGAATCAATAGGGCAATCTAAAAAAAAAACACTGAAAAAAAATCCTTTCTTCTAAAAGTAGCTATTCTTGAGATACTTGGATATTCAATATAACACCATTTCCATTAATTGCTTTTTTGCTTGCTATATCTACAATTATTACATGTACATGAATATTTCTTAATTATATTTAAGGTTTTAAGTTTTTGAAAATTGTATGAGTACTACGTGCATCGTCATTCGAATACAGTCTTGTGACGATTGTGGTTTCTGAAATCGGAACGAAAGAATGGTATTTCTGTGTGCCTGGAATCATTTTGGTATCCTTATAAACACTACTCAACTCGGTCACACCCCGTTCATATTCTTCTTGTGACACGTAACAAAAAGACATAGCCGTGAATGCTTCTCTACGTCTCTGCACTGCCCATTCATATAATTGTTTTGCAGTTGTGATTAGGTGTTCATGTAGTTTATCCAAGCTTTCACGTCGTGCCATTCGCTTTAAATTACCCCCGAGTGCATCACATGATGCAAATCAGCGCAAATTGCTTCGACGACGTAATGCTTCCAACGTTGCTAACTTTCATAAATCTGCCAATGCTTATCATGCTCTTAATGCTAGTTTATACAAATCATATGTACTTCGCATGCAGACTAGTCTAAGACGTACCCTCGTAGTTTTTGGCGATTCGTTAATTCGAAAAGAAAAAACTCATCTGTACCTACAAATGTTTTCCTCGAGGATGAGGCTGCCCAATCAGTTTCTGAATCTTGTGAATTGTTTGCCAGGCATTTCGCTGGTGTGTTTCATAGTAATCTGCTGACCCAATTAGTTTGAATACTTTCATCGTTACCTCTGAGATGGTTTCACGCGCTGCAAAAAAGTTGAAATGCTCATATTCTCCCGGGCCAGACGGTTTACCCGCTGTTGTTTTAAATCGATGTATTGGTGCATTGGCTGAACCATTGAGTACAATTTTTAGTCGATCTTTTGACCAGGCAAAATCCCCGTGCATATGGAAGCAATCGTACATTTGTCCCATATTTAAAGATGGAGATCGGCGAAATGTTGCTAATTACCGTGGGATCACCAGTCTCTCTGCCTCATCTAAACTTTTTGAAATGATTGTAAGTCATGTCATATTAGGTCTAGTGAGGAATTACGTTTCATTTGATCAGCATGGATTCATACCAGGAAGATCAGTTTCGACGAATCTGTTAACATTCACGTCAAAGTGTATCGCTAGCATGGAGGAAAAAACTCAAATGGATGTTGTCTACACTGATCTAAAAGCAGCATTTGACAAAATTGACTACGAAATACTTCTTTATAAAATTATAAGATCGTATCTGACTGGTAAAGTATTACTCTGTTCTGACTAGAATTAACCAGGTGAGCGATTTAGGTGTATTGTTGGATCGATTCACATCGATCACTGATCATTTCAAAAGCTTCATGTCAGTTGGGATTTATTTCAAAAATCGCTAAGGATTTTGAAGATCCTCATTGCTTGAAGGCATTTTATTGCTCACTCGTTAGACCTATTCTTGAGAACGCATCATCATTTTGGTTACCGTATCAGCATGCGAATTGAACTAGTTCAAAAGCGGTTTGTTCGTTTAGCATTACGGAATTTACCGTGGAGAGATCCCTCGAATCTTCCACCATATCCGGATAGATGTCAACTAATCGGAATCGAATCGCTGTTACGTCACCGTAAAATACAACAGGCAGTAGTTATTGCAAAACTAATCAACGGAGAAATCGATGCACCGGAATTGCGATTCGAAAATAATTTTCGAGCACCGAACAGAACCCTGCGGAATCATTCACTGCTGTAGAAGATCTTTTTGAGTTTGGCGAATCATCCAGCCGCTTCGCTAGTAAAGTCAAACGATCTTCTGTGTTTTGATATTTTTTCTAGTCTTTAGTTTTTGTAAATAAATGATCCTTTACCATGAGAAGTTGCAAAAAAATGCCACTCAGCATCAATGTTATACATTGATTTAAATTTAAAGAGCCTTGAAAATTTTTCTGTTTTTGTACCGCGAGGCAGCTCCGTCAGACATAAATAAAACCTTAAATATAATTAAGAATTATTCATGCACATGTAATAATTGTAGACATAGCAAGCAAATAAACATCCAAGTATCTCAAGAACAGCTACTTTTGGAAGAAAGGATATCATAAACAAATTTATTGCCTTTAACCTGTGGAATAATATTCTACTGTTTTAATGATTATCTTTCAACGAGAACTTGAAATTTCGAATAGATCTGTAAATTGTTTTAGCTGTAACTTCTTTTCTAAAGGCACGGATAAGATAGCCATCAATCTGTAGGTTTGAATAAGAGCTTTAAAATAAAAATTATCAAAAGAAAATCTAAACCCTTTTTTTTCAATTTAATTATTTTGGTTCATTTTGAAATTATTGAGAAAAAAATATCAAAAAATTTTTTCAGTGTATATATTTTTAGAGTGCCCTATTGATTCCCTACAACTTCTTCCTGAACGCCATTTTTGTACAATTAACGGTTTCCGAGTTACAACGATTTGAAAAAGGCAATTTTTGTGAAATGCAAAAATACATACGCCCTTTTTAAAAATCAGTCGTGAGTCTGATTGACCTCTCCATCGGTTCAAAACTTATGGTTTGCCATACTGAAGCCACGTGCAAAGTTTCATCCAAATCGGAGAAGGTCGAAACTGATGATCTGCTAAGCATTTCTGGAATTGCTCTATTGTCAAATTTAATTTTATGCATACAAGTTCATACATTGAACAATGGTCCGAAACGGGAAATTAGCAAGACAAATGTATTTTCGCTATTAGTTATCAGTTCTTTGTAGTTAATGTCTTCACAAAAGTTGTTTGTATTCAACTGGCGCATCTTTTGATGTAGAAGATCATTAAGGTGGTTTATATTTGGATTTAAGCCTGTATTCTTACTTTCTTAATTGAATTTAAAAATTATTGCACTTTTAATAAAAAACTTTATTCGAATTTTTCACATTTTGTTTTTTTTTTTGCTATTGGATCTCGTTGTCACCCTTTTTCTAGGGGGAGATGAGCTTCCATTTCCATCTAACGAGGATCGAGAGTCACTTTGTCCGTGGCTTATCTCATCATCCAATGCTTCATCGTTGGTGTTGTGTATGATTTCCGTTTTCTTTTCGTTTTCCTTGTTGATCGTAGTCTTGGGCTCGTTGAGAGTTGCTGTACATGCGCCTTGTTGTACATTGGTTGCATTTCCTAGTTGATTAGAGGGAAAGTTGTTAACTGCAGCTGCTGTACTTTGTTCTATAGGGGTTAAGATGGATGGTTTCATTAAAGGAGATGCTTCATTGTTGTTGGTGGCTGTCATAGGTGTACTGAGGTTGCTTGTGGTTGGTGTGAAGGAAGCACCGTTTTTCTTCGGTATAGTTGTCTTCTTGTCCAGTTTATCACACGGCTTACCGTAGTGAACAGCTTTTTGGCAATATTGACATGTGGCCATCTGATTGTCATAGGTAACAAGTGATTTGCACGGAATTCTTGTATCCTGACCGAATGTCACATTAGAAGGTATAGGCCTCTTCAAGCGCATGCGTAACAAACGTACGCCATTTAAAATACCGGGGAAAAAGTTCTTCCACGTTTGGTTCACTCATTTCGAGATCGTTCTATTGTTCACTACACAATACTGTACTTGGTTTCTTCCATCCTGAACGTAAGCGGTTTTGTTTTATCGACTGACTTGGATGAGATGTGAAAGAGAATAGAGATTACTGCACCTTACAGCAAAGTTGTAGAAAATTTTATTTTGATTTAACCATCTTCTTACCTCTTCATTTGATCGAGTTACATCAATTTTGCAGAGTAACAGTAGGGTGCCTCTCAAATAATCACTTTTTTTATTCTAACTTTTTTGTGAACAGTATTTAAATTAGTGTTCAAGCTGCCTTACAAAATATGAAAAAGTCATATAACTCTTAAGTGCCAAAACGTAGTAACATACTACCTTCAGCAAGTATGAGTGTCTTATACAGCATTTTTTCGAAAAATAGTAAACAAGAAAACTACAGCCAAAAATGGATTTTTCGTTTAACAATTTCATCAATTTATTCCCAAAATGACTGATTCGATGGAATTTGAGTGATTGGGAGTATAAAATACAGTTTAATACCATTTTTCCAAACAAGTAGGCCATGACGTTGCTATTAACAGACATTTTCATTAGCTTGAATAACGCACGCAGAAGTGACAGGAGCGCAGACGACCGATATGTCAATTCAAACGCACCATTCAAACACTGTGTGCTCTAGACTTGCTGACGATGCTGCGCTCCTGTTACTTCTATGAATCAAATCCATGCTAAATAGCGTTTTATTGGGTTTAATCTAAATAGTGCAGTGTAGTCAGTCAGCTGGAATTAATACAACCCTCCGTCGCTATAGCCACTGTTTGGAATGTGAAAAAAGGCATAAACGTTGGGAATGTGAAAAAACATATACAGGAGCATCGAAAATATTGAAGTCATTATTTCCCAGTTGTGATTCAATTGCGAATTTATTCAGTAGAGTTTTTTTACTGATGAAAATATAATAAATAAATCTTGCACGAATCACTTCGGTGTCGAACTGTCGAAGACTCTTCTCTCTTTCGATTATCTCTTTAGCGATATTTCTTTGGGTAAAAATTCGTCAAAAAAGATTCGCTAACACAAAAAATCAGTTGTTAAATTCGAGGTTCAGAGTTTTGGGAATGCTTGTTTCTTGAATGAAAATATCGGAAGTATTTTTTTCAGTCACTGAGTTTTTTTTTTAGAAAATCTCTTGAACTGATTTTTTCCCGAGTGGTAGTGAAATGAACCTTTTCTAATCATGATTTTCCAAACACTGCTCACAAATATTTGAAAATGTTTTTATCTTTGTATGTGGTTTTGAGTATTTATCAATTATCATTTGTTCAAGCTAACATCATGCAATTTATTATATTTTAAAGTAAGGGAAGCTATTCCAAATGATAAGTGGAGATAGTTGTTAATAAAAATCTTCACGTATAAATCGGTGCAATTACGATATCAAGGTTAATCAATGGTTACACCAAGGAATATGCAAGTGAGATAATTTGCGAATTTAAAACCAGTAACCACGTCTTTCTAGAGTACTATCCTTTGCTTGAAACGGGTCAAAATTTTAAGTCGATCCGACCAGAAACAGCTGAGTATTCGAGGTTGGAGTAATGTCGTTTTGTAGTTTGTTTAAAAAATGGAAAAAACTGAGTTTCGTATTTTGATAAAACATTGTTTTTTAATGGGTAAAAACACCGTGCAAGCGAAACAATGGATTGAAAAATGTTATCCGGACTCTTGTCCATCAAAAGCAACGATTTGTCGGTGGTTCGCCGAGTTTAAACGTGCTCGTACCGACACAAATGACGCAGAACACTCGGGTAGACCTTTGGAAGCCGTTACACCGGAAAATGTGAGTGAAGTGACAAAAATTATAATGAAAGATCGTAAAGTGAAGCTCCGTGAAATTTGATCTGCTTCCCCACCCCCCATACTCGCCAGATTTAGCCCCCAGTGACTACTGGCTCTTTGCTGATCTTAAAAAAATGCTCCAGAGAAAAAGATTTGGCTCAAATGAGGAGGTCATCGCTGAAACTGAAGCTTATTTTGAAGCGAAAGATAAATTTTTTTTTATAAACATGGTATTGAAAAATTGGAAAAACGTTGGAACCATTGTATCACCCTAAAAGGTGATTATGTTGATGAATAAAAAAAAATTTGCAAAAAAAAATGTTGTTTCCATTGTTAGTCTCGGGACTTATTGATCCATATGTTAAATGTGTAAATAAAGGGTAATTTTTCAAGAGCCTATTCATGATTAAATTATGGAACAAACTGAACAAGTTTGACAATGACACAATAATTCACGCGTGATATGTCAAAAACCGTAGTTCCCAAAAAGATACCAGCAAAAAAATCCCCCTTTAGTTGCGGAAACTAATTGGTTGTATGAAACTGTCATTTGTTTTTGTCTCTGTCATATATGGCAATCCTTAATCTGGTGACACAGGTGCTAAGAGACGATAACAAATTTGCTACCTTCTTCAATCCGGGAAAATCGTTCTACCAATTGAAATGCTGTGGATGTGATGAAACACAACTCAGAGAGACTTCCCGGTAGAAACGAACTTGGTATATGATCTGTCTGTGCACGGCCGGTATGGTTCATATTTTAATTCCCGCCTGTGATCCAATACCGCACGTAAAACTTATCAAACATTTCCCCTCTCAATTGAATCTATGTTCAAATCTCCAACTGGACAATGATATGTGAGATTTTGTTATGTGTCTCTATTGGCCTCTATTTTGCTCGCCCAATGTTTACTCGATAGGGGTTTTGATTTAACATTTGATTTCTATTTTATTTTGGAAAGAAAATTATTTTTGTACCATTTTATCTCTATTTTAAATTTGAATCACAAGCGAAAATACTAAATCGATTACCATAGGAATTTTTAATTTCTTTTAATTGGTGGGTAGTAGAAAGAATAATGTATCCTAAATGGGCATTCAATGAAACACAGATGAAAATTGTGTATATAATTAAAATAAAAGGACAGTAGAAACACTGACATTTTCTCACAAGATAATCAGTATGAGCATACAATTTACTCAACGATACCACTTACAGACTGTTATCCATAAATAAGTAAGAGCAAATTACCATTCGTGCCACCCAATTGAAATAACCCAGAGCTGCTTTATTTGACTTGGTCCCTTCGGTTTGAATACCTTTAAAGTCAAGATACCCTTCCGTAGACCAAACAAACACTCGAGGCAGGAGCAAACATAAACAAAATTCATTCTACTCGATTGACCAAAATAGCTATGAAGCTACTAGCCTTCCCGGTCCGGAAGCCCCTTCCCCCCCGGTCTTTCACTCCGGTACCGGTTGAATGTTATGCTTCATTACTAGCACTTACCGCGACTAGCGCCGAAGATTCATATTCCTAGCACGGTCGGGGCACAACATTAATCTGCCAGGAAAGGCTGGTCCCTTTCGTGAACCAGTTCGTTGGCAGCGTATTCAGCACATAAATCTAATTTTATTTTGTACATTACCATCGACCGTAACTTCCTGCATAACTGCATCGCCCGGCAACTGAAATGACAACATCCGCCGTGGTTGCACACGAAACGCACGCAGATGAACTACGCATCGTGAAGGACGGACAGTACGGCGCCGAGAATCCGGACGTGAAGGGCGGCTGGGATGGAATGGTCGGCGAGCTGGTCCGGAAGGAGGCGGACATCGCAATCGCATCGATGACAATTACCTCCGAGCGGGAACGTGTTATAGACTTCAGTAAGCCGTTTATGTCACTCGGCATTTCCATTATGATCAAAAGACCGGTCAAGCAAAAGCCGGGCGTGTTCAGCTTTCTCAATCCGTTGTCGAAAGAGATTTGGGTAAGAGCCAACATAGCATTAAATTACCTGCTCCCGGGCATCATATCGTTGCCCGATTCCCCGTGCGGAGATATACTTGTCCGACTAACCATCCAATGAATGTTATTTTCTCTATGCTCTATACTCTATCTTCACCGCTGCCGGCTGCTGTTGCCTGTTTCGTCATAAACATCAATTTCCGGCGGGCTCGGGGCCACAGATATGCGTCCTGTTTAGCTACGTTGGCGTCAGCATTGTGCTGTACATCGTGTCACGCTTTTCGCCGTTCGAGTGGCGGCTGGTTAATTATAACGGTAATCAATTTTCCAACATCTAATTCGATCTGTAGCTTTTCATTCCCCATTAACCTAGACAAAGGAAACGCGTTTGGCCTACTTGCAGGCGACCAACCGGATGCCGTCCCACAGGCCACGGTAAACGAGTTTAGCATCCTGAACTCGTTCTGGTTTGCCCTCGGTGCGTTCATGCAACAGGGCTGTGACATTTCACCACGGTCCATCTCTGGCCGGATCGTCGGCTCGGTCTGGTGGTTCTTCACACTCATACTGATCTCGTCCTACACTGCCAACCTGGCGGCGTTTCTCACCGTGGAACGCATGGTCACACCGATCAACTCGCCGGAGGACCTAGCCTCGCAAACCGAAGTCCAGTACGGGACGCTCATCCACGGTTCCACGTGGGATTTCTTCCGGGTAAGTATAATGAAATAAAATTATTTCCTGTCATATTTTTTTTCCAACATCCAAATACAACCCCAATGACACCGACCGAAACTTGCGAACAAATTACACCAAACAAACAGGTTCATCATGCTAATTATCTCACCCCTTCTTTTATTTTTTGTTCGAACTTTCAGAAGTCACAAATCTCGCTCTACAGCCGCATGTGGGAGTACATGAACTCACGAAAGCACGTGTTTGTCAAAACCTACGACGAGGGCATCCGGCGGGTGCGAACGTCCAAAGGCAAATACGCACTGCTCATTGAATCACCTAAGAATGACTATACCAACGAGCGGGAGCCGTGCGACACGATGAAGGTGGGCCGGAATCTCGATGCGAAAGGATTCGGCGTCGCCACGCCCCTGGGATCACCACTGAGGTAAGTGCGTTCGTTGTCTGTTCTGATAATTTCAGCCGTTTACTTGTTGAGCTGATGAGTATGGTATGGCTACTCCTCGATGCCGAGTGGGGAAGGGAATTGGGTGGTCGGAAGCTTATGGAGCTTTTTTTCGATCCTTTTCCCATAAAGCGCATGTACGAGGAAGCTTTCCAGTAGGAAAGCTTGTGATGAACTGTGATAAAGCTTGATAAAAACTGAGGATAGCAACGATTACACTGTTATCAAAGCTTGCTAAATTCGAAGAAACCGTTTGATTTTCCACCCAAGTGGTACTAGTCTTAAAGCTTTTCGGGGCGAAAAGCTTCACACACTGAAAATGTTCGCGTCTATTCGTCGGAAGAGAGTTTGTTGAAAGTTTAGTATTGCAATAGGGATAATAATATTTGGTGGTGCATTTTTTTTATTAGGAAATTGGCTTGTAGAGACTCCACCACAATTCTGATAGACAGCCCTCTCCCCTCCCCGCCCACCAACGGATGCATTCTGTATGCATTCACGGATAATTCTTCAAAACTCCTAAAAAATTTCACGATCGTGAAAAAACTATACATTTTTAATTACACAAAATCAAGGGTAAGGAGTGTATCGCAAATAAGTTATCCACAAATTTTTCTTTCCAATTATGATAAAAAACGATAATTTATTCAAACTAAAAATTGATCCTTTATTGTACGAGGTTAAACATGAAAGAATTTTCGAACTTTTGATCGAACGTTCTTCATCAAGTACCGGACAATTGTTGCATTGCATGTTTTGGACGCATTGAGTCCCATTTTTTTAACTACTGCATGTTCCCATCTGCCTTATCAGTCTTTTTGAAGACCCTCTTCACGATTGCCCAGTAACGTTCGATGGGTCAAAGCTGAGGGCAATTTGGTGGATTGATATTTTTATCAACGAAATGTATACCCTTTTCCGCAAGCCAATTGAGAGTGGTTTTGGCATAGTGAACCGACGTCAAATCCAGCCAAAACAGTGGAGGTGTACTATGCTTCTTATATCAAGGCAGCAATCTCTTCTGGAAACACTCCGATCGATAGATTTCTGCATTTATAGTTCCGGTAGTGTAAAAAGGGTTGACTTCAAAGCACAGGAACACATTGCTTGCCATACCAGTACCTTTCGACCGAATTTCTCCTCTTGAATCGACCTGTCCGCATCGCTCACATCCCTTCCGCATAGTAATACCCTTCTCACTTAGCCTCACTTAGTCCAGAACCATAATTTTCACTTCCTTTTTAATACGCGACATTTTGAGAACGCAGAGTTTCAACCGCACAAACAAGTGAACAAACGAAAGCTAACAGTCAAATGCACAGCATGCTGTGATCTGAGTATAAAAAACCATCACAAATACATGCGTACAACACAAATGTATGTGGATAGCTCATTTTCGATACACTCCTTATTTGAACAAAAAGGCTGGACAACGGGGTACGAATGCACCTTAAGAAGCTTGTTCTTTAACGATTTATTAATTTTAGTTGTTTGCATAAAGCCGCCATAACTAAGTTCAGTTTTTGCAATGACTGAGCGGAAACATATATTGGAGAAGCCAAATGAATGAAAAACTAACAGAAAAGATGAATTTTTGAAAAAAGATACGCTCAGAGACAGGACTCGAACCTGCGTTCTTATGCATTCCGTGCATACGCGCTACCATTTCGCCACTCTGAATCTTGTTTTAGTCACTCTAAAACGCCAAACAGACACAATAGCGCGTACATCGAACATGGTCTACATCCTGGCCGTCACCCATCCGATACCTTATATCCAAACATCATCTCTGTCCATCAAACACTAGTCTTCTCGCTTTATACCTATTTCTCCGATCAAGCATTGAGTAGGAGAGTGTATTTATAATCGCTTGTCACCTTCTTTAATGCTGCCAGTCGCTGGCTGGATATCGTTTAAAAAAAGAAAAAAAGTTCACTGTTTACGTGATTTTTTGACGTAGGACTATGTCTTTCTTTACTATGCTCGCCTGGGTGCATTTTCAAAATTTCACAACTCGGAAGTGTAACGAAATTACTCCAGATTCGTTTTTTTAAATGAATGTTTCCCTGTTAGAGTATTTTCTCTAATTCTTTCACAAAACGAATTGAAAAAGATTGCACATTTAATACGAGAACATTGTTTAAATAGTGAAAAAATTGGACCAAACACGAAACATCAAAATCAACTGAATCTACCCAAGTAGCACATGTAACTTATTGAAATTTCAAGATGTTCTAAAATTGTTTTAGAATTGTTATTTATGTTAGATATGTTCAGAAAGATTTTTGAATATATTAAGATCGGTTGTGCAACTTATCACTGTTAAGTTTCACAATACTACCGAAAAAATCACTGTAGAATAACTTTGAGTACAATCATCAACTTGTTTATGTTTCAGTAGCAGTTATAGAAGCTCTACAGAAATTTTCACATCTTCATGTAAAACGGGAGTAACTACAACAGTTGTGCAACTTATCAAAAATTTACCAAACGGCTGTCATAATGGTATCGGACACAATATACGTCGAAATTACTATAAATCTCTCGTGGAAGAAAAACTAGCAAAATGATGCTATCCGCAAGGCAAAAAATGATAAGCCGAATTGAAAAAACTAGTGCGGAAAATTCATCAAAGTATGAACACAACAAAGATGATACATATACAACTCGACAGTTCTAAGGGCCATAAATAGAAAATACAATAAATGATTGTGTTATAATCCGCAATTACGGTCAAATCATTCAGATCCAAACCATTTTCAGTGTCTCTTCATAGAGTCAAAGAAAGAGTTTATTGGATTTCCCCATATACATAATTTTTACCTTTTTTTATATATATAAAAAATAGGTATAGAATTCGCTCAAACTTTGGAAAAATTTTCCGAGGCCCGGAAGGCCGAATGTCATATACCAATCGATTCAGCTCGACGAACTGACCAAATGTCCGTGTGTGTGTATGTGTGTGTGTCTGTATGTGTGTTGTCAACTAAAAGGTCGAGATCTCAGAGATGGCTGGACCGATTTTGATCAAACTAGTCGCAAATGGGAGGTCTCCCCGTCACCCAAAACGCTATTGAATGGTTTTGAGATCGGATGTTTACTTTTTGAGTTATTCGAAGTTTTATGTCAAAATTTTCAGTTTTTTGACAGTATCTGTCACAATTGACCTTGAAAACAGAATATGTTTTCAGACCTAGATTCCGCACCATAATACCTATTCAACAAGCCATAGATTGTTAAAATCCGTCTATTTTTAACGGAGATATCGATATTTTTGTGTAAGCCTTATTCCAGTAGAAGGAGTTTTGAGCACTGTATGACAAAGCAATGCTTGGGAGCAACGGAAAAAACGATTTTTTATTCTGTTACATACAATTGTTTCTAAGTACCAAAAAGACTGTGTACAGCATCCTTTTTCATGACAATTTGCCTCGGACCGATTTTAGCACGGCTCGTTTTTGGCAACATAATCGTTCGAATATGACATATATAAACCAGATGATGGCAGATTTTTTTTTAATTATATTGTTTTAAACTACTTACAGCAATAAATCCTGGAAGAACATAACATCCATATACCATTCGAATCAGTTCGTCGAGATCAGCAAATGCGTGTGTGACAAATAATTTCACTCAATTTTCTCTGAAAATTTCTTTTCTACAAATTCAGATTCATACGAAAATTCGTATGCTCCCAAACAAAGTTCCTGAATTATGTTTGGTTCCGACCTCTGGTTCCGGAACTACAGGATGATATATGAAACGAAATCAAAATTGTGTAACTCATTCTTCTCGTAGATGGCTGAACCGATCTAAGATTCAAATGAAATCTAAGAATCATCTAAGATGTAAATGAAAAGTTTCAAGATTCTTTAAAACATCTTGCTCTTCAGTCAGATCCAACTTCCGGTTTCGGGGATACAGGGTGATTAGTATAAAAATGTCTATTCCACATAAATTAATCAGGTTTATCGGGTTAGCAGATTTGGATAGTCGATAAAAAAAATTGACTTTTTTCAGTTTTAGTGGTATTCAGTTGTCGATTCAGAGGGTACCTTAAAATTTAATTCGTGCTATGATTTCTCAAAGATGTCTTCACTGATTTTCAAATATTTTGAAACAATTGTAAACTATACAGCTACTCAGGTGAATTTATCTAACTTCGGCCATACCGATTTTAGAATTCCGGTTCCAGTATAAAATCGTTTCTCAAGGCTCAATCGTTTTCTCAAAAAAGCCTAATCAAATTTCAGAAACAAAAATTCAAATTGAATTAAACTTATATACAAAATTAATTAGTTTTATACATACATACAAAAATTAATGAATTTTATCCAATTAAGCTTCAAAGTTGTACTCAAAACTGTAATTTATTCGTCATATGGCCATACGAATCGGTTTGGGTTATGCTGGTTCCTGAATACCGGCTCTGGAAGTACCTTAAATTACCGTAAACTCTAAAGTGGAACTTACATATCATGGCATGTTTAATCGATTATCACACTTCTAGATTTAAATTCGATCCGATTTGCAGTTTCGACATTACAGAGTAATGAGTGATTACAATCTCAAATTGTCGCTCAAAACGACGGTCATTAAAATAATGTAATGAAAACTTAAACACCGAAGAATATTCATGCAAAAAACACATGCGGATTGATAAAAAAATTGATCATCTCACTGCTAGGTGGATTAAACACGTTTTATATTATAAAATCGATTTTTAATCAGAATAAATGTCATCACTAATCAATACGACGTCCAACTTCATGGGTGCCACGACTCGGTGCGGAATGTTAGCGCTATAGGAAAGGGCACACAAGTATGTAGCAGATTTACATTGTGCGCCGTTCGCCAAGCGAGAGGCAACCGTTTTTTTCGGAATTTCGCTCGTGTTGAAAGTTGAAGAAATGGTAACCTTCGGTCCTTATTTAGAATCCAAAGCATTTTACAAAAATCAAATGAGATTTTACTTGCAATGAATAATTTGTTAGTAGAACAATCTACTAAAAAAAATGTGCATTCTCAAACTGATCTGCTCCTTGTCAACAGCAGTCCTACATCGATCTCGCGGTTATGTCTCTAACATAACATACTATTGTATTTATCTATTGTCAAGATGAAATTTCAATTTTCAGTTTCATTAAAATATCTTCAAATAAATTGGTAATTTCAGAGAAAAGAAAGAGGTGCGTTTTGATTCGGGGCGCGTTTTGACTCGGGGGTACGTTTCATCCCATCTTCCCCTACATTATTTGAATAATGTTTTACATTTCGTTAAGAGCTTGAATTTGAAGACATATCTTATTTCACTGTTTACCTTTTTTACCTTTTTTATGTATATAAAAAATAGGTATAGAATTCGCTCAAACTTTGGAAAAATTTTCCGAGGCCCGGAGGGGCGAATGTCATATACCAATCGATTCAGCTCGACGAACTGAGCAAATGTCCGTGTGTGTGTATGTGTGTGTGTCTATATGTGTGTTGTCAACTAAGAGGTCGAGATCTCAGAGATGGCTGGACCGATTTTGATCAAACTAGTCGCAAATGGAAGGTCTCCCCGTCACCCTGAACACTATTGAGTGGTTTTGAAATCGGATGTGTACTTTTTGAGTTGTACAAAGTTTTATTTAAAAATTTTCAGTTTTTTGACAATATATGTCACAATTGACCTTGAAAACAGAATATGTTTTCAGACTTAGATTTCGCACGGTAATAGCTATCCAACAAGCCATAGATTGTAAAAATCCGTCCATTTTTAACGAAGATATCGATATTTTTGTGTAAGCCTTATTCCAGTAGTAGGAGTTTTGAGCGCTGTATGAAAAAGCAATGCTTGGGAGCAACGTGAAACACGATTTTTATACTGTGACATACAATTGTTTCTAAGTACCAAAAAGACTGTGAACAGCATCTATTTTCATGACTTTTTGCCTCGGACCGATTTTAGCACGGTTCGTTTTTAGCAACATAAACTACACGTTCGAATATGCCATATGCAAACAAGATGATGGCAGCATTTTCAAGTTGAAAGTAATTCCATAATTATATTTATTTAAACTACTTAAAGCGATAAATGCTGGAAGAACATAACACCCATATACCATTCGAATCAAATCGTCGAGATCAGCAAATGCGTGTGTGACAAATAATTTCACTCAATTTTCTTGGAGATGACTCAACCGTTTTCTACAAACTCAGATTCATATGAAAAGTCGTATGCTTCCAAACAAGGTCCCTGAATTACATTTGGATCCGACTTCTGGTTCCTGAACTACAGGATGATATGTGAAACGAAATTAAAATAATTTAACTCATTTTTCTCGTAGATGAACCATCTAAGATTCAAATGAAAGGTCTTAAGATCCTATCCCGGGTAGGTGTAAATAGCAAACAAAGGTCAAAATAATAACAAATTTTACCATCATATCTTGACTTGATGTTTCTGTGTTGTCAGAGCGATACTTGATATTTTCGTGATATTTCATCAAGGGATCAAGACATTGTACAATATCTGTTCAACATCAAAATTAGTTATAATATCTTATTTCGTTATTGATGAGCTATTTCAATTTCATTAAGTAAATTGACCCAGTAGTTTTTCTTCAAATAACATACCATTGAATAAACTGCATCAGAATCAGATAAGAGATATACTTAAGATATTACGCTATTCTAAATGCTAGAATATAAAATAATTAACAAATTCATCTTCTATAAATATTTTGTTCTTGGTTTGATATTACAATGACAAAATTTTTTATTTTGTTGCTATTTTCTCATGCAAACTTTGTTATGATTTTTGATATTTTAACTCTTATTTCGAACTAAACAATGTTAATTTCTACCATTGAGATGTTCAGAATTTGGTGACAGAATTTGGTATTGGTTTGCAAATCACTTCTACCCGGGATAACACATCTTGCGTTTTAGTCAGTCCAACTTTCCGATCCCAAAAATGTTATTCGCACCACGATTTCTCAAAGATGTCTACACTGATTTTCAAACATTTTGAATCAAACGTAAACATTTCAGCTCCTCAGGTGAATTTAACTGACTTCGGCTACATCGCTATTCGAATTCCGGTTACAGTATTGAATCGTTTCTCACATCTCAATCGTTTTCTTAAATCGGGCCAAATCGAATTTCAAAAACAAAAATTCAAATGAAAGGGTCCCATACAAAATTAATGAATTTTATCCAATTCTGAGTTCCTGTTCTGGAATTACAGGTGATGAGTTTTAAAAATTCAAACCAATTAAGATGACAGTTAGACTCAAAACTATTGCAATTTTTTCGTCATATTGATTTATGGTCATACGAAACTTTGTGGGTTATGCTGGTTGCTGAATACCGGCTCTGGAAGTACCGTAAATAATGGCGAAAAACTCTAAAGTGGAACTTACTTCAACATCTCATGGAATGTTCAATCGATTGTCACACGTTAAGATTGAAATTCGATACGATTTTCAGTTTCGACATTACAGGGAAATAAGTGATTAAAATCTCAATTTGCCGTTTAAAACGACGATAATTAAAATAATGTCATGAGAACTAAAACACCTAAGAATATCCATGCAAAAAACACATGCGGCTTGATAAAGAACAGCTATCATCTCACTGCTAGGTGGATTAATCACGTTTTTTATATACATGCTCGCTCGGAATCAACTAAGCCGTAGCAAACAATTTACAAAACGGTTACGAAAATTCTGTTTCTTATTAAGGGCACTATGTACTTTCTTCAAAACCATATACCTTTATCAGTCTGTTTGTTGTGATAAAATATATATTTTATCTTAGATTGTTATAATTTTTTGATAAAAACGACTCAGTAACTAAATAAAAACTCAATATCAAAGATTTCCGTTTGATCTCACAAACTGCATCTTTGGAACCAGTGAACAATATTTCCCTAAGTTGGTAAAAACCATCATGGTTTTTCTTTAGCTTTTCGTCAGCATCAAATTTCATTTTCTGGATGTTCCATCTTTAAAACTTTACCCGAAACGCGAACGAACGAAACCCACTTTACACTGAACCGTCAAATAAATGCATGACTAAATCCGAAGCAATAACCTCACAACGAACAACTGCAATCAGAGAAAAAAAGAATCAGTACAGAGATGCAAACATCTCAATTACATGCGGCAAATTCCATTAGCATCAAATCACTAGCCCATGTCAGACCACGCAACGAATGTCGTAGTTCAAAGACCTAGCAAAAATATAATCACCACTAAGAGCCGTACTAAACCGGCACTCGTGCTATAAAAACCAGGCCGTACAAAGCATTTTCCCCGAAAAAGAGAACGCTAGCTTTTTTTTTTGCTGGAACTGATCCTGCTAATGGTGGCTTTGTTTATCGCATGTTAGAAGTTAACTCGCCACCCAGACAAACATCACAATACCGTAGCAATGGGTTCGTTTGACAACTAGGCAGGGCACACTACGTCTGGGAATAGGGAAAAACGTAAACGGCATTCATCATGTCAAATCACATTGCCTCAAGCCGTTCGTTATGGGCCGCCAGTAAGTGAAGAGCACGGCACAAGCATAAGTATAGAGAATATGACAAATTATGAACCGGGCAGTTTCCATTCCAACCTCCAAGTAGTCATCCAAGCGCCAGCACGGCAGGAATCGTGTGTACAAATCTAATCAGATTAGTCGGGTACCAGAATGTATTTCAAAATTTATGACAAATAAATAAAAGCTGAACTACAAACGGTCGCGCGTTCGGTCGGGACAGTACCGAAGTACCGAACAACCTTCAACCAAAGGTTTAGCCACGGCTTGAACGAAAGCCCGGAATTAAAAAAGGGATGCTATATCATAAATTTTGCATGACCAACTAACAGTAAAGGATTACCGACTTTCACGTGTGTGCATGAGACGTTTGCACAATGCATTTGGAGGCTACTTTCGCGTTTCGTTGGTTTGTCGTTCGTGTGAAGTAGATACTTACTTGAAGCGCGCTCCGAACGTTCGGTATGCTAATAAGCTCTACAGTGATGAATGCGTGACTTCCACTTGCGGTCAAAAGTGACAGATTGTGTGCTTTCCTTTGATATAGGTGCTAGTCTATGCTAACTATGAGAACAAATCAATTCGTCGATTCAAACCTAAGCATTGATAGACAAGAATGAGCATTTCTACATAGGATCGAATTTTGTGTTACAGAAGAGTATAGCCGAGAGTTAATTCGTTAAATTTATAATTTTGTTGGAAATATCGTGCTCATAACAAGTGTTGCACAATTCGCTTGAAATATATTTTTTACACTGACAGACTACACTACTGGTAAATTCAACTAGTTGACAAACCTTGTTAGTAAGTGGATATATAAATCTACTTTGGGACTACTAGTCCCCGGCTTCCGCTTCCGAAAGCACCGGTAATTAAGAAGAAAAGCTGCACAAACGGAACTCCCTTCGATTTCTCAGCAACGGTTGAACCGATTTTTACAAATCTTGATTCAAATTAAAACTCTCAGATTCTTAAAAGATACTGTGCAATTTCATCCAGATCCGAATTCCGAAATTATAAGGCGATGAGTAGCAAAACTTTCAAACTGTCATACAAAATGATGCAAAATCGGTACGCATCGGTACGTGCTGGTACGAAAAAAGAAAACACCACTGCCTAGCACACAGCGTGCTTTGTTCAATTTTGTATAACGTGCAGGGTTGCCACATTAAATCTATATTAACTTGACATAACTGTTTCCAAATTGGAAAGATGATGGTAGTTTCAACTGATTTTATTCCAGTTTGAAAAAATAATCTTGACAGAAACTTCCAGTGATATTTTAATAAAATATAAGTTATATGAGAAATACATCATTACACCACCAGGTAGATTAAAAATTTTCATTTCTTTCATTATTCTTTCATTACATCCATCAGCAATACGTAAAAACCTGACACCCGCTCGAGTTCTTGACTGCCGTAACCGAATTTCATATGTGTGATACTCGCGATGTTCATATATCTCGGTTGATTTTTCAGAAGGCCGTAAGAGAAAGTGACAATTTCTCTTTGTTTACTTTCTCTTATATTAATTACCAAGCGGTTTACACGTTTATCACTTAACTCTTTGCATAGAATGATGCCCGAAACTTTCGACTTTCAAACAGAACTGAGAAATCCAAGAAAATCTTTTTAATCACATCACAATAATCGAACGAGAAAGTGAATAAAGATAAACTGTCACTTGCTCATACGGCCTCTTGAAAAATCAACCGAGATATTACTAAGAACCACATACCAATGAATTCTTGCTTTGTGGCTTTCTAGGTTGTACCCGAAGTATGATCGTGTATGTATTATGCAAAGGCTGTAACTCATTTCCTCCTTTTCGTTACTTTGATTTCTAAGCCATGTGAGTTGCATAACTACTAGAATAAAGCACCATGCGTTTCCTTCTAACAGAACTTGATGGGGACGCAAGGTCGACTGTTATTTATTTTTTAGAAAAAAATCAAATATTGTGGTCGTCCACATTTTTAAAAATATGAAAACATACCACTGTCCAAAAATTCTTTATTTATCACTAAAAAATCCAGGGTGGTGTAAAAAATGGAAGAGGGAAAAAATATGTTTCAAAATTTGTTAGTATTTTTTAATGAAAGAAATACATCTTCAAAAATTTTGAAAAAAAATTGCGAACCTTCCCCATAACACCTTAAATATTCCTTGTTTTTTTTTCAAATTTTTCGGAGGAGCGGTTTCTTCAAAAATCAAATAAAATAAAAATCAATAGAACCACCCTAGCTCCGTTAATATGGCAGTTGAAGGGTTGAAACTTTGAAAAAATTGTTTCCAGTCTATGAGCTTTCGAATGTGGTATAACAATATGAATTTCACATTTTTTCAGATTTCATATGCTTATCTATCTATCTATCTATCTATATCTATATATATAAAAATGCAGAGATCATTCTTTGTAATCGCATCACGTAAGAACGGATGGACGGATTGAGATGCTTTTTTTTTTTGTTTTATCAGTTTTTACCCCCACCGGGTTCGTACATCAAAAAAATTAGGAAAACTTACCGGAAAAGTGGGAAAAACCAATAAAGTTATTTTGTATGGACAATGAAATTTTCCACTGAAAAAGTCGCCAATGATTGCTAGATCATTGGTAGGTGTTTGGCGCATAACGAGTTGCATAAGTGTTGGGCCACTGAAAAAAAGAATACTAGATCGTTGAAAAAATTGTTTGGCGCGCTACGAGTTGTTTTGTGTGTAGATACCACATGCATATTTGATGCATGGAATTCGTCATTTCGAGCCACGTGCTTAATTGGGTATCAACATAATTGCTTACCAAATGATTCAATGACGGAATGCATAAGAGTGTTCTAGCTATACCGTAAACAGGATCAAAAGTTCTAACATTGTTTACCAGAAGATGTATTGTGTGCAATGTAATCAGTGATGATGATGATTAATGTTGTCCATCGTAAGCGTGAGTTGAACAAATCACATTATAGAACGATTTTTGCACGAATCAATGATAGGATTCTACTGTTTAAATAATGAGATCAAACAAAGAGGTTTGCCTTGCATTTAGCATGCTGAAGTTCGTTCGCGTCAGGTAAATTCTGGTGGATTGAAAACCATTAATTGTGATATTTTATGCATTGACTCGAACGATAAGCTGAATACTGGTACAATCACTCCTCATGTTCACTCCGCTATAACAGAAGAATTGCACATTATTTTCATATAAAACTTTCTGATATAGATTCTCAGTACCGAACTCCACCATTCGTTAATTGTAACTAAACAAAAGGATGTGGTGTCGACTAATGAGACGACTATTGATACAACTATTAAACAAATGCAGTGTTCATGTAAAAATTTATGGTTACAGTATTTAAAAGAATGGTAACTTGAACTTTCGAATGTCCAAGAATTACTCGTTTTATCTTTCGGTTTTCTAACAATATCAAATTAACTAGAGATTATGAGAGGAGAAAGAATATGAAAAATGTAGAGCCATAATACTCAAGGAAGAGTAAGGATATGAAGATAAAATGCGGAAAAATTCGACGTAACAAGGTTTATTTAAGTAAGAAGAAGGTTTCTCGCATCTAAACTTTTACCTTCTACCAGAGGAGCAATGCGAATCATTCGAGTTTCTGATATGTCAGAAATTTACTAAATAATTACTGACAGACCAGAAGTCATTAGCATTAGCATTAGCATTAGAGACCGCCCGTGTGTTGCTACTCCGTTATTGATCTGGACCAATTGAGATTGCAAAATGATTTTTTGAAGTAACATGTTTGGGAATAACACATTGTTTCACACTGTGCAAACTGTATTGAACCATGCATGCTGATCAATACCGACGCCGGCCACGTCCGAATGCAGATCTACTTGGGAGGGAAAGGATTGTTAGTTCGATGCATGTTGCTACTAGGAACCGAGGAATCCTCTGCATTCCCACATGCATCACAGGAGAGGATACTTTGTTAGTAAATGTTTTAATAATGTTATCATGTGTTTATTGCTCTGGGTAGCCGGCTACCAAGAATGTTTTAAAGTATTATGGTTTTATGTGTTACTTTGTGCTGGCAATATAATGCACGAAAGTCAATCTCCGAAATTGACAAAACTCCGGACAGCCGGCTGTCGAGTATGCAGTCACTCGTTTATGCATCTACCTTTCGCGTTTTTTAGTCATGCAAAAAACAACACATGCGGATTGATAAAAAAAAGGTATCATCTCACTGCTGGGTGGATTAAACACGTTTTTATAAATGAAACTACGTGATACAAAATAAACGAGCGAATAGGATTTAGACAAAAAAGTAGATTCATTGGATTGAAATATTCTAAACAGTTATTATAAAATCATTTTAAATCACCAAACAAAGGTCAACAGATTTCACACGTCTTGATTCTTTATTATTTCCGCTTTATTATTTTAATTATTTATTAAAATTATTAATTGGTTATATTAGTTGATCTGGGCAGCCGACTACCGAGAAAAATATTAATTTACTGTTTGAAATATTAATATCAAGTGTTTTTTACTATGTATTCAAAATACCGATATATGTTATCTCTTTACTGACAGACCAGAAGTCATAAATGAAAAATAAAAAAAAATTTTTTTGGCTAAATTGTTAATCGAGAATTGTTCCTGTGATTGTCACGCTACGAACATTCATTAAAAACGACTAAATAATCTCACCATACTAGAGAGAAGAGAGTCGCGAGGGCAGCTTTTGTAAATTTTCGGAATCAATTTAAAGTAGTCATCTTAGTTATTTTTGCTTCGCTTTTATCCCATATGTCGAAACCATTCTACAATCGCATCGAACAGCGATATGACTCAAAAAATGATATGGCGATCGGTGCATTCGCCTATTTTTTGCGTAACAAAAGCTTTTAACATACCTTATGATCAAAAAAGAAAAAAAAATCAACTTCTTTGTATGGACGCCAAACAAAAACTAATCGTACGATATGCGTCAAAATTTGACAGAATGTGTATAAAAGTGTTTCCAGCGTTGAGAGAATAAAAGTTTACCGATTGGACAAGCGCGGGAATTTTAAAATGAAAATTTCGGTTCTTTTTTTATATCAATGTGGCCATTAGATATCAATGTTCAATATGATTATCATAAGGGATTTATACTGCCATTTTATATTTCGTTTTCTGAGGAGAATGTTCAAATTTGCACTTTTATATAATAGGTGTTACTCTATTGTTCATGGAACCTAATGTTGAAAAATCTTCCATTGGAAGGAAAGGGGAGGGGGGGCGTAGTGCGCACAGGCTTGGTATCTGAACAATATCCACTTTATTAAAGCCTTAAAGTACGCGTGGCACTTTTTGGCAACTTGAATATACAGAACAAGTTCTGAGAAAACTTTCTCGCTGCCTAAAAACTATGCAAGGAACTGCTTCAAAGTTTATTCTGTTGCGTCGGGTGAACATTGAATTATGAGTGTGTCCTTAAAACGGACTGTTCAGAATGGTTTGTATGCTTTGTATGTATGTGTTAAGTTTATCAAGTTTATCAAGTTTATTAATTCTGGTTAGTCAGCTTTTTTATCCATTGCCAAAAGCAAGAATCACATCTGGAAGAGAAAGCGTGGCACCTTATATCCATTATGCCGAAGCCATTAGAGAGAGATTCTTTATTGACTCGAAGGATGGGATGGCAATCTGTGCATTTGGTCAAGTTTTTCTTAACAGAAGTATTTCACATTTTCACATTATTTTTTCTTGATATTGCTTTTTTGAGCTAAAGCAAATGTGTATCGAATTCCGTTGATTATAGGATAAGTAATCAGAAAAATAATGGAGATAAACGTTAACTACTTAGTCATTCGACAATTCTGCTGTCCGAAAATATAAATTCGAACAAAAAATTTTTGGGAGAGACGAAGTTCGACGGGTCAGCTAGTCCTGCTATAGACTTTCAGGCTTTGTTAAATCGTATTTACCCATTTTTTACACTCTATTGTTCACGACACTGTATTTTCCTTGTTTCTGTCGTCTCGACTGTAAACTGTAAACTGTATAACTATCAATTGGAGAAGACTTGAGTTCGATTTAGATTTTTTTTATGGTCTTCGCCTTTTTCAGTGAAGGTATAAAACAATTAACACACTTCACCCCACCCGGATGCGAAAGCGGATCCTAATGAAATACAGGAATTAAGTATAAGACCACAGGATCTTTCATTTGAACCTAATTTTGTGAAAATTGGTCCCGCCATCTATGAGAAAAGTTAGAACACATATTTTAATTTTGTTGCATATTTTACCCCATAACTCCGGAAACAGAAGTCGAATCCAAATAATATTCAGGAATTTTGTATGGGACCATGAGACCTTTAATTTGAATCTAAGTTTGTGAAAACCAGTTCAGTCATCTCAGAGAAAAGTTAGTGCAAAAAACGTTACATACGCACATACGCACATACACACACACACAAACATTTTGCGTACTCGACGAACTGAGTCGAATGGTATATGACACTCGGCCCTCCGGGCCTCGATTCAAAAGTCGGTTTTCACAGTGATTGCATAACCTTTCTATATGAGAAAGGCAAAAAGTTTCAATAAAATTCGAACTCAAAATCAAGTGATCACAATTGACAAGTAAAGCATTCAGCGATAATTGTTTTCAAAAACGACACAGGTTGAAATACGATTACGGCCCGGGTTGTCGGTTCAATGCATAGGCGCTGGTCTTACAAGCCAGTTGTCGTATGTTTGAATCCCAACTTAGTGGAAGGATTCTTAGTGTCAGTAGGATTGTACTACAAGCCATGCGATGACTCTCTACGTTTAGAATCGGCTGCGAAGTCTGTTGAAACAGAAAAGGCCCAATTCCATACAAGGAACGTAATGCGAAGACTTTGCTTTGTTTACCGATTATAATGCGTTCATATTGCATCATGAAATAAAGTGCAAAATATTCTACATCCAATCATGAGATTCAATGGGTTCACGAATGAATTGTTCTATCAACACGTTTGTTGAATGATGGGACAGGATAAAAAAAACAATATCCCTCCAAAGGAGGCACCAAGGCAAAATTGAAGAACAGAGAACAGACATCCAAGTAGAGATTTCAATGTGTGTTAGAAAATTAACCGACAAAGTGATCACCGAGTAGCAATTCTCCTATAGAGGCGCTTCGAGCAGCCCAGCAGTCGCTTATGGGCTCTTGCGTTCGAGTTTTCATACAATTGTAATTCATGCGTTCAAAGTCGTACGCAACGGTGAATTTTAACGGATTTTCACATGTATGCTTTACGCAGCTTTTTTGAAAAAGTTTGCACTAGCTTGAATGTCTGTTCTCTGTGATGAAAGCATGAGTTCGAAATTTGCGAAATTTTCCCTGTTGAAAGTTTCAATTTAAATTTCCAATTCATCAACATATTTCTCAATTGCTGAAATTTCGATTCAAAGCTAGGCTACTTTCAGCGATGATTCAATGCTCTGTAACTGAACATGAGTGTACAGGCATTGATACTGGTAAACTTTTCTGTGAAAAAAAAAACATGACTGAAGGATGAAAACTGTTTCAAATGGCAGACTGTTTGACATACTTTTCATATCGGTACGTGACACACAATTGAATCTCTCTGCACAAAAAAAAACCTAGAGATGGAGTGCAGAAAAAATGACAAGCAGGTCAACGATGCCTTCATGACAAATATTTCATTCGACATCTCGTTTCTACATCTCGCTCTTCGTCGATAAGTAAGATTGTGGTGGTTTTAGATTTCGTTTTTTTTCTCTCTCTAGCCGTGATATAAGCCTTGATATTACGTTTCTTTTGTGGAATTTGACCTTCTGTTTCGACAGACTTCGCACTGCCGAATGAGGGTGTACAGAGCAATTGCATGGCTGGTACTAAGAATCCTTCCAGGTCGGGGCTCGAACATTGAATCGAGATATACAATTTGTACGATAAAGTATATTTTAAATGTTGACATCCTCAGTACTATCCATTGACTAACATGATCGTTTCCATTTTTTATTTCCAGAGACCCCATCAATCTAGCGGTACTGTCATTGAAGGAAAACGGTGAACTCACCAAGCTGGTTAACAAATGGTGGTACGATCGGACGGAGTGCAAGCACAGTGAAAAACAGGACGCTTCCAGGAATGAACTATCGCTGAGTAACGTGGCCGGTATTTTCTACATACTGATCGGTGGACTGCTGGTGGCACTCGGTGTTGCATTGGTGGAGTTTTGCACGAAGAGTGCCAACCGGTCATCCAACCGGATTCCTCTTTCCGACACGATGAGTTCCAATTCCAACTCGAAAAACAGACTGACAATGCCACCGACTACTCGGGACTACGACAACGGTCGAATTGGCGTAAGTTGCTAATTCCGTCCGGAGACGATTCCCATACGTACGTATTAATGTTCAGTATTCATTCTAGTACTACACCCCGTCGACGCACTCCGAACCCGACCCGATCCATGCCAACTCGCACACGCAGGTTTGATGTAAGGAGCCACCGGAGTTGCGCCTATGACGACCACCGTACGCACCAACCATTCGGCAAATCGTGGCCAACAGTCAGCACGACACGTCCACTTTGTTGAAACAGCGAAGTTCCGGTGGCTCAGGAGCTCCTACCGGCAGTATTATCGGTCCCGGGGGGTTAGTGATGGACAATTCCGGCTTGTAAAGCCTTCCTTCTTACTGTCACACGAAAGCCCCACACCCACACCGAACCGAACCGCAAAAACAGATATGACAAAATAGTCCTACTTTAGAGAGCCTCGTATGGCATGCGACAAAGTCACACAGCGTCTAGTAATCAAGAATCATCAATGATACGAAATTTAGATCGTGATTGTAAGAAAAATTGTATATAGTTTAGTATTTGTTATGAAATGTAAAATTTAAACCCTAGGTAATTAAAATTATTACAATAAATGTAACTGAATTGGACGCGATTTTGCCGCAACTTGGGTAAACTCAAGGAACGAACTGAAAATTTAAAAAACATAAAAAGAAATAAACACTGCTCGCTGTTATTCGTTCACTGAACCGATAATGAATAATTCAATCGAACGTTATAATAATGATACAACAAACCCAGTAAAACCAAAAAAAAACAAAACTCTATACAAGACAACACAAGACACATAAGCATTGTAAAGTCGAAACAATAGTTCTACCTTTAAACAATCGTACGAAGTAAGAAAAATACCCAATTACCATGCATTTCAAGAATCAAATACCGGAACGAAAATCAATTGACAAAAGTTTAAAGGAAAATAAAATAGTTTGCCTTTCGTTGGAAGAAAACAACATTTTTGCAACTTTCCTCGAATCGACACAAACAAAAGGGATTCTTCTCTTCCTCAACTACAAACATATTGTAAATGGACGAACACTTTACGGTGAATCCTATGAGTATCTACTAAATTAAATACATCCAAATTACTATAAATGTGCGCATTTCGGGGGACGACCGATCGTTGGGAGAATGAAAGTTGATGGTGTCAAAATCGAACTTTAATAATATCAAAAACAAAACAAAACTGATGTGTTAAGCAGTAAGCATAAGTTAAGCCTCTGATGGAAATTAAGGAAACAGTAAAAGAAAAACAATGTATTGTTTTACCAGTATTGGGTTTGTACAGTGAATGAGATATCGTTTTGTTGGCAAATGTTTTTTGAAATAAATCAAATTCTAGACAACTTTTAATGCAACGAGTTTTCGTATCCGATCGGGGCCTATCTTGGGCATGTTGTATCGTCGATCTAATCTACCAGGTATTGGAAATAATTTGAAGCGTTTTACGAGAGATGGTGTTAGCCAATTATAGTCCCAGTTCGTTTTTGCAATACTTTACCGTGAAGGATAGTGGCGCGGAAAGTTTTCGAACTTTAGTGGAAGTATATGATAGAAAGAATGGAAGTTCTGACTCGCAAGACTTGGAACGGCCCGAAAAGCCAAAAAAGTACATTTTATTTATTAAGAGCTACTCCAACCGAGAGAATCCATCACAGGTGGCGTATACAGACGACGATTGATACGTTTGAGCTGAGAATTCCAAGAGAAGTGGCCGCAAAATGAAGATCGTCACGGCAAAAAAAAACTTTGCTTCATGACAAGACCCCATTTTTAGCAAGTCGTGAAAAATGGATTGGAAAACGCAGAAATGAAAAAAATCTACCCCATTTGCCATATTCACCGGACATTGCACAATCCGATTACCATTTATTCCGACTTATGGTGCTTGATTTGTCTTAACAGCACTTCGTAAAGTAATGAATTATAAAAAATATTAGATTTATTCATTCATCAAATTTATAGGAAAAGAATAAATAAAATGCGAATGCAACTGTGTACTGAAAACTGCAAAAATGTTACCACAGAGACGGCATTCGAACCCGTAGCTAACTCCTAACCGGAGAAATTGTTTTACCCACTCAACTACCCTGCATATGAAGACACATGATGAGATTGCCCAATTGATAAGAAGAACCAAACAAATCATTGATAACCAATCGGAGGATTGATTTATCTTCAATATATTGTGTTCGAAATCACAATCGTCACTGCTGCTACCACACATAGGCTGTGATCATCAAATAGATGTATGACGCTGATGTACCACATAGACAGCAAAAAGAGACATAAATAAACAGAATCTAAAGTAGAATTAGAAAGCAAAATAGAAGTGAATATTGACATGTAATGTGGTGTGTGTTGATTTGCTGTCCGAAGTGTTTCCATAGAAATAGGACTACAATTGAATACTGTGGCGGCCAAGTAAAGCGAAGCATGCTTGGTTCGTATAATCAACTGGGCTTTCTCTTCATGTCTTTTTATATGCAGGGTAGTTTAATTGGTAAAATAATTTCCCCGGTTAGGAGCTACCTACAGATTCGAGTCCCGTCTCTGCGGTAACATTTTCGCGGTTTTCATTACATAGTTGCATTCGCATGTCATTTTTCCAATCTTTTTTTCCCCCCGTTTGATACTGTTTTAAAACTTGCTGAGGACGGCAAAGTCTTGGCATTACATCCCTTTTATGAAATTTGGCCTTTCTGTTTCAATAGACTTCGTAGCCGATTCTTAGCGTACAGAATCATTGCATGGCTAGTACTATGGATCGTACTGACACTACGAATCCTTCCAGGTCGAACACATGACAACTGGCTTGTAACCCGGGACGCCAACTGAGGACGGCTCTACGTCTTAATAAGACTGAAAATAAATCGTTGACAAAAAGGAGTTTTTTTTCTACGTGGTATCCGAGCTTTACTAGAAATATGTAAAAAATAACGGTACTGTAATGATACTCTCATGATAAATCACGAAACTTTGCAAATGAAGGCTACGAATTGATTCCAACACCTGATAGTCCAGTTTCAGATGTGAATTGTCGAATGGGTTGGAAATGAGAACAAACATCGAACGAGTGATAGATAGTTTGGGCGATTTTGAACCTATCCGAAACATCCAAATTTACGGGTAGTGCACTGACTGTATTAGATGTGACAGTTTGTTATTAGTGAAAACTAAAGATTGAGGAATTGATGTTCGCCTATGTTTTTCAATATAATGAAATATCGATATACTTTTGCATGGGATTTTTTTATCAAGTTTATTTATTATCACTCAAATCCGCGCGCTGCGATAAAACCGCTTTGACGTTGCAGCTGAGACAGCCAAGGATGCCACGTCTTCTTTTTAAACGAAAACTCTGAGTCTGGTCCCGCCACTTTTAAACGCTCTGTAGAACACATTGTTTTTCCTAGAAATTCGAAGACTTTTAGAGGCTCATTGTCAGTCTGTGATTGATTTCGGAAAGTTTGTGAAAATCTGTAATTTTTCAAATTCAGAATCTGAGAAACTCCGATTAATCTGTGAGCTTAGCATCTCTGGAAACAGCAATTTGTTTTCAATTGCCATAAGCATAAACCACTGAAGTCTCTTCTGAAGATGCTTATAGAAGTTTTCACAGAGCCAAACGTGACAGGGTGAACAACAAATCTCAGAGCTTCCTCTCTTCTTGAATCTGTGCAGTAACTCATGTGCACGGAAAAGACAGTAACACTGTGGTTTTCGATGCACAAAGCAAAGTTTTCGAGTTCAGAGCGCCACGTATTGACAACGGCAATTCGATATGAAAAGATCGCTTGGCTATCATTGACCTGTAAACGTGAGCAGATTATGATGACTTTGTACATATAATGCTGTGGACAAAATCGATCATTATTTTCTATTCGGTCCAGCTGACCTGATTTCATCGTATAGATAGAAAATTTAAATACACTGAAGTCTTTTTTATGCGAATTTACGTACCGCATAACTCTGAAAATTCGCATAAAAAACCGCATAACTCTGAAACTTCGCACAAAAAAAACCGCATAACTCTGAAAATTCGCATAAAAAACCGCATAACTCTGAAACTTCGCACAAAAAAAAAACCGCATAACTCTGAAAATTCGCATAAAAAGAGACCTCAGTGTAGTAATAAAATGCGGATGGATATTCTTTCAATTTGATCGGTTTTGCAGTGCACGAGGTACACCTAAGGACGTAACACCTCTGGAAACATGGTTGCGCATCATCAAATAATCATTTCAGTAGAAACCTTTAAACAACTCCCTAACTTTAGTGGAACACAAGTATTGAATTTAGGGTGAACCTAAAAATTAATAATTATTTTTAAAGGTTACATGCCTTCCGGCACGAGAAAACAAGCTCATATATTTGGATCACTGTAGGGGATGCTAATAAGAACAGAACAAGGTTTGTGGTGTTTGCCAATGTTTGTCTTTCTCATATATAAAAGCTTTGCAGTCACTGTCAAACCCGTCTTTTGAACCCAAAGGAGTGAGTGTCTTAAACACGAAATGACTGTGTGCGTGCAAGAGAGAGAGAGAGAGAGAGAGAGATCGTAAATGTTTGAAACTTAGATTAAAAAGGTATTTTGAACACACACAATATTCAAGAATCTCATCCGGATCCGACTTCTAGTTCCGGAATTTCAGGGTGATATGCATTAAAAAATAAAAATAATGTCACTCCCTTTTCTCGATGATGGCTTAATTGATCTTCACAATATAAAATTCAACTGAAAGGTGAGAAGATGCTACTACCCGGGCCTCTCACAGAAAAAACGTGAATTATTTCGAACCGTGTATATTTTTGTTAAGAACAAAAGTCTCTAGCTGGCCAAATACCAAATTTCATGACAATCGATCTACCAGTGTTTGAATAACAGCTGATCGTGTCAGACGAGTTCTAGTTTCCATCAAGCTATGGAAAAAGACGCACCAGCGTATTCACGCATAAAAGCAACGGTGAAATTGAATGATTTGCGCTACGGATTGGTCCACTATCCCTCTTTTTCTCCAGACCTGGCCCCCAGCGACTATTATGTATTTTCAAACCTGAAATGGTTTCTCCAGGGGAAGAAATTTTCATTGCAGAAACGGATCCCTATTTTGAAGGTATATTGTCAAAACTTTTTTTTTTAAAGGACATCAAAATGTTGGAGGGCCGATGGGTCAAATGTATCGCTCTAGACGGAGATTATACTGAAGAATAAAAAAGTTTGCACGGTAAAAAACCGACTTTTTCTTTGTTAGGTAAGGAACTTCTCTTTCCATGTAGTATAAAATATCGAGATTTTTCTGATCCAACCTCCGGTTTCGGAGATACACGGTTATTAGTGTAAAAATGTCAATTTCAAGAGTATTTTTCCAAAGAAGATTGATGATTAGCGAATTTCTTCAAATTAGCTTGTAAATTTGTCTGGTTAGCAGATCATGATAGTCGATGACGAAAATAAACTCATAAAACCGATTCTCAGTGCTAAGAAAACCGAAAATAGTCAGGGGGACGAAATAGATTTGGGAAAATAAATACCAGTCTTACTATGTCTTGCCAACAGTAGTATTCTAAAGCCGGAATTCTAGACGTGCCTGGACTGTTTATAGAGCAACAAATCTTATAGCAATAACCGTTTTGTTAATTCGATGTTGTTAGCGACGAAATTGTAACAATTTACTTTTTAAATATTCCTTCAGACAAGAGAAAACCCTATTTTATATAAACGCTTTTTGTTAACAGGCTGTTCCTGACACTGTAGAAACTTTCCATACACAGCCATTTGAACATAAAGGCCATTGCCACTGTAAGCATGTGAAATCTGTCCTCAAAAGGATTTCATATCGTTATAACATATTTGAAAGAAAAGAATGTATTTCTTGCATCCAAAAATGTTTAAAAATTTTAAACCTTTTTTATTCAAACTATACCATGCCGAATTTACTAATGTCGTTTTCGCTTGAGAACCTGATGAGCAAACCTGATATAAAAACCACGTTCGAAACTGACTCGATTTCCAGTTCAACAACGTTGAAACTAGGTTCGAAACTAGCCTCAAACAAACGGTTTGACAGCAGTTAGGGTGGAAACTGGGCTAGCGAAAACGACATAAATAAAAACGTTTGGGAAACGTTTAAACGCCTTGGTTTTTTTTTTCAAATGTTTCAAAAAAATTTACCTTCGACCATGCGTCTCAATTGAAGTTCTATTACAAGGAAGCGCATGGTTGAAGGTTAATTTTTTTGGAAAAATAAATTAGTTTGATCGTCCAAAAAAGCGCTTCGGTGCGTGCAAGAATTATTTATTTAGTACTGTGTGGTGCCAAAATTGGAAGCATAAAAAATATGTTTCAAATTTGGTATTTTTAATGCAAGTATTGCATCCTTAAAAAATATTAAAAGAAAATATTAACTTTCTCGACAATTGCCTAAAATACTAAACTGTCAAAATTTCAAAAATCAAATAAAATGAAAATCAATAAAACTATGCTTACTACGTCAACAGTTGAAGGGTTTAGTCCAAGCTCTATCCAATGAGGTACAAGGTGTCCAACGAAAAATTTCGAAATTAAAAATACAGTAATAAAAACCAGTTTGATACACTTCAATGATTATACGTTTATTTGAAATTTTTTCGTGAGACACCTTGTATGACAAAATGAATTTTCTTTAAGGAAACAATTTTACATACTTACCCAGCTATAGCCTTGATATTCGAATAACGCAGCCCATATTTGCATATCAGTCTCAAAATGGAAAAGAAAAATACGATTCAAATTTTATTTCCGGAATTGTTTATTCTTTTGCTACAAAACGCTAAAAACCTGGTAATAAATCACTCATATTTCAACATATTAAATTAATGCAATTTGCAATAAATGATACTGGTATGCGAATGCTTTGTGTACGGGACAGACAAGAGTTGATATTTTTTTTTGCATTTTACTCTATAAACCCATATTTTTTATTTCTGTTTTAAAAAGTACTTCATTTATCAAATTCGCTAAAAAATGGTAAAAATCGATGTGGGACTGATACGCGAGTATGGGCAGAGTATGTCTTCTCCATCTCATTGTTTACACCCGAGCGTCAATTCAAACAACGTTTGAAAATTTCTGACGTGGTGCACTGCACGATTATCACTAAGACAGTAGGCGGGACTGGCAAACGTTGCTAATAAAATGGTGCGTATTGCGATTCAAAATATTAGGCAGAAGTATTTCCTTCTGAAAATGTCCATGTAACCATAACAAATAGGGAACGCGTCGTTTTGACGATAGCCATTTCACCGAAAGTCGTTTGACCGAAACGATAATTTCGTCGAAAGGGTAATTTCGAATACCTCACATTATTTATTAGAAAACCACAATTTCTTACTATTCATCAAAAATATTTATTTATTTTTATGTCTCTTGGATAATTGATATGACGCAACCACATAACCAAAGATAAGATGTCAGGCGACGTTAGTTGAGCTCGCATTCAAACCTGTAACCGCCTCGTTTGCCCGGTCTACTCAAAGCTAGATTTATTTGCTTTAGTTAGGTTCGATCGAGTGGTGAAGAACTCTGACAGCCCACGAATAAAAACGATGTTGTGAAGCCGAATTAGATTTTTTTTATTTGCACTCTGTAAATGGAAAATACCGCTAAATATAGGTAGATACACCCAAATGAATGCTTTGATTTTTTGTAGCTAATAGAGTCAACAAGTTATCTTGGTAACTCCGTTCTCATGATCTTACATCAGTCTTTTTTCGTGAGAGTGGTTTCTACAACAAAACGGGCGTTATTGCTATCATCTTTCAGTTGTCTTTTTTTTAAATCCATTCCAATTACGATATTAGGACAGTTAAAGGATTAGGCGAAATGGCCCTTTCAGTGAAATGACACTTTCGGCGGAGTGACACTTTTGGTGAAATGATACTTTCGACAAAACGGCTTTCGATGAAATGGCTCTCGACGAAACGGTTTTCGGCGAAATGGCTTTCGGCGAAATTGCCCTGATCTCAACAAAAGTGGTGCACCCCAAATTGAACTAAAATATAAACGACCTTTATAAAAGGTGAAAGTTGTCTCTACTTGCGATTTCAATAGACATGACATTCGGTTCAATAATGTGCTAGTTATTGTGCTTTCAGTGACGCTACAGAACCGTGTATTGATAAAACACTGGTTTTGAAAATAAAAACGAAATACTAAGCAATCAAATAAGTTGCTTGATAAGCATTTTTCGGGCTCTACTCTGGTCGTCCAAATGAGGTTGTTGTTCCGGAAATTTTCTCTAAAATTCATTGCTGCTTTAAGAAAAATAGAAAAGTGAAGTTGCAGGAGACAGCTGACATCGTAAAGATATCAAAATAAAGTGTAAATTGTAAATATTGCGATATTTGTGAAAATTGCAGAAATTGCACAAGCATTTGTATGTAACAAAATTGATAGCAGACTTCTTGTACAGAAGTTGTTGCTTGTCAAATTAACATTAAAGGAAACGACATTTGTATAGCTCAAGTTGGACAACATCAGCTTAAGTCGAAGTCGAAGCCCTCCCTGCTCCACGATAGATTCTGGGAGATTTCTATTCACACGGAATGATGTAGGGTTCCGTTTACAATGATAGCAGATCATTTTACTATATAATATTTACGACAATTTCAACATGACAGTTTTAAATATGGGTAGCATGACACGGATCCCAAGACCTCCTGCTCGTCCAAGTGCATGGTATCTCTTTGCTCAACATCAATTCGACTAGATTGCACCTGGAAAGTATTTCCTGATTTACACGGTAGCGATCTTTTACCAATAATCATCTCAATTAGCAATAACAAAGGCATTGCTAATTCAGTTAATATTCAATATGATTTGACAAAAAATATTGACTGGATTAAATACCAAAGTAGCATCTCAAGTATGATACATTCAATGGAAGAGCTCCCCCCACTTGAAAAATATGACTTCCTCGTATGTTCGATTCTGAAGGCCGCAGAACATCCTAAAACCAAATGATTTCTTGATCCGACGAATAACAGAAGGCCTCTAAACCCTTGGTAGGACAAAGAGTGCTCAGATGCTGAACATGCGAAACAAAATACTTGTAAGACGTTTTTAAAACGAGGAGGAGGAATTCCTCAGAATTTTGAAAAATTCTTGGTTTTAGAAACCAAGTACAAGAGCATACTTCGAGCCAAAAACTGTAGTTATTGGAGACATTTTGTCGAAGGTTTGTCAAGAGAAACCTCAATGAGCACTATTTGTAATACGGCCAGACGAATGAGGAATCGTAATGTAGGAATTGAGAGTGAGGAGTACTCGAACCGATGGATATTTGATTTTGCTAGGAAAGTTTGCCCAGATTCTGTTCCTGCGCATAGCGTTCTTAGGGAGTCTTCTCAAAATAATGGTACCATTGATAGCCCCTTTTCAATGATTGAATTTTCCATAGCACTCATGGCTTGTAACAATAATGCTCCTGGGTTGAATTAAATACAACTTGGTGAAGAATCTACCTGAGCTCACAAACAGATGTTTGTTGGCTGGAGGCAAGTGAAAATTATCGCCACTCAAAAGCCGGGGAAACCAGCTTCCAATCACAACTCATATAGACCCATTGCAATGTTGTCCTGCATCAGAAAATTGTTCGAAAAATTATTCTTCGACGTCTCGACACTTGGGTCGAGACGAACGGCTTGTTATCAGATACTCAGTTTGATTTCCGTAGAAATAAAGAAACGAATGATTGCCTTGCAATGCTTTTGTCTGGCATCCAAATTGCCTTCGCTCAAAAACAACAAATGGCATGATTCAGTTTCCATTGATGTTCTTTCAGACAAGCTCCACCAACAAGGACTTCCAGCGATTATAAATAATTGTTTGCACAACCCTTTGTCAGAGAAATGCATGTATTTTTCACATGGCGATTTGGCAACATTCATAATTAGCTACATGGGTCTCTCGCAAGGCTCATGCTTCAGTCCGATCCTCTATAATTTTTACGTGAATGACATTGACAGCTGTCTAGTAACCCCATGTACACTAAGACAATTGGCAGATGATGGCGTGGTTTCAGTTACTGGACCCAAAGCTATTGATCTGCAAAAACCATTGCAAGATACCTTAGAAAACTTGTCCGTTTGGGCTGTTCATCTGGGTATCGAATTCTCTGCGGAGAAAACAGAGCTGGCCGTCTTTTCAAGAAAGCATGATCCCGCGCAGCTTCAGTTTCATATGATGGGAAGAATGATCCAACAGGTTTTGACTTTCAAATACCTTGGGGTGTGGTTTGATTCCAAATGCACGTGGGGAGGACACATTAGGTTTCTGATAACAAAATGCCAACAAAGAGTAAATTTTCTTCGAACAATAACAGGATCTTGGTGGGGTGCTCACCCGGAAGATCTAATGAAATTGTATCAGACAACGATACTTTCAGTGATGGAATATGGATGCGTTTGCTTTCGTTCCGTTGCAAACTCTCATATTAATAAACTGGAGCGAATTCAGTATCGTTGTTTTCGAATTGCTTTAGGTTGCATGCATTCGACACATACAATGAGTCTTGAAGTTCTGGCGGGAGTTCTTCCATTGAAAGAACGTTTTGGGAGCTTTCATCGCGACTGCTAATAAGATGTGAAGTACTGAATCCCCTATTAATAACTTCGAAAGGCTAGTTGAGCTTCAATCTCAAACAAGATTCATGACAGTATATTTTAACCATATATCACAGGAAATCAACCCTTCAAGATATATTCCCATCCGTGTCAGCCTCCTAAATGTCCCTGACTCAACTCTATTTTTCGACACATCCATGCGCGAAGTGCATGGAATCCCGGAACACCTACGCTCGATGGAAATCCCAAAAATATTTACAACTAAGCTCAGGCATATTGACTCCGAGAAAATATTTTACACGGACGGATCACGATTTGAAGAGGGTACTGGGATTGGTATATTCAACAATAATGTTTCGGTCTCATTTAGGCTTCAAGAACCTGCATCTGTTTATACAGCAGAGTTAGCAGCAGTTTATTATAGTTTGAGTGTAATCGTCACATTATCTCCAAACCATTATTTTCTCTTCACAGATAGCCTGAGTGCAATTGAAGCCATTCGGTCAAACGATGCTGGCAAAAATGAACCGTTTTTTCGACAAAATAAAACAGTGACTGAACGACGTATTGAATAATAATTATCAAATCACAATAGTTTGGATCCTGTTCATTGCTCCATTCCAGGCATTGAAAAAGCCGATATTTTAGCCAAACGTGGTGCTATTGAGGGTGAAATTTATGAGAGACCGTTTGCTTTCAACGAATTCTATAGCGCGTCTCGCTAAAGAACACTGGCCAGCTGGGAAGCTTCTTGGGATAAAGATGATCTTTTTTTTTTTGATTTTAGAGGTTTTAACATTGTTGTCATTCACCTCTTCGGGCCAGAAAAGATTTCTGACCCTATGTGCGGGGTTGGGAATCGAACCCAGGTGGGCAGCGTGAAAGAAAGATGATCTGGGTCGGTGGATGCACTCAATTATTTCTTAAATGTCGACAAAGGCATAGTTCAGGGGACTGGATGTGAGTAGAGATTTCATTCGTGCGATGTCTAGACTCATGTCCAATCACTACACGTTAGATGCACATCTGCTTCGAATTGGACTTTCCGAAACTAATCATTGTGCTTGTGGCGAAGGTTATCGCGATATTGATCATGTCGTTTGGGCATGCGTAGAGTATCGTGATGTCAAATCTCAACTAATAAATTCCTTGCATACTCAAGGTAGACTATCCAATGTCCCAGTTCGCGATATTCTTGCTTGTCGTGACCTTCCTTTCATGAAACTTCTTTATCAAGTCCATTGGAGTTCCGATTTAAATTTTATTTTATGTTAGACCCCTTTCTCTTCCATGAGTTCAACCAATAGCCAGCTATATTAAATGAATCAAAGTGATGAACTGATACAAACAAACCCAAATAGTTATAAGATCGTGTACAAAATAAATGTATTTTATTAAATGTAATTTATAAAAGCAAATCGCTTGATAAAAACAGTGTTTAGATTAACTAATGAATACCAACATACTAATATGATATTCGAAATGTATTAGGTTTATAGTACCATGTATTGTGGATGCCACGGCGAGGAAAAACTTATGTATATTGCCTATGAAATAAACGTATTTATGAAAAAAAATTATAGCAAATTTTCTCACAGCTCAAAAACAACTTCTAGTTAGGGACCGTTTATAAACCACGAAGACCAAAATCTGGTACTTCCCATTCCCCTGCGCGGATGGTTAACAAAACTAAGCTAAATTTCTTGAAAAACTTAATTATTTTTTTTAACCAAACGAAAAAAATCTTGGAGATTTCATTGAATGGATTGAGGTATAAAAAAACAAAAAAAAACAATAGATCCACTAAAAGCTTTTTGTTTACTTATAGGCAGAAAACAATTTTGTATCACTTGTCCACTTGCTGCCTACACAAATCGTTCAAGGGTAATTTCTGGTAGAGTCGACGGATTGTCCAGTGTTTTGGAAGGCGTTCATAATTCCGGTCAGCGGGAACATTTGATTTGATTTTTCTGTTGAATAAAACCATAGTCACAACAGGTTGGAATTTGTGTTGTTTTTTTAAATCCGAAAATCCAGAATTTTAACCAAAGGAAAACAAACAAATAAAAAATTACCGAACAATCAGTTAGATCCAATTGGTTTACAGTTTGACAGTTCAGCAATTACCGAACGATTGGTAATCAATTTAATTACCGCTATTGAAAATTCGGTAAAAAAATTACCGAATTATGCGAAATTTTCTAAGTGTGTACGAAGTGCTACAGCATCCACCATTTTCACTAGATTAGCCCCCCAGCGACTGTTTTCTGTTCTTTGATTCTAGAAAAAGCTTACTTCAAAGATATTTTCATCGAATTATGAGTATCGCAAGGAGTAAAACATTTTCCAAGTAAAAGTAGAAATCGTCCTATAAAAGTGATAACTCATTAATATAATTGAAATCTGGAACAAAGGGTTGTTTTCTTCGTCAGACCGGGGACTGTTTTTGACCTACTTGATATAAACGTGGAAATTGCACGACACAGCTTTTACCAAGACCAAGTACTATATTGCGTGAACTAATATTCGAAGGAGGACTATAAAGCATAACCGGGACCACAATATCGCACGATTCGTAAAGATGATGAGGTTAAAAATACATAAGTTTTCACAGAGAATTTGTTTTCCAAAAGATTATAGTCAACATAACAATTTTATAAAATTCTGGCCCGATTTTGTAACGTGTTATACGTGATTATTTTATTTAGGCACATGATTCCTTCAAATTTTCCAGACCACGGCCCAAATAATTTAGAGATGTACTCTTGATATAGCAAATAACATCACAGGACTGTAGCTGATCAGTAAAGATATAATAACGCCATGTCAAAATTCTATCCCTCCCGATGCCAACCAATATCAGTACAGCCCATTCACAGTTGATAAACCTCCAGTAGTGCTCGAGTCTATGTCTATATTTAGGCGCTTCTTTGCTGGTGGTTTTCTTAGTATACAAAACCAATAAAGTATCGTAATTAGATGAATGATTTATTCGGTTTCATGAACCAATCTGTTTGATTTAGCTATATCCAACCGAGCCGACATCGAAGGAAAGTCGAGAAAACGTGCTCGTTGACTAAGTAGATTTTCACCACAGCGAAACCATTTTCCAATCAATTAACAGTTAATTGATTTGATCGATGTAAGCATCTTGAAATTGCTTGCTTTGTGGTTACACCATCGGCAAAATGTTAATTCAATTTATTCGCAAATTCACGAAAGCATGCTTGCGGAAGGCACAAATGGGAAGTTGAAATAATAATGTGATGCTGAATGTGAATTGCAACATTATTCGAGCTATAAAAATTTAAATGAGCCACCTAGTGTAAATCCGTGTCTAGCTCGTGTTGTACAGAAACCACCGCACAGTGGGTAAGCATTTGCATAACCGACCACCGAAGCGCGAGATACGGCGATACTGCGAGAAGTGGCACTTGAACTAAAGTGAATGAATTATTGGAGATAAGCGAACTTTCCATCCGGCACTGGACTTCAAATGGTATCGAGCATTTGCCGTTTGACTGCGACACCCGAATCTTCATTCCAATCCATTTTGTAGAATAATCCCACTGTGAACTACTCCCCAGAAGTAATCCCAACTGATCGTTCCTCGTCATTGCGCCGCAAAACGACTGACAAAATTTATTATTAGATGCCTTCCGGTGCTTCCCGTCGCCATCGGCATAGTTTGAAAAGTCTGAAGGAAGCGCAATATACTTTTTTTTATTTCGTCGGTCGAAATTGCTTGCCTGGACGACAGGAGAAAAAAGAAATCAGCCGGAGTGAGTGACAGGATTCTCGCGCGGGGTCACATTAATGCTGATACAGGAAGACTTACACGCCGGGTGGCTGGAGATCGCAAGCCTGCGGGAAGGTCAACGGAGTACGGGTGGGTGCTTCTCGAATCGACGGGTGGTTTTGAAGGAATAGCCCTTATAACACCCGGCACTACATCCTCCGATCGTTGGATTGAGATAGCGAACGATGGAGCGCGTTTTCACTGGCTTCTTTAGGCTTGTTATCTCCGCTTTTGGCACCACCAACAGAAAACACACTGCTCGCGAATCAGGTGCTGGCAGTAACATTGAATCAACGACCGTCGTATTCCTTGTTTTCCATGTAAATAAATGCTGTTTTCATTAACATAGAGATTAGCGTCGTTGTATCGAGTTATCTGTTCGACGGGTTCCCGCTACGCTCGGTTACCGTGGAAACTGGAGGCGGAAATGAAATTTGTTTTACATTTTATTGATTTAGGTGCATGGATTATTCGGAAAGCAGAGCTTTTGTTGTTGCCGTTAGTACGTGTTTTGCACTGATTTGAAATGTTCAATGAGCTTTGAATCACATCTCTACATGATATTTCCATTTTAGAATCACTAATTACTATTGCGATTGTTGTGGTTTCAAACCTGTTCATATTTAAACTGGAGTCGAAATGAAACCAGAGATGAGAACTATTCTCAAAATTTGGAAAATTACTTATGATGAAAAGAAATTGGATTTTTTCTTAGGTTCTAAGAATTTATCTTTCCGTAATAGTTTAGGAAAACAAAAATAGAACAATTTTTTTTTGCATTCCGGTCAGCTAGTTTACTGGACATTTTATGTCTATTTCAGGGGTGGAAATAAGAAATTTTGTTGATTCACAGTAAATAAAAATAGTCAGTATTATCTTTTCATATCACATATTGATTGTAGATATTATAATGAATTTTGAAACGAATGATTTTTGATAAGATAAATTTTAGTTTTTCTTAGAGTTTAAAAATGTCTTAATCGTTATCAGTATCACTGTCTGATAACCGGAATCAACATTTCAACAAAGTTAGCCCCGTTTGAATGCTACTTAAACAGGTTTGAGGGTCAAATGGCTGTCACTTACGGTTCCAGTGATATAATGGTATAAGTGACGTAAAATTCTGGAGCTATGTCAACGAGCAAAGGAAAGAATCTGAGCTACCTTCGTCAATGCGTTACGGAGCATTCACAGGTTCAAGTCCGCAGGAGATTTGTCAGCTATTTTCTCAGAAGTTTGCTAGTGTTTTTTCTGATGAAAAATTGTTACCGCATCAAGTATCCCTTGCGGTGCAAAATGTGCCATTTCTTTATCAGTCCTTAAATGCGATCAATTTGGAAGAAAACACTGTTCTGTTGGCAATCCGTAAAACAAAGGCTAGCACCTCTTTAGGGCCAGATGGTATACCGGCGATTGTTCTGCGAAAATGCTCTGCTAGTTTAGCAGCACCTCTTACGTCTTTGTTCCTCAAATCGCTAACTGCCGGAATATTTCCCGATCTGTGGAAGTCCTCTTTTATGTTTCCAGTTCATAAAAAAGGAAATAAAAAACTAGTTGACAACTACCGTGGGATTGCATTTCTCAGCGCCATTCCAAAGCTTTTTGAAAAGATCGTTCTTGAGCCAATTTTCAACCATTATAAGCAGTATATTGTACACACTCAGCATGGATTTATGCCAAAACGTTCTACTGCTACAAATCTGCTTTCGCTTACGAATTATGTTACAAATTCTATGTCCGTTGGTTATCAAACAAACGTCATTTACACGGATCTGTCGGCAGCCTTCGATAAAATAAATCACGCTATCGCCATTGCTAAACTAGACAAACTCGGTTTTGGCTCGAACGTACTTCGCTGGATTAATTCATACCTAAGCGATCGACGTCTTGCCGTAAGAATCGGTGACTGTGTATCTGATGAGTTTTGCGCTTCCTCCACAAGGCAGTCATCTAGGACCACTGATATTCTTGCTGTACTTTAACGATGTGAATTTTGTCCTGGAAGGTCCGCGGCTTTCATTTGCTGATGATCTAAAAATGTATAACATAATCCGGAAAATAGATGATGCTGTATTCCTGCAACGCCAACTGTTAATTTTTGCTGACTGGTGTGAGATCAATCGAATGATTCTAAATCCCCAGAAATGTTCGATCATAACATTCACACGAACGAAAAATCCAGTTCGATTTGAATACTGCATTGGTGACACTCCAATTGAAAGGACGACATGTGTGAAAGATCTTGGCATCTTCCTCGATGAGCAACTGACGTTTAAGCAACATGTTAGCTACATAGTTGCAAAAGCTTCCCGATGCTTGGGATTTGTAATACGGATAACCAAAAATTTCAATGATATTTACTGCCTGGAAACTGTTTACTGTTCGCTGGTACGCTCTATTCTTGAATATTGCTCAGTGGTATGGAACCCTTACTACCTCAACGGTGTCAATCGGATCGAATCGATACAACGCAGATTTATTCGCTTTGCACTGCGCCGGTTGCCTTGGAATAATCCACAACAGCTCCCGAGTTATGAAAGTCGAGCGATGTTAATTGGAATTGACACACTGCATGTTCGACGTGATTTATCACGAGCAATGACAATATCTGATATTTTAACTGATAGGATCGATTGCCCCGCACTTCTTAGCGAAATCAACCTCAACATTCGATCACGTGTTCTTCGTAACAGTTTGTTCCTTCGCTTACCATTTCGTCGCACTAATTATGAAATTAACGGTGCTATTACAGGAATGCAACGGTTCTTCAACAGAGTTTCATCAGGATTTGATTTCCATCTGCCACGCCGTGCCATACGATCTAATTTTTTATATATACTAAGAAATAATCATTTGGACTAAATTATGTCTGTTGATTCAAATAAATAAATATAGATATAAACGTCAAAACTGATTACCGCTAAATTTTCTCGGATAGGGATTATCCGATATTAATCATTTTAGGCTCATTAGGTGAGTTTATTTCGTAGGTCGCATTAAAATTCCGTGTTTCGTGATGTATTTAAATTTTACTCGGTGGTACCGTCGTGGTGGAGTAATATCATCATTAAAAGCAGCTAATAATATTATCATACATGCATGAATAATGGGAGCGGGTCATTTCGCCGAATGCCATTTCGCCGAAAGTCGTTTCGCCGAATGCCATTTTGCCGAAAGTCGTTTCGCCGAAAGGGTCATTTCGCTGAAAGAGTTGTCTTTATTTTAAATCAATTCCAATTACGATTTTAGGACGATTTCAGGATTCGGCGAAATGACTCTTTCGGCGAAATGGCTTCCGTCGATATGGCATTCGGCGAAATAGATAATTCGGCGAAATGTCATTCAGCGAGATAACCCTTTCGGCGAAATGGCTTTCGGCGAATCCTGAATTATAATTATAATGATAAGAAAAACATGTCCAATCACAAAGCGCTTGAAGCTTGAAGCTTGAAGCTTCTGTGTGTGATAGAATTGACAGAAGTGCAGGACTTTTCCATGCCAATTCAAACGCACTAACGCACCATTCAAACGCTGTGCCAAATGCTGTGCTTTTGTTACTTCCATAAATCAAATTCATGCCAAATAGCGTTTTAGTAAGTTTAACCTAATAAGTGCATGAACATCATCATCAGCTGTTGCGACCGGGGCGGGACACGTATTGAATTCGGATAGCAGATTTATACTCGATGTTTCAGTTGGCGCTACTTTATTTCTAGAGTGACCAAGAGGGGGAGGGGGGCTCAAAAGGTGGGGAAGGCACTCATTGATATGCGTTATCCCTAGTTAAAAATTCCTGTAGGACCCCTCATCAGGATCAACGATTTTAAACGTAAATCAATTGGCACTCATGTCTGATCTTGCTCATATGCGATTTTCTTCCACAATGCTCAAAGCTGATCGAAAATCAAAGTCCTGGCATTACATTCCTTTCGTGGAATTTAACCTTTCTGTTTCAACAGACTTCGCAGCCGATTCATTGCATACAGAATCATTGTATGGCTAGTGCTACGATCCTACTGACACTAAGTATCCTTCCAGGTGGAGGCTCGAACATACGACAACTGGGTTGTGCATTGAACCTCCAACCCGGGCTATCGTCCAGTGATTTGATCTCACAGGAATCAGTGAAATAGTAGCTTAAAATCACTACCGATTATGTGTGACGGAAGATCGATGTGATTCAAAGATCACTGATCAACTGATCTTAAAAGGATTAGATCAGTAGTGATCTTAATTGGGAGAGATCACAAGCGATCATCTTTGCTAGTGATTATGATTTGATGATTGTTTTTCTTGATTTACCCAGATCTGATTCAAGAGTATCTTCGAAGTTAGCAGTTTCACTGATAGATTCTTAGCAGAACTTTCTATCAAATGAGCATAACAATCAAACTAATATTTTTTGAATAAATTCCTGATTTTGTTTATTCATTCGACATAGAAGGTAATTTGAAATGTATGTGTGATACCAGTTTTGAGGATTTATATCTTTTTCGTGTTCATTTATATGCCAGTTGTATTTTTTTTTGTGGAGTCTTTCTGATCCGAAGAGTTGAATAACCATGAGGTTAAAAGCCTCATAATTGAGGAAATGCAGAATCGGAAGTTGAATTTGAATAAAATTCAATTCATAATAACTTTGTTTTGAATCTGAAAAAAAAATCTGCGGCCCAATACACATATTCTAGTTAACATGAATGAAACAATAATTTCCAAAGCTTTTTATCAAAAAATCTCTGCGTGTTTTACTATTTGGAACATATCAGATTTCAAAAAGTGATTGAGCGTTATATGAACGTCTGATAAGTGCACTTTATCGTTGAATCCCCTTTTAATTAGTTTTGAATACGACCATTAATGGTCATTCACCGGGTGATTAAAGTGTAAAAAATTACTCCAACTATCTATATTATCAGGTTTGAAAAGTAGTTTAAAATAATTAAAATTACTAACGTGATTACTGTCTCTCTTTATTCTAAATCATAATTTGAATTATGACCACGCAAACAATTTTTAATAAATTTTAAGGTGGTGTTAAGCAAGATCACATCAAGATTTTCAAGAAGTAGGTAAACAAGCTTCAGAATGATTGAATAGTTACAAATACTTTTACCCGCTTCTGAAAACCTAATTTTTTCCAATATTGTGCCGTACGCCAAGGAAAGTAATTAAACAAATTTCAGAAAACACAACTGCCTAAAAATGTAGGGTTGAATATTCTTATAAAATTGCATAAATGTTATTAAGCTTGACCACTCGTACCTCGCTTTTGGTTAAATGCGAGCGAACGAAGCGTTCTGAGAATGAGAACAAATTTGACTCAGCGCAACAAAAAGAACGCGTATGCATAAGGTCTGCTGCTACTCTGTGTAATACCGCTGACAGACATGTGATTCCCGTACAATGATTTCTGTACAACGTTGTACGCGTACAACGATGAGGTGACAGACATGTTTTGCGCACAGGATGAATGTACTGTGAAACGAAAAAACTCAAAATTTAGCTTAATTTCCCAGCTCCGATGATCGATAATATAGAAACCAAAAATTTTTGTGCTTTGAAGATTATTACTAGCAACTAATTTATGACAGATATAATCTTGTCTTTCTGTCTTAGCTATTAAACTATTTGTGTGTGATTGTTCATTGGATGACAGTATCACTCATATCATTGTTTAAATGTAATTAGTATTAGAGAAAATTAGATGTTCATAATTAACATCAAAATAATGAACATCTAATTTTCTCTAATGCTAATTACATTTAAACAATGATATGAACAACGTAACATTCACTGATAAAAAAAAATATAAATATAGAATGGAGGAATTATGAAAGACTTTTAGAACTAATTTTCGGGACACGAGCACTATTTTTTTTGCAACGATGCTGATTTCTACCAAAATGGTGATGAATCACTAAATTTTGTTTGTAAATCTTACCGACTTTTGCCAAATCCGCATAAATTTCAAGGTGTTCAGTCATAATTCCTTTTTCACCCGCATATTCACGATAAAAATAAGAGCGCATAAGCTATTAAGATTGAGTCTCAAAATAGTAAATAAATCTAAGATATTATTAGTATGTAACCATCAGAAACGGCATGGCACACAAATATTTCAGAAAAATTCTGTCAACGTAACAGTTTATTCATCACGAAATTTTCATAAAAAGGATTGTGTTCATCATAAAACTGAAAATAACTCACACTGAAAGACATGATTCGCTGTTCTCTCTATTCATACCCAAAATAAGACTCTTTCTAAACAATTTAAAAACAAGTTTTCTTTTCATCGAACGGCATTCAACCCGATGATTCAAGACGAAGTAATAAGTAGATTTAGAGTTTCCAGAAGTTAATATAGGGGACCAATGTTATAAATGGAATTTCGATAGGTCATCAATAAACAGGATGATTACACAATTGGTTTATTCATGTATTGGATATTTATCGTTTATTATTACCACATGTGCATTCAAAATATGAATCATTATGTTTTTAAATCCATTTCAACAATAATCTTACTTGTTATTGAATAGAAAACAATTACTCAATAGTGCTGATTTTTTGTACAAATATGAATAAATTGTTTTCCTTATTTGTATTTCAAAACTTCACCAAATTAATGAATATTTCTTGGTTTGACTGCTTTTTGAAAATATGCTACAAAGTATATAAGTTTTATGCCGCTTGTTAGCATTTTACCGAGTTTTTTTTTCAAAATATGACGATGGTTGTTTATTATTTGATGCTCAGAAGAAGGAAATATTGTTTCATGAGTTCACCATCGCTCGCCAATGGCGCTGGTAGCAGTAAACAGTGATGTGATTTGGCGCAGTACAACGATGAATGACCGTAGTACGGAAATCACCTTTGTATCATGATGCTCGCGTGATACCACCGTGATTCAGGGTGACAGACATGTGATTTCATGGTGTACAGTGATACCGATATCACATGTCTGTCATAAGCATAATATGCAGTTCCCGCATTTTAAAAAAAATCGCGATTTTAGTTTTGTTACTCAATTTTTCAATTCACGGTGTACGGTTTTTTGATTCACAATCAAAAATCTTGATTCACATTTTCGTGCGCAAAATGGGGTTATTTCCACCTCTGGTTTATTTACTACATGAAAATTATTGCGCATGCTCAATATTATTCGAACGATCTTTGTGAAACCAAAAAAATTTTTGGTTTCCTACACTTGAAAGTACCGATGTGCAGAAAACTAATATTCAAATCATCTGTTAATGGTTTTTGACGTTTCGTTCTCGACTCATCAGTGCATATCAGTTTATGTAGTACAGTCATGCCACTCTGCAGTTCGCCGAAACTTCGGAGACATCATCAGTAAAGACACACAGGGTCAGAATTCGTAAAATCGCCCAAAAAAATTAAGATTTTTATTTTTTATTCAAGTGTTGATAATTTGGTACGATTTAGTCATTAAAATGACATTATGAAAAAAATGAAGACAATTTATTTTTTTCTAAAAGTTATAGTTAAATGACATTTTCCTTCAAATATTTAATAAAATCATGCCATTCTTTAACAAATAAACATATTTGAATAAAACTTTCGCAGTTCGTATATAACACAATGAACAGAACCTAAACCCGTGGAAAAATTTTTGGGCCAGCAATTAATTCTAAACTTATGACGAAAAGTATATCTCCCGGCAAGGTGCTGCTAAACGCGCACGGAGTTTTTCAATGTAAATTTATCAACGTGCATTGGAAAATTTCATGAGTGTTAACAAATGCGCGCTTCGCAACACCCGTTTTGTATGAAAACATCATGCCGGGAAACATACTTTTCGTCATAAGTTTTGAAATAATTGCTGGCGAACAAATTTTTCTACGAATTTATTCTCTGCGACATTCTATTGTATTTTGATTCTTTTTTTAGATTTTTACGAAAAAATATAAAAAAATGTTGTAAGTTTTATACAATAAGTTTAACTTTATTGTATTTACTACGATCTGTGAAAATGTCATTCAAATATGTTTATTTGTTGAACAATGGCATGACTTTATTAAAATTTGACGAAAAATCTCATTTTACTATAACATTCAGAAAAAAAATATTCTAACTTTTTTTCAAAGTCATTTCAATGATCAAATAGATACGATCGTAAGTGGAAAATGATGTTTGCGGTCATTTCTAAATCCAAGCTGGCGACTTCCGGTTTATTGATACACTTTGAAAACCCTTACAATGTAAGTAAGGGTTTTCAAATAATATCGATTGACCGGAAGTCGCCATCTCCGAATTCGAAACGAGCTCAAACATCTTTTTACGGCATCTGATCTGCAAAACTATCCATATTGTAAGGGTATTTAAGGCATAAACCAGAGGTCACCATGTTAAATTTCTGAACAACCTCAAACAGTGTTTTCTTGCATCTAATCAACAAACCCTACCAAAAGTATCCCAACGGAGAACCCTTCTATCATAAAATTGCGATTTCACAGTTTTTTATTTTTGCGACAGTTGATTCAACTAATTTCTTTTTGATTTGCATATGGTTTTTGATTTGCATATATTCAAGTAGTTGAAAAATATGTTGTTTTGAATGCTGTCAAATGCCGGAGACAGTTGAAAGCAAAACAATAATTGCAATGCAAAATCAACAACTTTTTTAGTTGAAATCTGTTCGCGTCGCTTCAAAATGTCAATGAAAACAACATCGATGATTGAAGCGTTTGGTGAAATTGTGTTCATTCGATTTGAGAAAATTATGATAACAAGTGTTTATCTAACAGCGGTGTTGTGATAAAGTTAACCTTGTTTAAGATGAGAAAGATTTGGTGACAAATTAGAAAATGTTAATGAATGATCATCTCGTAATCTTTCAGGTATGCGCAAAAATTTTATGCCTCAAATTCGATCATTGGTTTACTTCCAGCAGACTGTTTTACTTCCAGCTGTTTGATACCGATGATGATGTTCATTAGGGTGGGACTAGGTTGTATGGGAAAAAGATGAAAAGGTTTATTTTCTCACTCCACCCAACTTTTCATATTCCTTCTGGGTCCCATAAGCTCCATGCAAAATTTTAGCTCGATCGAAGAAACTATATTTTCGCGCCCGAGGTTTAAAGTTTGTATGGAATTTAGTATGGAGAAATTCACTTTTAACAAAAATATCGGCTGGAGATGAATCTATGAGCTCTAAAAATCAGTGCATGTGTTATTCTCGTAGGAAATTTAACGAGGAAAAAAACTTTAGAATACCGCAAAACAATTCGGACCTCTAGTCGGTTTTCCTTTAATAACTTTTTCTACAAATGTCGGATTGTTTTGCCGTCTTCTAATGTTTTCCTCCTCGATAAATTTCCTACGAAATTTACACATGCACTGATTTTTAGAGTTCATAGGTAGATCTCCAGCCGATTTTTTTTTGTCAAAAGTGAATTTCTCCATACTAAATTCCATACAAAGTTTAAAGCGCGGGCGCGAAAATATAGTTTCTCCGATCGAGCTAAAATTTTTCATGATGCTTATGGGACTCAAAAGGAACACGAAAAGTTTGGTGGAGCTGATATCAATATTTTGTCCCACCCTAATGTTCATGCATTAGCAATAAAACGCCTTTTGACATGAATTTAATTTATAAAAGTAACAGAAGCGAAGGGTTCCAAACACACAGAACGCGCTGTGATTGAATGGCGCGTTTGAATTGCCGTCGCAAAATTCCAATTCCCAGCGATTGATGCACCCAAGTTCATATAAATTGACTAAAATTATCAGTGCATAACTTTAGTTCAACCTTTTGAAGGCATCATCTTTCAATACTCATTTTAGGTAAATTCAATAATTTCGTTAATTTACTCGCCCCTCCGGGCTCTTATGCTGAATAAAAACGTTTTTCTACATCAACCATTTCCATACAAATCATACAAAAATCAAAATCACTTAGAGATCAGATCAGTTCTGATTTCGTAATGATAATTTATTTCTTGGTTAAGATCACTTGAAATCAGCAGTGATCGGTGGTTTTCCCAGCCCTAATGATATTACATGTCAATATAAAATACTGTTTATATTTTTACAACGATATTTATTTCTTGAATCTTAACATACGGAACTTATTTCAAATAGATCATGACGTGTATCAGTAAGTTTATTTTGATTATTTTCGCAAATCAATAACATTGTTCGAGTAGATTCGACTATTTGCAATATCTAAAACAAATAAAACCGATTTATTTTTCAACTAACAGAATTTTGTTTCAATAACAACACCAGTTATTTCAACTAAAATATTCGTTGAAATTGAAAGGTATGTGTCCTCACTAATTGACAGCATTTTTTTCAAAACAGTTAAATTAGTTGTTTCAACCATCGTTTCGGCTAATCGAAAAATAAAAATGACAGTTTAGTTAAAACAACAATCGATTAGTTGTACCAAATTTTAATCAATCGAATTCAGAAAAACAACTAATATTCTAGTTGAAATGGGATCGCGTGTATACGAGTTTTCAATGATTATCAATAGAACGGAAGTCGCCATCTTAAATTTCGAAACGAGTTCAAACATCATTTTTCGCTTCCTACTAATCGAAGCCGTTCCCGAGAATACCGCTAAAGAATAATCGCTAAACCGGAAGTGACCATACTGGATTTCGGAAGGAACTCAAATATAGTTTACTGATATCGAATCATCGAATCCGTTCCGAGAATAGCCATATCTCGTATGGAAACGGTTTTCAAGGAATATCAATTAACTGGAATCGCCATCTTGGATTGCAGAAATACCTCAAACATAGTTTTCTAGTACCAACACATCAAATCCGTTTCGAAAATATCCATGGTGTAGTGGTTTCTATAGCATATCAATGATCCGGAAATTTTATGCAAAAATCCTCTTTTAACGAAGCAGTTATTTGGAATTGGATTCGAAAAATGGATAACGTTGTTCGGGATTTGGTTCGTAAATAGAGTTACGTAAAAAGAGGTAATGTAAAAAAGAAGTGTACGTAAACGGAGGTTGCGGCACTTATGAAAAAAATATTTTAGAAAATGTCATTTTTACACTAATCTTTGTGTATCTTCAAAACCGGCAGTTGAATCTAAATAATAATTAGACATTTTATATGGGATGTCAAGACTTTTCATTGGAATCTCAAATGGTGAAAAATAGTTCCGCTATCTTTGAGAAAAGTGAGTGACACATATCACCCTATAATGCCGGAACGAGTAGTCGGATCCTGAGGAAACTCAGAACCATTGTATGCGACTGTAAGACCATTCATTTTAATTTGAGTTAATGTAAATCGATTGAATAGTCTTTGAAAAAAGTTCAAGATACTATTTTTTATATTTCTTCCTTGATGCCTATCACTCCGTAATTCCGGAACCAGAAGTCGATTCCAAATGCAATTCAGAAGTGAACTTTTAGCTGCTGTGAAGTACGCTACTTCTTACTAGAATTACTGAAGTAATTATATAGAACAATGGGCCGTATGAATAAAATGTAGTAAAGTCTGTTGTTTGTAGTATCTTCTCAAAAACATAGTCCACAGAGTAAAACACGTTTGGTTTGGTTTTAATTTGTCTACTTCATTTCATCAGCAAACACACGAGTAGCAACCTCTGAAGCTACCTACCGAAAAATTGTAGTAAATACTACATGTTCGAACGTTGTTGTGTAGTAAAGTCTCTGCTTTTGACAGGAACGTGATCCACATGTAGCATTTACTACCGAAATTCAAGCATGCTACGTTTTATTCATACGGCCCAATGTTTTTCGGCTGCTTTGATCAGTTTCATCGTGTGCACTTTCAGATGTGGATAGTTACTTAATCATGGAAAATCATTCCATTTCATTCGAACTGTTGGATATTTTTGTATTATCACAAGAAAATATTCGGCAAAATTCACTCGTTCAACCGAACATCTTCAAACTTACAGGGAATCAAATCAAAAGTATTTAACTTGTCCGTTTGTTCGAATTCAATACCATAAGCAATTGCACGAACCTCTCTCTAAACATCACTTATAAGGTGATGATCAGCGTTTAGACAAACATTTTGTTTGCGTTGAAATGCTTTTTAGCTTTTCTCATGTAGAAAGAATATGCAATCACTGTAAAAACCGACTTCTGATTTTTGTATACCTTTAGAATACAGTTAGGATACAGTTCGTTTAGATCGATGTGTGCATGTGAAAAAATATGCTTTTGATTTCCCACCAATTGATGAACCATTTTTCACAAACTTAGGTTGATGTCAGAGTGCGCTCGAGAAGCGGAGGGTTCGAAAAAAGAGGTAGTTCGTAAAAAAAGTTTTGTTTGGAAACCGCTCATCATATAGCTATTTGCGAAACGGAAGTGAAAAGTAAGTGCAAGAAAATGAAGTTTGCGCTCGTTTCAAAATCCTAGATGGCGGCTTCCGGTTTATTGATATTTCTTGAAAACCCTTACAGTATGGGTATTTACGAAAAGGATTTGATGTGGTACCTTAAAAACGATGTTTGTGGTCGTTCTGAATCCAAGATGATCGCATCCGGTCTATTGATATTCTTTGAAAATACTCAAACATTATTTTCCGGAATTTACTCTTTAAACCCGTTCCCAAAATACCCATATTGTAGTAGTTTCCAAGGAATATAAATGGGCCGGAAATCGCTTTCGATGTATGCCAAAACCTCTTTTTACGAAGTAGATTCGTAAAAAGAGTTACGTAAAAAGAGGTAACGTATAAAAAGTGTTCGTCAACGGAGGTTTGGGTGTACTGATAACGCATCGCTTTCACTCTGACTGGTTTGCTTTGATCAAATGTAATTTACTAGCACGCGGGTCTTGACTCTTCGCGTGACGCTTTCACTCTGACACCAACCTTAGGCTCATATAAAAGACCATACTCTTCCATAATAATAAATATCTTCCCTTGAAAAAGATCAAAACCAAACGCCGAAACGTCGGGCAGTATATAGCATCCGTTCTTATTCAGCAGATCGCTAAAGCCGAAGCCATAATTATTGCTAAATACCTATATGGTCAATTTATCACATTGCTTTTCCATAATAATTTTTATTTCGATCCGACTTCCGGTTCCGGAGTAACAGGGTGAAGTATGTTGAAAATTGCAAACCGTCAATCAGAGCAACGATGCAAAATAGAGATAAATTCTTCCTAATTTGGCTCAAAATTGTTTCAATTTGTAGATTGTGTTAGTATCTGGTCACCAGAGATGTCCATCTCCTCTGTGTGACGAAGAGCGAGCAAAATTTCTCCCCTCGCACTGACAACTTCAACGACAGCTCTTCTCTTTCACTTATATAAACCACTGTTGTATAAAGTGTGCACGCATCATGAGTGCGTTTGTTTATTTCCTTTTACCTCCTCCACTGAATCGCACCAAAGTGCTAGAGCATTAGCTAATAAATTCTCTGAGGTGAATGCAGATACTTTCACAGAGGTGTACACGCCGGTGAGCACTCTGCTGTATGGTTTGCGTAGAAGAAGCGCGGGGCACGCAAAATCAACAAAATGAAACAATTTATCGTTAAATTTTCGGTTTTCATTGCAAATTTTTCATAGCAAGGCCAGATCTACTTTCTATTAATATAATTGAAGTTCACAGAAGTGAACTCACGCGCCAGTGATCACTTGGGTGCGCTCACCATCACGCGCCAGTGATCACTTGGGTGTATTTAAGCGAGAGCACGTGAGAACGATTCGTGCGAAGAGAATGTTATTCTCTCGTACCAGTTTCTTTCAACACAAGCACGCACTCAAAGTCTGTCTGTCTCGACACTGAGAAGAAGTGCACTTTCCTCTTTGTGTGGAGCACAGCAAATGTATCCGCAGTGTATAATTGAAACCTACGCCCTTGTGTATCACTTTAGTGAAATGCCATCTCTGCTGGTCACACAAACCGACTTCGGCTATATCGATTCCCAGTTCTCGGTTCCAGAAGTGCCTAAAACACTGGTCAAAAACTTCAAAACTCAACTCACTTGATATTCTCTGTGATAGCAAAATCGATTGGCACAAACTTAGGCTCAAATGAAAGGTCTTATGGTCTCAATGGTTACTATTGAAGTGATTATTTCATCCGGATCGGACTTCTGGTTACGGAACTACTGGGTGAAGTGAAATGCAAACCGTAATTTAGAGCAATGATGCAGCAAAGGGTAATATTCTTCTAAATTTAACCAATAACTGTTTATAAATTGAAAAGGTTACGCCCAAGAAAAACTTGTCATTTTTTAATCAAGTATAACATATTTTTGAATAGTCGATATTTATAAAAATATGAGTAATATGAGATAGGCATCACTACACCACTAGGTGAATTAAAACAGCTTTCTCTTCATATCTTCCTCCGATTTTACATCCTTATTTGAGAGACAAAAACGCGTACAAGCCCTATTTTGAGCGAAATTCTTCAGGTAAAAAACTGTGCTTTCGCTGGGTGTAGTGCATGATAACTCCGGACCGAAAACTACGAACGCGAGTACACCTCAAAAGTGTGTTTGGCTGTTGATGAAATCTAGATCCACTATTACACTTTAGTAAACAAAATACATGCCGACAATGAACTGAAGTCTGCACGAGTGTACCAAAGCGGAGTAGGAAGTCTTAACGGGTCGGAAAGTTTATGGTATCTAGTTTTTCGTGGACTGTTTCGAGGAAACAAAAACCCTCAACGGCGAGCATTTTTGGAACAAAATGTCTCACATGAATCGAGACAAAGCTTTTACGGGATAATGCACCGATTCATAAAACCATTTCAACCATGGCTAAAATCGAAAGTTCAGGGCTCCATCCCTCTTATTCACTTTATTTGGCTCCATCGGACATTCATCTATCCGCTAACCTCTTGGATCGGGAGTCCTTCGGACTATTATCTCTGCCGAACCTTTAAAAAACATGCGTGAGAAGATAAGGGACGCCGCGGATCAGTGTGTTATGAACCACACAGAAAATTGTTTTTTCGGACAGGATTAAAAGGTAGGACTTTGAAGGGGACTACGTTAAATAAAATTGAGAGGTGTGTTTTCCTAGAAGGATACTTTTCATCGCATCTAGCAATCTTGTCCTTATATCTCAGGTAGTTGTAATAAGTCGTAGTCTAGAATTTTTCAGCGCAGTTCTAATTTCAAAGCATCTGTCGATCCTTTCTAAACTGTCCCCATTTGGTAAAGAAAGGAAAAAAATACTAGACTGAATCCATATTCGTTACGGTTGTTGGGAAGTATGAAAAATATAGAACGTACCAACGTAAACTGCGTTGCTGTGAGCAGACATTTTTTGTTTTCATTCTCCCGTTGACTACCCACGAACTTTCGGATCACCAAAGTCCCGATCGCATCCGGAATGCTGAACAGGCAGTCCGATAGTTTGGAATTGCAAAATAAATAACTGAAAAGGAAACATAAAGATTATATCGTATCATAGACGGAAACGTGACATGAAACGCAATAGGTGGCCTCGACCGTAACACATGACGCGGTTTACCTTGTCGAAGCAACTCAACAGAACCCCAAACGAGTTCCTAGACGAGGAGGGCCACTGTGTGTGTGTGTGTGCCGACGGAAAGGAGAAGCTAGAAAAGCACCTTCGTCCGCATGGTACCTTTCACTCCCGAAAAGCGAACATTCAAAGGCCAGCAACGTTCGAACGTGCTGTTGCAGTGAAATGACACAGAACGGGGAGAAATTCCGACTGAGAAATTGTCCCTATTTCTCGAAAAGCTATGCTCTCCCGGACGTAACATAGTGTGATGCATTCCGAACCGGTATCACTGTCACCGACCATCCTTGGCGATTCACAGTTTGTTCCTTTTACCAGAAACAGCTATGCAGGCAAAGCTTTCTGCCGCATTGACTTTCATTTCATATCATTGGCCTAGATTTTTATACGTTCACTAGATTTTGTTGTACGATTTAATGCCTCCCCCCTGTCAACGTCGGCACTATTCGACCAATTTGATTACACTAAAGTCATTCGTCGAGAGTCATTTTTTTCGATTTAGTTATCCATGAGCGCACAGTTTTGAGCTTACCTATCCTAAACCGCTCTGAATGATGCAATTATGTCTTTCTCATATACCAGCGCACAAGTAATAATAATAATAATAATAGTACTAATAATCATATACTTCCATGAGCAAATCCAATAGCCTGCATTTATGGTACATGTGCTACATGATGGTTTCGAGCGTGAACAAAAACTAACGTGTCATGAAATATCGATGCAACGTTTGGCCACCGGTACTTATGAGCTGTAATGCTGTACTAATGATCAGGAATTGTGTTTTTTCGGGATACTGCTGATATCATTTCTAATTGTGCTTTGCATTACTGGAGAAAAATTATACTATTTCCAAAGAGTAAAATCGATTACTATAGTAAGCTTGGATTTCAAATACACGAGAATTAAATTTTGCATTTTCCTCCGAGTACTATAGTAGTACACTTGAATGATCAAATAACCTATGATACCGTGTTCGCAATGCTTGCAAACAGTAAATTCCATTGGAATTCTGTTGCATTAACGTAATAGGGTCGTCGTCCTTCTGTTAGAGAAGTATCGACATTTTCTTTTTCCATTATCAGCCGGTGAGTTATCGTATTTGTATGCTGAGAACTATAGCAAATTAGAAGTGAACATTTCATAAGGTCACATAAACCAATGAGAGTTTCTCTTTGTTCACTCCCTCTTTTGTTAATAACTCCTTAATTTTCACATTTAAGAAGTGTGTCGAAAATAAGCTATCCACAAATTTTTCTTTCAAATTTTGATTAAAAACGATATTTTATTCAAACTAAAAATTGATCTTTTATTGCACGAGGTTCCCGGGTAGGTGTAAATAACAAACAAAGGTCAAAATAATAACAAATTTTACCATCATATCTTGGCTTGATGTTTCTGTGTTATCACAGCGATACTTGATATTTTCGTGATATTGCATTCAAGAAATCAAGAAATTATACAATATCTGTTTAACATCAAAATTAGTTATAATATCATATTTCGTTATTGATGAGCTATTCCAATTTCATTAGGTAAATTGATCCAGTAGTTCTATCTTCAAATAAAATACTATTGAATAAACTGCATCAGAATCAGATAAGAGAAATACTTAAGATATTACTCTATTCTAAATGCTAGATTGCTTAATAATTAACAAATTCATCTTCTATAAATATTTTGTTCTTGGTTTGATATTACAATGACAGAATTTTTTATTTTGTTGCTATTTTCTCATGCAAGCTTTGATATGATTTTTGATATTTTACTTCTTATTTCAAACTAAATAATGTTTTTTTTTTATTCAATAACATATATTAAGGCACACTGCGTTAAGCTATAAGATGCCGAGGGCATTTTTATACTACTTAAAATTAGAGTAAATTAGAATCTTCACTTTCATGACCATATTTTCCAACTAGTCATTGGTGGAGGCTGTTCGGTTGGTGACGTTGGTGCCTGGTGACGATGGTATGCATCGATGGTGGTTTCATTCTTCGTGTGGGTCCGCGGGAAACACCCCCGGGCAACAAGAACCCGGCGAGTGGCCCGCATGTTGATCGTCGATCAAAAACTAAATAATGTTAATTTCTACCATTGAGATGTTTGATTTTAATGACAGAATTTGGTATTGGTTTGCAAATCACTTCTACCCGGGTTAAGCTTGAGCATAATGAAAACCGGATGAAATTTAAGTTATTCCTTCACGAATTTTCGAACTTTTAATCAAACGCTCTTCATCAAGTTCGGGATAAGTGTTATTTCCATCTGCCTTACTAGTCTTCTTAAAGATCTCTTCACGATTGCCCAGTAACATTCGATGGGTCTCAGCTGAGGGCAATTTGGTGGACTGATATTTTCCTCAACGAAATTTATACCCTTCTCCGCAAGCCAATTGAGAGTGGTTTTGGCATAGTGAGCCGACGCTAAATCCAACCAAAACAGTGGAGGTGTACTATGCTTCTTATATGAAGGCAACAATCTCTTCCGAAGACACTCAGATCGATAGATTTCTGCATTTATAGTTCCGGTAGTGTAAAAAATGGTTGACCTCAAACCACAGGAGCATATTGCTTGCCATACCAGTACCTTTAGACCGAATTTCTCCACTTGAATCGACCTGTCTGAATCGCTCACATCCTCCCCAACGACGACAGTAAAGTACTGTGGACCTGGAAGGGTTTCTAAGTCCTCTTTTACATAAGTCTCATCGTCCATCAAAACGCATGCATCCGGACACTTCAAAAGACGCGAATACGATTTGTTCGCGGGCCATTGTTACTGCTCGCTTCTTCTGTTCTACACTTTGTTTCAAGATTTTCTGCCTCTTGTAGGTCTTCAGGTGATTTCGCCTCTTGATACGTTGGATCATTCCGATACTCGTTCCTGCTTTTTTGGCCAAATCACGTATTGACATTGATTTGTTCTTCATGATTAGAGATACCACTTTCTGGTCCAGTTTTGGGTTGGAGGAACCGGGTTTTCTGCCTCTTCCTGGTAGCTCATCCAAAGAATAGTGTTCCTTGAACTTATAAATGATGGTTTTAACATTGGCATGATGAATTCCAAACCGCTTCACCAATTTTCGCATAGTAATACCCTTATCACTTAGCCATGTGTACAGAACTTTAATTTTCACTTCCTTTTAAATACGCGACGTTTTGAAAACACAGAATTTCAACCGCACAAACAAGTAAACAAACGAAAGCTGACAGCCAAACAGACAGCATGCTGTGATCTGAGCATAAAAAACCATCACAAATACATGCGTACAACACGAATGTATGTGGATAGCTTATTTTCGATACACTAATTCAACTTTTTTTTTCGAACCTACTATGCAAAAAGATGTTGTTGGATTCAATAAAAAGAATTCCGGCTCATTCATATACCATGGAAATTACCACAAAGGTTCAAAGAGTAGATTCCGGAAAATGATGTTTGAGATATTTTGGAAATCCAAAATGGCGACTTCCGGTTGATTGATTTTCCTTGAAAACCCTTACAATATGGGTATCTTCTAAACGGGATTGACGAGTAGATGTTGGAAAACGTTGTTTGAGGTGGTTCTGAAATTCAAGATGGCGACTTCCGGTTTTTGGATATTCCTTAAAACCCCTTACAATATGGATATTTTGGGAACGGGTTTGAAAAATGCATTGTTTTCCAAGTATGATTTAATAGTATCCCTTGAGAGCTATTACCGTATTCCTTGAGCTTGGTATTCTTAAAAAAAAACACTATACCGGAGGTCACCACACTGAATTTTGAAACAAGCTCAACCATCATTTACTGGATTCCAATATGCTCCAAAAATTTTATTTATTTTAAGGGTTGTCAAGGTATATTGATAAACCGAAGATTGTATTTTAGAATTTTGGATTTCAGAATCACCTCAAACATCGAATTCGGTCTTCTACTTATCAATCCCATAGACTATTGAATGTCCCAGTTCGAGACATTCTTGCTTGTCGTGATCTTTCATACATGAAACTTCTCTATCATTTGATTAAGACAATTGGAGTTTCAATTTATTAATTTGTTATAATTTTTTTTATTCTGGCCTTTTGCGTAAAAGCTTTACGTGGCCGATTGGCTTAAATTTTTGTTACTTAAAAATGTTTTTTTTTTGCTGTTTGATCTCGTTGTCACCCTTTTTCTAGGGAGAGATGAGTTTCCATTTCCATCCAACGAGGATTGGTGGTCACTGCGTCCGCGACTTATCTTATCATCTATTGCTTCATCGTCGGTGTTGTGTGTGATTTCCGTTTTCTTTTCGTTGTCCTTGTTGAACGTAGTCTTGGGCTCGTTGAGAGTTGCTGTAGATGCGTCTTGTTGTACATTGGTTGCAGTTGCTGTTTGGTTGGAGGGTAAGTTGTTAACTGCAGCTGGTGTACTTTGTTCTATATGGGGATACTGATGGTTTCGTTGAAGGGTTCATTGTTGTTGGTGGCTGTCACTGGTGTACTGGGGTTGCTTGAGATTGGTGTGAAGGCACCGTTGTCCTTTGATGTAGTTGTCTCCTTGTCCAGTTTATCACATGACTTACCGTAGTAAACAGCTTTTTGGCAATATTGACATGTGGCCATCTGATTGTCATAGGTAACAACCCGGGTAGAAGTGATTTGCAAACCAATAACAAATTCTGTTATTAAAACAAACATCTCAATGGTAGAAATTGACATTATTTAGTTTGAAATAAGAGTTAAAATATCAAAAATCATAACAAAACTTGCATGAGAAAATAGCTACAAAATATAAAATTCTGTCATTGTAATATGAAACCAAGAACAAAATATTTATAGAAGACGAATTTCTCAATTATTTTATATTCTAGCATTCAGAATAGACTAATATCGAAAGTATTTCTCTTATCTGATTCTGATGCAGTTTATTCAATAGTATTTTATTTGAAGATAGAACTACTGGATCAATTTACCTAATGAAATTGGAATAGCTCATCAATAACGAAATATGATATTATAACTAATTTTGATGTTAAACAGATATTGTATAATTTCTTGATTTCTTGAATGCAATATCACGAAAATATCAAGTATCGCTGTGATAACACAGAAACATCAAGCCAAGATATGATGGTAAAAGTTGTTATTATTTTGATCCTTGTTTGCTATTTACATCTACCCGGGAAGTGATTTGCACGGAATTCTGGTATCTTGACTGAAAATCACATAAGAAGGTATTGGCTTCTTCAAGTGTATGCGTAATAAACGTTCGCCATTTAGAATATCGGGGAAAAAATTCTTCCACTTTTCTTTTCCGATAGAGAGAATCTCTCCGTATTGGGACATAGTTTTGCGAATATAAGAATCGGTGACGCTTGAGGGAATATCATACACACGCACTTCTATAGCACTATCTTACATATATACTGGAATGTTGTACCTAATGCTCTCGTGCTCCACATAGTGCACATTGTTATTGTCTTTTGCGAATTGAATTGCATCCTACTCTTTATAAAACTGGATGTAAACAACATTATTCGTCTTATTGCATTGAATTAAATGCACACGTTTAATGTCAAGATGCATTTGCTCCCTAAGCAAACCTTCAAGTGCTCGTATCTTAGGTCGAATTTTGCACTGCCTGAAGTCAACAACCATTGTATTCTTTCGTGTCGGCGGTAGCTTTTGTTCGTTTGGTTCACTCATTTCGAGGTGGTTTTTTTTATTCAATATTATAATATAATTTTAAGGCACACTGCTTAAGCTCTAAGATGCCAAGGGTATTTACTAATCTTAATTACGACTAACTTAAAACTAGAATAGTATCATTATGTAATGTAGCGGTAGCGGATTCTCGAGAAGCGATCGGTAGTGGCCGGTGAATTGAATATTGCATGAGGGTCTTCCATATGCCGTTGGCGAAGATCCATGTTGGCCGCATCATTCGGTCCGTGTGGGTCCGCGGGAAACACCCCCAGGCTACGAAGGCCCGGCGGGTGGCCCGCGTGCTGGTTTTCGACTGGGGCGGCCTTCCGTGGACGATGATGGTGATGTTACGGAAGAGAATGAAAAAAAAAAGTAAATATTGTGGAAACGGGGTAAAAAGGGGATGTGGGAACAAAATGTTTGAAAACGATAAAGATCTAATTAGTTGCCATCGAGATGGTGAAGAGACAGGGAAGGGGTAACGAAAAAGTTAGTGACAAAAAAAGATCTTGTTAGTTCCAATGAAGATGGTGGACAGGGACGGGGATCGAGAGAATCGGGCGGATGTTAGTGTCGAAGCTGTAGGTGGAGTTTATACTTTCTGAGCGAGGGATAACACATTACACTTGTATATCAATGTGTTTAAGGTACTGGTATATGAGAAGCATATATAAACTATCCCGACTCGCCAACACATCCCGAACCGGAACCTCAGGCGGTCTACCTCGGGCCCTAAGGGATTCCAGTAGCTTCGACCTGGCGTCACGATACTCTACGCACGACCACACGACATGCTCGATGTCCTGATAACCGTCGCCACAGGTGCAGAGACCGCTCTCCGCAAGCCCAACACGCCGGAGATGTGCGTTGAAAGTGTAGTGATTTGACATGAGCCGCGACATAACACGAATGAAATCGCGACTCACTTTCATCCCCCTGAACCAAGGTTTCGTCGATACCCTAGGGATAATGGAATGTAGCCATCGTCCCAGTTCGCCATTGCTCCATGAAGTTTGCCAACTTTCGAGAGTTTTCTGACGAGAGATACTGAAAAATTCATTGAAGCAGATTGGTCTTTCATAAATATCACCTTCTAATGCGCCCACCTTAGCCAATGAGTCTGCCTTTTCATTGCCTGGAATGGAACAATGCGAAGGGACCCAGACTAACGATATTAAATAAGACCGTTCAGATAAAGTTCGCAAGTGTTCCCGTATTTTCCCCAGGAAATATGGGGGATACTTTCCTGGCTTCATTGCCCGGAGAGCTTCTATTGAGCTTAGACTGTCCGTGACAATGTAGTAATGGTCTTTGGGCAAGGTTTCAATGATCTCAAGGGTGTACTGAATAGCAGCTAATTCTGCGACGTAAACTGAAGCCGGATCATTGAGTTTGTGAGAAGCGGTGATGTTTTGATTGAAGATGCCGAAGCCTGTGGACCTGTTGATGTTTGAACCGTCAGTGTAAAACACATTTTCACAGTTGACTGTTCTAAATTTATTATAAAAAATATTTGGGGCCACTTGAGGGCGCACGTGATCCGGGATTCCACGAATTTCTTCTCTCATGGATGTGTCGAAAAACACAGTAGAATCAGAAGTATCCAAGAAATGAGCACGATTGGAAACAAACGAAGAAGGATTAATATTCTGAGCCATGTAATCAAAATACAAGGACATAAAACGGGTCTGAGAATTGAGCTCGACAAGCCTTTCGAAGTTTTCAATCACCATCGGATTCAAGATGTCGCATCGGATTAGCAATCGATATGAGAGATCCCAGAATCGGTTTTTCAACGGTAAGACGCCCGCGAGCACTTCGAGACTCATCGTATGAGTCGACTGCATGCAACCTAAGGCAATACGCAAACAACGATACTGAATTCTTTCCAGCTTGATGAAATGAGTGTTCGCCGCGGATCGGAAGCAGAAGCATCCGTATTCCATCACGGACAATATCGTTGTTTGGTATAACCTGATCAGGTCTCCTGGGTGGGCACCCCACCATGATCCGGTTATTGTACGAAGAAAATTGATTCTCTGTTGGCATTTTTGTTTCAGATACCTAATGTGACATCCCCAGGTGCCTTTGGAGTCGAACCAGACCCCGAGATATTTAAATGTGAAGACCTGAGCTATGGTTTCACCCCCTAGTTGAAGCTGTAATTGTGCTGGTTCTCGCTTCCTTGAAAATACAACCAGCTCAGTTTTCTCCGTGGAGAACTCGATACCCATTTGAAGAGCCCATGTCGACAAGTTGTCGAGGGTATCTTGCAATGGTCCTTGGAGATCGGCAGCTTTGGGTCCTATAATAGACACAACGCTGTCGTCGGCAAGTTGTCTTAGCGTGCAAGATGTGTTGATACATTCATCAATGTTGTTCACGTAAGAGTTGTATAAAAGGGGGCTTAAGCATGAGCCCTGAGGAAGACCCATGTAACTGAATCGTATTGTCGACAAATCACCATGCGCGAAATACATGTATTTCTCGGACAACAGATTATACAAAAAGTTATTCAAAATTGGTGAAAGACCATGCTGATGCAACTTCTCAGATAGGATGTTTATTGAAACTGAATCAAAAGCCCCCTTGATGTCTAGGAAAACTGACGCCATTTGTTCTTTACGAGCAAATGCCATTTGAATTTCGGTTGAGAGCAACGCAAGACAATCGTTCGTTCCTTTGCCCCTGCGGAAGCCGAATTGTGTATCTGAAAGTAAGCCATTAGTCTCGACCCAATTGTCTAGACGAAACAGAATCATTTTTTCGAGCAATTTCCGGATACAGGAAAGCATAGCAATCGGCCGATACGAATTGTGATCGGAGGCTGGTTTCCCTGGTTTTTGAATGGCAATAACTCTTACTTGTCTCCAGTCATGTGGGACAATATTATCCTCAAGAAGCCTATTGAATAAGTTCAATAAGCGCCTTTTGGCAGAGTCAGGCAAATTTTTCAACAAGTTGAATTTGATTTTGTCTAACCCCGGAGATTTATTGTTACACGATAAAAGCGCAAGTGAGAACTCGACCATCGAAAAAGGTGTTTCGTTTCTGTTTGATGAAGCGACGCGCATGATTGTCTGTTCCGGAACAGAGTCAGGACATACTTTTTTAGCGAAATCGAATATCCAGCGGTTAGAATATTCCTCGCTTTCGTTTGTGGTGTTTTTGTTGCGCATTCGTCGGGCTGTGTTCCAAAGAGTGCTCATTGATGTTTCTCTCGATAATCCGTCTACGAATCGACGCCAATAACCGCTTTTCTTCGCTTTAATCAAGCTTTTCATTTTAGCGTCTAATGCCGCGTAGTTTCTAAAATTATCAGGTGTTCCGTTTTTCCTAAACTCGACAAATGATGAAGTTCTCTCCGCGTTTAATTCTGAGCACTCTTTGTCCCACCACGGGTTGGGGGGACGGATGTTAGTTTTCGCGCCGGGTACACGTTTCGTCTGAGCTTGAGTCGCGGTGTCGAGAATCAAGCCAGCCAAAAACGTGTACTCTTCCTCCGGAGGAAGTTCTTGTGTTGTTTCTAGATTCTCAGATATCAAATTTGCGTAGCATTTCCAATCAATGTTTCGTGTGAGGTCATACGAAACATTGATTGTTTCCGATGGTCTTAATCCGGTGGCGATTGAAATTACGATAGGCAGATGATCGCTACCGTGGGGATCAGGGATTACCTTCCACGTGCAATCCAACCGTAGCGATGTCGAGCAAAGGGATAAGTCTAGCGCACTTGGTCTTGCTGGTGGTGCAGGAATTCGTGTCATTTCTCCCGTATTCAAGATTGTCATATTGAAGTTGTCGCAGATATCATGGATCATAGTTGATCTGTTATCGTCGTGAAGACAGCCCCATCCCGTACCGTGTGAGTTAAAGTCTCCTAAAACCAACGTCGGTGCGGGAAGAAGCTCTATGATATCATTGAGCCGCCGATGCCCAACCGAGGCTCTTGGGGGAATGTAGATGGAAGCAATGCAAAGGTCCTTGCCTTTGATTGTAACATGACATGCGACAACTTCAATACCTGGTATCGAGGGGAGGTTAATGCGATAGAAAGAATAGCACTTTTTGATCCCCAAAAGTACTCCTCCATAGGAATCATCTCGATCCAGACGAATAATGTTAAAATCGTGGAGGTTTAAGGGTATTTCAGAAGTTAGCCAAGTTTCGCACAATGCAAATGCGTCACATTTCAGATTATTTACTAGAAATTTGAAAGGATCTATTTTTGGGATGATACTTCTACAATTCCACTGTATAACAGTGATTGTATCCGTGACCTCGGTCGGTGTCTTAGCCATCGAAGGATACGATCGCTGAAAGAAGGGGCCATTTTGCAGTCAACTGCTTCAAGAATGTTTTAACTGTAGGAATAAAAGCCATTATCAGGCTTTTAAGAGGTTCAGAAATATTGAAAGTAGACATGATCCAGTCCACAATATCAGAGAATTTAACAAACCCAGTATTTGGTAAATTTTCTGACTGATCTTTAGGGACTTTCTGGGGTTTTGAAGTCCCAGGAAGTGATGGAAATTCTTGCTCGGAATTTAATTTTCCAAGGCCTGGAGCTTTTCTCTCTGGTTTTTTGCCATCACTACCAGTTGTTGTAATTTTTCGAGACCCATCAGAGGACATCTTCGAACCCTTACTAGGGAGCTTTTGAAAAGATTTATTTCTTCTCTTTCTGTATGATGAGCTAAGAGGGACAGCCGAAGATGTACCTTCGAGGGGGTCATCATATTCGCTCTCGTCAGTTGCCAAACAAGCGTACAGGTTTACTGGAGGCGTAGCACTCTTCAACATTTCAGCAAAAGAACGCTTTGAATGTTGCTTAAGTGAACGCCTCATCTTATCCTGGCGCAATTTGTACGCGGGACAATCAGAGAGGTCATGCGGCCCCTCCTTACAGTAGAGACACTTTTCATTGTCTCCACTGCAGGAGTTATCCGCATGACTCCCTCCACACTTTATACACCGGGATTTATTGCAACAATGGGATGCTGTATGTCCCAATTGTTTGCAATTAGTGCAGTTCATGACCCGCGGCACAAAAAGGCGAACAGGTAAACGAATTCGGTCCAGGAGGACGTAGTTAGGCAAAGCCGAGCCAACGAAAGTCACCCGATACGAGTCTGATGGGATATAGGACTTAGTGCCATCCTCAGTGGTCGATACTGAACGCAATTGCTTGCAGTCCAGTATCTTAACGTTCTTGAGTAAGGGGTTTTTAAAACCGCCTGCCCCATGCTTAAGAACGTCCTCGCAAGTCAGACTCGGATCGGTGATCACGCCGTCTATCTCGACTTCGCGAGCTGGTACGTATACGCGATACTCCCGCGTGAAATGCTCATTTTGAACGATCTCATTAGCCTGTTTTGCACTGGCTAACAAGACCCTAAGCTTGTCCGGGCGTACTTTTTCAATTTTTTGTACGGTATTGTATCGCGAGGACAGGTCTTCAGAAAGTCTTAGAAGATTCAATTTTTTACCGTTGGCTTTGGTCCGGATGTAAACCGCATACGGTCCGGCCGAGAGTGCAAGTCCATCGGGATAATTTTTTACACGAGATATTTGGCTATAAGATGATTCCATTTTGTCATCTGGAGGGAGGTCAGGCAATTCTGTGCCTTCTGTCATGGCACGGAGATGTGTCCGTGCGGGTAAATATTGGAGGACAAATGTAGTGGTATTGAAGAACAGGGGGAAAAAAGAAAAAGGCAAAAATACTTAGCTTTAGCTCTCAAAGGGTGAACGGCAGACAAGGCCCGGTCCTAGGCAATCGGTGGATATTCCTGATCAATAAAGTGCAAAAAACCTCCTAGAGGAAAAAGCACTTTTTTGCAGTCTCTTTCTGCACTGTACAATGGAATCTTATACGTTTTTTCACTATACACTGTCCAATGTATTTGTTAACAATATAGCAGCAGCGCCCAGCTGGGCGCTGGCTAACGGTACCACACAGTGCTTCTTTACACAACTCACAATTGACCTTGAAGACGGATTAATTCGAACTATCACTCGACCGCACTGATTCAGACAATAGAATACGAAATGACCTTGAAAGCGGAATAAAACAATTTACCGCACCACTGGAGAAACACGAACTTGCGTCCGATCAGCCCGATAGTTGCAGTGGAACTGATTTCGAGGTCGTTGTATTGTTTACTACACAATACTGTATTTGGTTTCTTCCGTCCCGAACGTAAGCGGTTTTGTTATATCGACTGACTTGGATGAGATGTGAAAGCGAACTGCAATTTATTAATTGACCCTTTTAAGACTCAGTTCAGACTCCAACTGCGTTCATTAGTTCATCCAATAGCTAAATTTGAATAGAAATGATGTACTGATACGAACAAGCTCGGAATAGTTTATGAAATTATCAACAAATTGTATAAACATAACTGCATATTTTATAATTTGTAGCAGTTAATCCTTTGATTCAAATCATATTCTTGAGCAGAATTAATAATGAATGACGGAATACCTAATATGATATATAAAATATAAGAGGAATATGTTTTAATAAATTCAAATCGTTGTGACTATATTAGAATTGTATTAGGATAAGAATTCTATGTAAAAGTGATGCTACGGCGAAGAAAAACTTATGTAAACCGCTTTGGGAAATACGTAACGTACTATTAAAAAAATCTACTAATTATCACAATCCGAAAATACCCATACTGTAAGGGTTTTTAAGCACGTTCGCATTCACATCTTATCCAAGTCAGTCGATAAAACAAAACCGAGTTGGATGCGAATCAATTCGCAAAAGACAATAGCTATGTGCACTATGTGGAGCACAAAAACATTAAGTACAACATTCCAGTATACCTTCAAACGTCATCGATCCTTATATTCGCAAAACTATGCCCTAATACGGAGAGATTCTCTCTATCGGAAAAGAAAAGTGGAAGAATTTTTTCCCCGGTATTCTAAACGGCGTACGTTTATTACGCATACACTTGAAGAAGGCTATACCTTCTTATGTGATTTTCGGTCAAGATACAATAATTCCGTGCAAATCACTTGTTACCTATGACAATCAAATGGCCACATGTCAATATTGCCAAGAAGCTGTTCACTAAGTGAAGCCATGTGATAAACTGATCAAGGAAACAACAACACCAAAGGACTTCCTTCACACCAATCCCAAGCAACCCCAGTACACCTGCGACAGCCACCAACAACAATAAAGCATCCCCTTCAACGAATCCATTATCATACCCTATAGAACAAAGTACACTAGCTGCAGTTAACAACTTACCCTCCAACCAACCAGCAATTGCAACCAATATACAACAAGGTGCATCTACAGCAACTTACAACGAAACCAACAACAATACCACGGCAATGGATGACGAGACGAACCATGAACAAACTGCCCATCGCTGGAGGGAAATGGAAGCTCCTCTCCCCCTAGAAAAAGGGTGACAACGAGATCCAATACAAAAAAAAATATTTAAGAAATCGGCTCAATCGGCCACGTGAAGCTTGTACGCAAATAGGCCTGAATAAAAATATCTTTTTAAAAAAAGGGTTTTTAATAAATATCAATCAACCTAAAGCCGCCATATTGGATTTTCAAACGACCCCAAACATCATTTTCTTGTACTTACTCTTCACATCAGTTCAAAAAAAGCCATATGATTTCCACATTCATTACACAAAACTTTTTTTACGAACCAAATCCCAAATAACGTAAACGTTTTTTTAGAACTACCTCTTTTTACGAACCCTCGCTTAGTTTGTAAATGAAGCTTTCGTTGTGTGTTATCATACTTGATATTGAACTTATTAACTTATTAACATTATTATTATATATGGGGCATTCCACGCAAAATCAGCCACCCAAAAAATTTTTCCAACTATTTTTTTTCGGTAATGAACTCGAAAATATTATTTCAATATGGTACGTGGAATTTTCGAGATATGATTTCTTGAAATTTCGCGTTTTCAAAAAAGAGCCGTTTTTCAACAGCCTATAATGTAAAATCTAATAAAGATACTAAAATTCGTCCAAGACAAGAAATATGCGTCTTTTCCTTAGCTATCAAAAAAGCGATTCCATAAAACAACCTTTAAAACTGTCAAAATTAGGATTCGATCAGTGGCGCGACATGTGTCGACAAGTTAAGCCCATATTCGAGCGAGTTGCGCTGCGGTACGCTCCGCACGTGCGGGTCGTGATTGAAAAATTCACTGCTCCGAAAGTATTAACCTTTCCACTCTGAAACTTTGCCAAGATTAAGTTAAACACCTAAGGCTTCTTTTTCCAACTAAAAAAAGAAAAAAATAGGCCCAAGTTGGATTTTTTTATTTGTTTATTAATTTTATTTTTCTCATTGAATTAACTTTAAAGATTGTTTTATAAAATCGTTTATTTGAAAGCTAAGGAAAAGACGCACATTCCTTGTCTTGGACGATTTTTTGTATCTCTATTAGATTTTACATTATAGGCTGTTGAAAAAAGGCTCTTTTTTGAATATATGAAATTTCAAAAAATCATATCTCGAAAATTCCACGTACCATATTGCAATAAAAAAAATACTTGTCGAATATTTTCGAGTTCTTTACCGAAAAAAATGGTTAGATGAAAAAAAATTTTTTGGATGACTGATTTTGCGTGAATTGCTCCATATGTTTTATATAGCTCACTTCTGACCTGTTGATACCGTGGTTTATAGGAGCACAATTTGACGAGCCATTGTTATTCGTATTCATGTCAATCTGGTTGTGTCTCTGACATTACCTTTTTTCATAATTTCGCACTTAATGGTGAAAAGTAACATTTCATTGTCGGTTCCAACTTATCCCATGATCGTATCGCTAGCTAAGATCCTTAGAATCCTAGACTTTATACCTACCCAAATCTTTACCATCGCGGCACCTATGGGAAAGAATTATGAGTCGTCGTCCTTCCGCAAAGTAGGTGAAACATCAACATTTCCACTCCTGCTTACACTTTATCAATCCCTGTGAAAGATGGAACTATTTCCATTCTGCTGAAAACATGATAATATCAGGCCATCGTCGTTAAAAAAGAGAGTTACAGTGAGGGGGTGATTCCTTGATATCGTCGAACTGAATCGAATGGTACGTAATATTCGACACTCCAGATCTCGAATGGCAAGTGATTGAATAATCTTTCCACAAGAGAAAAGAGTAAAAAAAAACTTAGAATTCAGCTTCAGAAACTATGTAACGAATTCGATGACTCATGTTACCCTGCTACCATACATTTAGTGTCCCCGTAAGCGCTTGTGATGCGCTCTCCATGTTTGAAGTTGAATTGGTAATGAATGAGGACAAAAACTATAATGAATTATGAATCAGTCACCATAGCTAATCAAAATTCTTGTGATAGAAATATTCTCATCGGGATGCGCTACCGAAACAAAATATGTACTTCCGTACTGCCATTCCGTGTGATATTCTGGCACTATTGAATTGCAAACATCTCTACACCGGAAACTTATATCATCCCATTAGATGCACCGGTTCATCTTGCTTAACAAATATACACTAACCGCATTGGAGGCTAGAAGATCCTCCGCCCCGACACACAAAGACTAGATTCAGCCTTTGTTTCTTTCTGCTTCCAGGCAGGAACGCCGTTGCCGGTCTCGTTGGCTAGCCCAGGAGGCCATTTGTGTAGGCTACACAACTTCATGCCCTGCTTCTTCTTGGCACAACGGCAGCAGCCGTGTTCTTTCCGTGTTAAACCCGAGCAGCGAAACTGCGGCTATAAGGCCACCGATGAAGATGAATTATGAATTTTTCCTACTGATATATGAATGGGAGAATTATGCCGGTGCAGATGGAATCATGACAGCAAAGTTTCACTATCTCACCGGGCGGACAAGGTGAGGGATGCTGCTAGCAAAACGATGCTTGGGCAGCCGTACCCAATCCGATCTTTAGGATCCGGGGTACGAACGAACATGAGCAGAATCAAAATCTCAATTGTTTCAGGTAGCCATCATCTACGGATGCGACGTGACTGTTTTCCGTAAACATAGATTTCAACTTTTAGACTGTACTTTTATGGCTGATGTTGCATAATAAATACATTTCTACAAAAAAAAATAAAAGATACCGACGGCGATTTTCGTTTGCATAGTATGTGACTAATGAATTGGGAATTGAATAAATTCAAGCAGTATGAACGTCGGTGTTTCTCTCGGTGAGTCCCGTAACGTATTGGTGTGTGGCCTATTTTCATTCGGTGTGTTCACAATCATGTTCATCTAGCGAAGGTGTTGAAAAAAAAACGAAAAGTGGAAATCACCGTGTGCCAAAAAAAAAGTACCGTACCATGTTTTCTGGTACCGGAATGCATTTGTTTCAAAGCCTCGGTACTCGTTTTATGTCAACCTTCTTTTCTGGCAAAGCGAAGTCGTAAACCTGCAGGACTCGCTGCGCTCTCTCGCAGATCGATCTACATCCTTCCGAGCTGGAATGAATCTGCGGACTGTGCTACTGTCATTGTGCAATGACGGCAAAGATGACGATGATGATGATTATGAGTATCTTGTTCTACGCTTTGTCACGGCAAGTTTTCCTCCGGCAACGCTGATAATAGTCACGTTTGCGAAGAAAAATCTGCGACAATGTTCTATCCGCTATCGAATAGAAAACTTTTCCATTAGTGGTAGTGGTAGTAGCAGTTGTCAGTTCCTTCCGTTCGGTGTACACGTGGACGCTTATTTGATATTGTTTCGTCTCTGAAAGCCATTTGTACGATTCGAGTAGTTGTCCATGTATTCCCTTCCCCGAACCCGAGTCCAAACAGTGCCAAAATCCGAACCAACAACGGCTACGACGAAAATGCCATGTCGAACGGAGCCGTACAGCAGCATCGGAACAGATTTGCAGTAGTCAGTCAGTTGGCCAACATAATTCACCAAACAGAAAATCTGACTGACACACATTGCTAGCTACTAGCACTGCTTCCTCGACCAGTACAGTGGCAACATGAAGCGACATCGTAGCGGTTCTCGTCGTGTGTATTTTACTTTACATATATTTACAATGAATACATAGAAGGCAACCACCCGCTGTGAATAGGTCAACTTCTCAGCGCGTAGGACTCCCAAAACCCAACACACTGTTTGTAGTTAATGATGGTCGGCAATCGGGCTCCCTCCTAGGGGGAAGTTAGAGCGCGTGCGCATCCCTGGGAATCTTTCCCGAAAAGCTCCGGCCGACACACCAACACTCCGTAGGCCACTATCGTGATGGGTAGAACCGTTTTTTTTGGTACGTTATACGAGTTGGTACACAATCCGAGCTTTCTCGCGAGAAGAGAACTCACCTACACGAGTGCAGTAGAAGATGTTGCTATTGATTTGTTTCTCGTGAGTAATTGCTGAACCCTAAAACATGACCACCGCTGTTAACTTACTTGCCGTTGTGCGTGTGCTTTTCATTTATTTCTCCCAGCCCACCTGCCCAAACCTGTGCTCTGTAGTCACTGTACAATCACGGTTGATCTGTTTACGTATCTGCTGTACATATGCTTGTACATGGGAGCTCGTTTATTAAATCATCTTGCCTGAAGACCTCGATTACCTGAATGTATGTGCTACCCGATGCTTAGCAGCATCGTAATACTTGAACGGTGCGGGTTTCGTATGACCAAAAACTTTATATCCGTTTCATGTATTTCGCTGAATCGTTTGCAACGATTGTTTTACCAATGAAAAATAGCATGACTAAATGTTACATGCCCGATATGTCACGAAACAAAGGAAAAATAAACTGACTGCAACAACAGAGTAACACGCAAGGTAGGAAGTTGGCTCCCCGGCAGTTCATATTTTTCATCAATGACCTTCCGATGCACACGACAAAGCACGGATGGGTTTACAAATGATTAATCAACACATCCATGCCGTATCCATGTCCGACTACAATGGGCTGTCAGGATGATGTTTGGGGGACCATACCAGGGAAAGGTTTATGATGGTCATGATTCACTTCTCGAACTGTTTGGCGAAACAAAACTCTATAATTGATTGCCAAAGTGTTTCGTGTTGGTTCGTTTGTGTTTAAATGCAGAGTAATTTAATTGTCGAATCGAACGAACAGAAAAACTACGGCTTCGAGTTCCGTCTTTGCAGTAGTTTTTTCGTAGTTTCATCAGATCATAGTTGTATTCGACAGAATGATTTCAACGTGTTCTCTAAAAAGCTTCTAACCAAAAATAGAACAAAGCAGAGATGGCTCTACATCTTAACAACACATTTGACTTCTTCAATATACATATGTTTCCACTCAGTCATGGCAAAATTAAAAACCTTAACAAGACTGAAAATCATCAATTTGAATTACATTTGGAATATTTTTGGTCACTACTTTTAAAACTTCTCTCTCCGAATAAAGACCATTGTTAGCGTTTTCGTCCAACACTTACAACCATGTGGAACTAAGTGCACATTTCAGTCAAATTGTACTTCATTTTAAGTGTTAATCATATAAGAATTTTACAGCAGATCGAACTCCTTATAACGCATGAAGGTGACCCAAATACCTGTTTTAATCCACCTAGTGGTCAAAATAATTTCTTTCGATTCTTAAAAAAATTACCGGAATCGGTTTGTTTGACCTACTGATAATGATTACCGATTGGAGTAGTTTTGAGAACGATTTAGAATTTTTTTACGGTTTTTATTCCGACCTTTCAAGTGATGGTATAAAACTTTTAACACATTTTTACCCTGTAATTCCGGAATCAGAAGTCAGATAAAGATGAAATTTGAATATTTTCTATCGGACCATAATATCTACCATTTGAACCTAACTCTGTTAAATTCCATCCAGTCATCTCCGAGAAAAGTTAGTACTCATTCTTTCTTGTTTTTGCGCATTATACCCCGTAACTCCGGAACCGGAAATCAGATTCAAAAAAAAAAAATTCGGGAATTTTGTGTTGGACCGCAAAACCTTTCATTTAAATAAAATTCTGTGAAAATTGGTCCAACCACCTTCGAGGAAAATTAGTGCAAAAAAAAACGTTACGCACACAGACATTTTTCGTGCTCGACGAACTGACCTCCCCCACTATTTTTCTAAACGATAAAATCGAATGTATTTTTATAGACCTTAAAGCTATAAAATAAATCCGAATTTATAATTTTAACATTTATTCCTACAATTTCGAAAAAAAAACAAGACTTTTGGGTGAGTTTTCAGTCAGAATCAAAGTGAGATTCGAATTTCCCATAGATTAAAGTCGAATGAATTGGAGCAGTGGTTAAATTTGCGGTACATGCTGGCAAAAGGCACGTTGTACGCATAAATAGTTCTAGCACAGAGAACCCGAAGAAAAGAATAGTTTCGAAGATTACGGTGACGGATATCTATTTGTAAAAGCTGTAAGAGCCCGAAGCAGTCCATTCTTGATTGGAGGAGATCTGCAACAAAAGTTGTCTTGTAGACGGACAGATAACAAAGCAAGAACAATCAGCTTGCATCTGGCATGGTAACTAGGAGGTTCCAAGAGTATCTCCAAGGAAGCCGACGCTGAGCGAATCGAACAAATTTTCGTTGGATTGCTTCAATGCTTGCTAAGGTGACCAGACAACCGAAGCATACTCGAGCGTAGAGTAGAGATGGTCGGGTATCGGGTATTTTACCCGAAACCCGACCCGTACCCGTACCCGACGGGTTTTTGGTCGGGTACGGGTAAAAAATTTTATTTTCAATCGGGTACGGGTCGGGTACGGGTAAAAAAAATTTACTGATTACTCGGGTACGGGTCGGGTCGGGTAAAAAAATTTACTACTCACTCGGGTACGGGTCGGATACGGGTAAATTTTTTTTTTCTGATTGATTACCCGACCATTTGTACTTCACATAAATATGTTTACACGTTGACGAGAATTTTTTATTGCAAAACAGTTGTTCCGAAAAATAAACAATTTGATTCAAGGGGTTTTGACATTCGCGCCTAGAACCAGACCTGAAAACTGGCATCTTTTTCCAGAAAAAAAACGATCAATCATAGTTACGTGAAAGGTTATGTGAATATTTTCCACCCTACTTTTTTATAACATATTTAATAAGACACACTGCCTTAGCTCTAAGATGTTGCGGTCAGACCCTACTTTTCACGTAGGTTTTAATGGACTGCCATTTTAAAGCTGTTTAATGCACAATCCAGTAAAAATTATTTGATTAATATATAAAATGTAGTGTAGTACTCATATCACATTCAGATACCAGAAAACTGTTATGTTAAATATTGGTTGGAGATTTTCAAAATTCACATATAAATCATTAGGATTCTACCCATAAAAACATGAACATTTATTTCAGAAAATCTGCATAGAAGTTCTTCTTATTCTTCACTTTTGGGTGGTGTCACCTCACTTGAAATGACACCGATTGATGGCACAGCAAGTTGAGCAATATTGCCAGTTCGATGTCAACATTTCATAAGAGCACATAAACCAATGAGAGTTTCTCTTTGTTTACTTTTTTTTGTGAATATCTCCTTAATTTTCACGTGTACCTACAAAGTATTCGTGTAGGATGAAAGATAATATCTCCATGTTTCAAACATTACCAAATATGTAACGAACGTTTGTATAATAACGCAGATATAGTCGAAAGAGAAAGTAAACAAAGAAAATCTGTCAATTGTTTTTAGGCCCTTTTGACATGTTGACGTCGAGTTAGTTTACGTTTCTTTTCACTGAAAATCTCAATGCGTGACAGTCGCAAAAGTACGGGTGAAAATCTTTTCACGCGATATGCTCAAATTTTCACCGTGTTCACTCGTTGAGGGTTCCAAGAGAGGTGGAACAGAAGTTCAATGGCTGTAAAAACCACCAGCTCCCGTTAACATCGTTGGTGTGGGTTTGTGAGGCTTACAAAACGGGCATATTTGACAGATTAATTTAAATCAAAATCATAATTCATTTTGCTTTGTAGTAAAAAAAATGTAACAAAAAAAATGTCTCACAAATGTTCAAACTACTTACACTTGAAGGACTCACAGTTCACCATTTTCAAAATTGAATTTTTCACACCGGGAATACACGTGAATTATTTGATGTTTGGTCAATTCACGTAAACGAACCGATGATACTCTATTAATTTAAGGGGATGTTCGTGATTTTTCAAGTGATTTTAATGTGAATTTTTATTTGTGTGTCAAGATAATGCGCACGCTTACTTGTGGTTCTAAAGAATTAGATCAAAAGTCGCACTGTTTCGTAAAAACCATACTTGCCCAAAATTGAATACAACGGGTATTACATTTTGGATCAATAAGCTTCTCGAAAAATTTGAGTAGATATTACTCCCTTTTGTTGACATTTGTAAATGAGTATAAAGTACCAAAGACATTGGAAATCTATTCATGCTTCACAGTGTATTTATATGTTCAAATGTAAACAAGCATTTTAATGTATTTTACTTATAAACTAGAACCTGATACGCTCTATCTAGTTCGCTATCTAAAACACTTTATTTTTTCCATTCTGAATTTTGGTAAACTTTTTACTACTCATTCGGGTCGGGTACGGGTACAGGTAATTTTTAATCGGGTACGGGTCGGGTACGGGTCGGGTACGGGTCGGGTACGGGTAAAATTTTTTATTTTTTATCGGGTACGGGTCGGGTACGGGTAATTTTTTTTTATTATTGATCGGGTACGGGTCGGGTACGGGTAATGTTTTAAATTTTTAATCGGGTACGGGTCGGGTACGGGTAATTTTTTTTGCTGATCACTCGGGTACGGGTCGGGTTCGGGTATAAGAATTTCTATACCCGACCATCTCTAGCGTAGAGCGAACTAAGGCACGATACAATGCTTTCAAGAAATGATCATTATCTTAGAAGCTTTGGAGATATGAAAACTCAATGTGCTCCTTAAAATTTAATTTAGAATCCAGGAGAACACCACTGCAATTTATGAAATATTATAGTCGAAACTGACTACAGACTGTTTGCTACTAAAAGCGATAACGGATCATTTGGAGGCGTTCAAAACCATTCTGTTGGTATTACACAATTAGTCAAATTATTCAACTGCTCTTGTAGGAATTCTACATCGGCTGTGGATTTGATGATATGAAATAATTTGAAGCCATCGACGAACGATAGTTTCATACACTTGATCGAAAAATTCAGATGGTTGAGATAAAGTAAAAATATAAACGGTCCAAGGTGACTTCCTTGAGGAACCCCAGAGGTAACAGCGAATGATAAGGTTGTACAGTCTCCTATTTTCACTATCATGATTTTCACTATCATTTCGATATGAGTGAAGCCAATTCAGAAATGACCCGTTAAAGCCCAATCTAGGCATGAAGCCATGGTGAGTCTCAAATATATAGTTAGAGTAATTAGATACGGCGCACAAAGCTGCTATTCCGCGGTAGTTGGATACTGTACACTTACTCCTTGACCATGAACTAACTAAAGTAACAATTTGAACCTGCCTGGTACGTTTTTTGCACCACCTTTGAAGTTGAAATTGTTACCACTTATCACTACCATTTGAGAGTATTCGATTTATTTTCCTTACTGCTATTGAATTTCATCTGGATACGACACTCGATTTCGGAAATACAGGATGCAGTGAGCTGAAATATTTCAAACAGTCACTTAGGGTGACCATGCAAAATAGAGAAAAATTATATTGGATTCAACTCAAAGTTATATTTTAATTTTTTCATTATGTTAGTTGCTTGTCAAACCTACTGGCTTGGGTTATACCGATTCCCAGTACTACTCAAAAATTCAAAAAAAAAGTGCTACTAAAAATTGAAAAAAAAATTGCGATCATTTCATTTTACTAGAGAAATCCTAACCTCTATCGACAAATTTAGATTCAAATGAAAGATCATATGGTTTTCTAGAATGTTATTGAATTCCATCCGAATCCGACTTCCGGTTCTGGAAATACAGTGTGAAGTGTGCATAAAATCCTAAATTATCATTTAGTAACGATGTAAAATAAAAAAAAATGCTTTCAATTCATAATTTATGTTGGTTAACGCTCTAACAATATTCAATGAAATGTTTATTGAAAACTAGCTGAATGACCCGGCGTTGCTCGGAAATGTTTCGTGAAGAAAAAGCCGAACAAATGTTACAATAAACCTTTGTCATGAATATCTAAGCTTGTCGTGACCACATCTGAATAGTAAAAAGTACCTGTGCCAAGTTTGGCGATAATTTACTGAGTTGTTAAGGAACTTTGCTACCCCCCCCCCTTAAAATGGTGTGGTGAGTTTGAGTTGTTATGGAGTTACGTTCGATTATATTAACAATTTGAACTTTGCTCCTGCCTTGGATGAGACCCTTACTTTATCCACCCGCTCCCACTCTCCTCTTAAAAATGCTCTTAGGATCATCTGAAGCGTAAATAATATCGGTACTCAGCAAGAAGTATCGTTTTATGGAAAATTCTATAAACTTTACATTAAACTTCCTTTTTAGAGGCACCCCCCACAAATATCCTTAAAACCATATTTGAGTTTTTCAAAATGTATGTATGGTTTTAAAAAGTATCAATTCTCTTTAAATAAGATAAATTACGACATGGCCTCCTCAAATAGAGAACGCTTGCCACACACTCTCTCCCCTGAGAATGTCCTAATGATCATATCTGAAGAGCAAGAAGTACGTATGCCAAGTTTGATTGCAATACGTTCAGTAGTTTTGGAGTTATGCCGTTAAAAACATTACACCCCCCTTTTTAAAGGTACATCCAACCCCCATATAATCATACCTACGGAATGCAAAATGTTTCTATGGTTTTCAAAAAGTATCGATTCTCGTCAAATTAGACACATTTTTTCAAGACCCCCCCCCCCCCTGTTAAAGACACTTGCTACGCTCCCTACTCCACAAAAATACCCTTATGACCGTCTCTTAAGAGCAATAAGTATCTGTACCAAGTTTGATAGTAATCCGTTAATTAGTTCCGGAGTTATTACATTACAAACATTACAACCCCCCCTCCCCCCCCCCTTTTTAAAGGCATTGAATTAGATCTTTGTCGTTTTTAGTCATTCGATCAAATACCCCCTTTTTTCACTCCGTTTTCCACAAAAATTACTTCTCCATGTTACTTTCAATCTCTTAGGCAACATAACCATCATCGTCCACGGAAAACTGCTCCATTCGATGACCAACATGCGGGCCACTCGCCGGGTATCCGTGGCCTGGGGGTGTTTCCCGCGGACCCATTGATATGTAGAATCGTCATCTGGAAGACACGAGTGTTGTATTCAACCCACTGACCATTGCCGATCGCCAGCTGCAGGCTGAATCTGCCAGAATCGACCATTGCGACCGGAATACGTCACTACCCCAATGATAATACCCTAGTTTTAAGTTAGTCGTTAATCAAGATTAGAAAATACCCTTGGTATCTTAGAGCTTAAGCAGTGTGCCTTTAAATGTGTTATTATTGAATAAAAAAAACATGAAAAAGGCATCATTACAAGACTAGGTGGATTGAAAAAGGTTTCGGTTTTCTCATATAAAAAGGCTGTGAAAACAGACTGTACAACCAAGGCCCAGAGGGCTGAGTGTCATATACCATTCGACTCAGTTCGTCGAGGTCACAAAATGTCTGTGTATGTATGTATGTATGTGTGAATGTATGTTTGTGTGTAAACTCAAATGAAAGGTCTTATGGTTCCATGCTTGCTATTGAATTTCATCACTATTCGACTCCCGGTTCCGGAAATAAAAGGTAATATGTTCAAATTTACGATCAATTGCGCTCTCAATTTTTTCCTTTACCGATTTCCACAATCTAAGATGCAAATGAAAGTTCTTGAAATTCTTCAAAAAGTCTTCGAAAAGTCAATTCGGATCCGACTTCCGGTTCCGAAATTACAGCACGATGAATGAAAATTTTTCAATTTCATGAGTATTTTCTCATAAGTGTAGACGAAACTATTTCTCAGCAACGGTTCAACCGATTTTCACAATTCTTGATTTAAACTAAAGCTCTCATTGTCTTAAAAGATACTGTGTAATTTCATCCATATCTGACTCCCGGTTCCGAAATTATAGGGCGATGAGTGTCAAAACTTTCAATACGTCGCACAAAATGACGATGCAAAACCGGTACGTGTTGGTACGTATGTTATTGATACGGAAGAAGAAAACAAGCACCGCCTTAGCAAACGAAGCACAGAGCGTGCTTTGTTAAATTTCGTATAGCGTGTACGGGAGAACGAAAACTTTTCCAAAACGTTTTTCAAACACAACCGAATTCATCGGCACAAAGCACACGCGAGCTCGTGTTTCCAATCGTGTTGAAGAAACCAAAACGCCAAATGGTTGGTTTGGTTGATAACGGTTCTGCATCATCGATGCTGCGATCAAATAAAATCAACAAAACTGTATCGACGGTATGCGAATTGGTTTGTATTTTGTATTAGCTCTTTCAAAACAACACATAATTATTAAGTTCTCAAATCAGGTTACAGTTTGGTTTGCCGTCGTTTTGCAGAAGGGTATTTTATACCACTTTAATGTTATTTATCATCTCATCGCAAAGTAATTCAACAGCTGGAGATAGCACAGCACATTTGTCATGAGGAAGACTATTTGTTTAGTTATAACTAATCTCATTATTCATATTATGATTTCTTAAAATTAATAGACGGCACTTAGAATGGTATTCCGATGAGTGATATGTCATACTATATTTAAAGGTTATAATTGGCTGATTTTGTAGACCGAAGGTTCGGATACGATTGTTCGCAATCTGTATTATTGAGTAGATCTCTGAACTGTTTGAATTCATTTGATGCAAACATTTCTTTAAGACGGGGTTGCTCGATAAAATGATAATCTAGAAGTACGATGTGTTCTCTATTGGGTCTTCGGAATTAAACTAGGGTAACAGAGGTATTTTGACCACTTCATATATTTTGGCCCACCTAACAAATTTTATGGATTTAACCCACCGTCTGACTGATGGGTCCAGCCAGACCTTTTTCGTTTTACCTTTTTTATATACGAGGTCTGTTCAAAAAGTACCCGGAATTCTCTTTTTCTAAAAAAATATTTATTTATTCGTCTACATCTATATGGTCCCCTTCAAAGTGATCCCCCTAGATATAATACACTTATGCCAGCGTTTTTTCCAGTCTTCGAAACACCCCTGATAGTCACTTTTTGTAATGCTCTGTAGCACTCTCAGCGATTCTGCCTTTATCTCTTCAATCGATGAAAAACGCTGTCCTTTCATGGGTCTCTTCAACTTTGGGAACAGGAAAAAATCACACGGAGCGATATCTGGTGAATAAGGAGGTTGGGGCATTATTAAAGTCTTGTTTTGCGTTTGTTTTTTGATCAAAATTCAACAGTTTTGGAACGAATTTTGCTGCCACTCGTTTCATGCCCAAAACATTTGAAAAAATATGATGGCATGAGCCAACTGATATGCCAACTTCATCAGAAACTTCTCTAATAGTGATTCGGCGATCATCCATAATCATTTTTTCCACTTTTCCCACATTTTCATCGATTATTGACGTGCTGGGTCGACCGGAGCGTTCGTCGTTTTCAACGTCTTCACGGCCATCTTGGAAACGCTTATACCACTTGTAAACACTTGTTTTTTTCATAGCAGACTCACCGTAGGCTCTCTGTAACATTTTGCACACTTGGTTACACTATATTTCTTTTTTCACGCAAAATTTAATACAAATTTTTTGACTCTTCAATTCTTCCATTGTTTAAACTAAAAAAATCGCCGAGCTCAAAAAAACACGTCTACACCAGCCGCTACAAGACAGAATGTAAACAATGAATACAGCTGAAAATTTCACCATACATTAGGGACATATGTACCAACACAATAAAAAAAAATTTTGACCACCGGACTCCCAGACGCGCGCAATGATTAAATTCCGGGAACTTTTTTAACAGACCTCGTATATAAAAATAGGTATAGAATTCGCTCAAACTTTCAAAAAAATTTCCGAGGCCCGGAGGGCCGAATGACATATACCAATCGATTCAGCTCGACGAACTGAGCAAATGTCCGTGTGTGTATGTGTGTGTGTCTGTATGTGTGTTGTCAACTAAGAGGTCGAGATCTCAGAGATGGCCGGACCGATTTTGATCAAACTAGTCGAAAATGAAAGGTCCCCCCTTCACCCAGAACGCTATTGAATGGTTTTGAGATCGAATGTTTACATTTTGAGTTTTAGAAGAGTTTTATGTCAAAATTTTCAATATCTGTCACAATTGACCTTGAAAACAGAATATGTTTTCAGACTTAGATTCCGCACGGTAATAGCTATCCAAGAAAAAAAAAATCCGTCCATTTCCACGGAGATATCGACATTTTTGTGTAAACGACTGTTCCCCCTATTCCAGCAGCAGGAGTTTTGAGCGCTGTATGACAAAGCAATGCTTGGGAGCAACGTAAAACACGATTTTTTGTACTGTTACATACAATTGTTTCTAAGTACCAAAAAGACTGTGTACAGCATCCTTTTTCATGACAATTTGCCTCGGACCGATTTTAGCACGGTTCGTATTTGGCAACATAATCGTTCGAATATGGCATATGTAAACCAGATGATGGCAAAGATGGCAGCATTTTCGAATTGAAAGTAATTCTATAATTATATTGATTTAAACTACTTACAGCAATAAATGCTGGAAGAACATAACTTCCATATACCATACGACTCAATTCGTCGAGATCAGCAAATGCGTGTGTGAAAAATAATTTCCGTTTTCTACAAACTCAGATTCATATGAAAAGTAGTATACTCCCAAATAAGGTTCCCGAATAACGTTTGGATCCGACTTCTGATTGCGGAGCCACTGGATGATATGTGAAACGAAATTAAAATAATGAAATTCATTTTTCTCGTAGATGGCTGAACCGATTTAGATTCAAATAAAATCTTAGAATCATCTATGATTCAAATGAGAGGTCTTAAAATCCTATAAAACATCTTACTTTTTAGTCAGATCCGAATTCTGGTTTTAGAGATACAGGGTGATTAGTATAAAAATGTCCATTTCACATAAATTAATCAGGTTTATCGGGTTTTCAGATTTGGATAGTCGATTACCAAATAAATTTATTTCAGTTCAAGCGTTATTCGTTTTTGGATTTGGAATGTACTCCAAACTTCGCACTACAATTTCTCAAAGATGTCTATTCACCTAAGGAGTATTTAACTGATTTCGGCTACACCGATTTTAGAATTCCAGTTCCAGTATCGAATCGTTTCTCAAAACTCAATCATTTTCTCAAAAAGGCCAAATCGAACTTCCAAAACAAAAATTCAAATTAAAGGACTTAAGGTACCATACAAAATTGGTGAATTTTATCCGATTCTGGAATTACAGATGATGAGTTTTTAAAATTCATACCGATATAGAAGATGTAAATTGTTTGGCGTATTAATTTATGGCCATTCGAATCATTTTGGGTTATGCTAATTCCTGAATACCGGCTCTGGAAGTACCATAAATAATGACGAAAAACTCTAAAGTAAAACTTACTTCGACATCTCATGGAATGTTCAATCGATTGTCACACGTTAAGATTAAAATTCGACACTACTTGCAGTTTCGACATTACAGGGTAATGAGTGATTCAAATCTCAATTTGCCGTTTAAAACGACGATAATTAAAATAATGTCATGAGAACTAAAACACCTAAGAATATCCATGCAAAAACACATGCGTATTGATAAAAAAAGGTATCATCTCACTGCTAGGTGGATTAATCACGTTTTTTACCATCAATTTTATATATTTATAACACATAAATTAATAAAGAATTATAATACATACATGAATACACTTCTAATTTACACCGAAATACGTAAAAAAATACACGTAAATGAATTGGGGTCTGGCCAGACCCATTAGTCAGACCGAAGATATGAAAATATCTGTCAGACGGAGAGTTAACCGATATTAAGTAACTCATGTTGCATCAACTTGTAACTTATCACATGAAATTACCTATTGAGGAAGGGTTTTTCAAAGATATTACAACATTTGGTGGATATGTTGACAAAGTTGGCCAAAATATAATAAATCCTAAAATGGGCCAAAATACCTCTGTTACCCTAATATCTGCCAAAATGCTATCCAGCGGTCCAAGGGTGATCATGTGACAAGGTTATGCACGATTTTTACAAACTTAGATTTAAATGAAAAGTCTTACAAACTGAGAACGCTATAGAACTTGATCAAGATCTGATATTCAATTCTGGAATATCAGTAAATATGTGCAAAAATTTTGTTTTAAGACCGTGTTTCTATACTAGACAATGAACAAAATCGAAATTTTTCACAAAGTCAAACCTTTCCACTCTAACTGCTTTCAAACCGTTTGTTTGAAGTCGGTTTCGAACCTAGTTTCAACGAGTCAAACCTGGTTTTTATATCAGGATTGCTAAGTGCGAACCCAAGATAGTTTTGTGAATAGTGTTTGTTTGATAAAACTACCCTCGGTCAGTTTCAGTTTTCTCAAGCGAAAGCGACATTACAAACTTAGACTAAAACGAATGGTCCTATGGTCCCATAGCCTGCTATTCAATTGCATAGATATCCGACGTCTGGTTGCGGAGTTACAATGCAATATGTTCAAATTTATGAGAAAATGGGCACTCATTTTTGTTCGGAAATTTCTTAACCGATTTTCACAATCTAAGATGCAAATTAAATTTGTCGAAACTTGTTAAAAAGTCCTCGAAAAGTCAACCCGGATCCGACTTCCGGTTCTAGAATTACAACCCCTTTAAGTAAATATCTATTATCTTAAAAAATAAACCAAAGCGGCTGTCTCAGTCAGGTAATACAAACAAACGTTGTTTTACTGTCCGACGTTTCGGCTTTTGATGAGATTTTTTTTGCAAAGAGCAAAAAGTCCATTGTTTATAGTTCAAATGTCGATGTCTGACGCTACGTTGTCATCGAGATTTATTCTATAAACAATAGACTTCTTTTTCAATATTGACAAGCAGATTCTAAAGCTGTAATTCTGTTCGAGAAAATGGTAGAAGAAAAGTTCAACACAATTTGATTGATATTGAAGTTTAAAAGTAAATATATAACAATAAAAACAGATTTTCACAAAAAAAAATTTCAAAATTTGACTCTGTATTGCAGCAGTTCCGGTACGTTTCGCGACTGGTGAGCACTCCGGTAGCCACTTGAACCCTATTAAATATCACCTCAGGCTGGCGTGCAGCACAATTCCGTGAATTTCGATGTTGTCACTACTGGTGTACCGTGCTGTACGAATATTAAATATTCAATTTTACTACCCGAAAAAGAAAGCAGACAGGCGCAAATTTTTATCGGCTCATTTTACACCGGTTTTAACATGACGCTGGGTTGCCGCTACTCGGACCGTGGCAGATCGTGTTTCCGACCCGCAACGGTTTAATGGCTGGTTAGATAGAGCTTTTAGGGTTTTCTGCTTGGCAAATCCTGGTTGGCGCAATAACTTTATCCAACATTGGAAATCAGCAGCAGCCAAGAGGAAACCGGCTCAGCTAGCGAACAGTTTTAATCAATTTTTCTCCCCATTATTCCTTAATTACCATGAATGTATCGCGGTACCGGTTCTGTGTCTAGTAATGGCATAAATTTGTTCAATATCATTCACGCCTTTATGAATCACGAGAATAACCCGGACCCAATCAAGCCTCACATAGCTGTGGAGACCGCTACATCTGGCACGTCGTCCCCACAACCTTGGCTAATGCGCCATTACTCGCCGCACGAACACCGCCGGAGCCAGCACAGGCACGGTTAGAGAAACGCCATCCCTGTCCCAGCGTTGGGGTTGGTTTCTTTCGAAACTTGTAAACCCCCCCCCCCCCCCCTCCATCTACGGGCTCCCTTGGGTCCCGACGGAGGCACGGGCTCTCCCCTGGCTACGGCACTTTTAATAACTTTCAAATTTTACCACCGTGTATAAATCATATTAATAATAATTTATTACTAATTATTATCGCTCGTCGTCTTTTCGCCGGGAACACGCGATGCTTCGTGTTTTACACCACATAGTTTTTAGTGCTGGCAAGAATCTGCTCGGGTCCTCCGTTGATGCGGTGCTAATAATGACGGCGATGGTTCTCGGTAGCATCTTTTCACCATTTCTCCGGTTGTCCGTCGTCGTCGGAAATAAAGGAACCCGCTGAGAGCGCGTACCGGTCAGCGATGAAAAACGGGGCAAGAATGCCATTGGCTGACCCCGGATTCTGTAACCGAACCGACACCGGAAAGTAGTAAACTCTGCAGGTATTAACCGGCAGAAACTGCAGGTAACCGAACGGCAGTGCAGTGCGGTTGGCCGGCGATTGCAGTTTTTCATAGTCCGTCGTGATTTTAGCGCTAAAAAGTAATTTACCCTGAACGAACGTATGGCAGGATAAAAGCTGAAACAGAATGCTGTGCACCCGACGCAGCGTCACAGCCGATTGATGATTGATACGATTGAAAAGGGTAGGACCGATGTCACGCAACCCCAATCAGACAGCAATTCGTCCTGTATGAGTATGACGCAATATCTGCGACGCAACATTCTGTGCTGGTCTTTGTTCGATGAAGCTTAGCGGTTGATGTGGATCGGTAAACACCCTTTTGCTTACTCAGTGACTTTTTCTTTTATTATGGGAACATGTATGCAATCTGCCTGGTGCACAATTGTCGCTCATTTAACATTGCACGGAAGAATGGAGCACTCCCCTGATCGGAGGATATCTGGATTATGGCGTTCGTTTTCTTTGTTAGTGGAATGTCCGGGAACATAAGGGTATTGTTAAATTAATACAGCTGGTAGCTAGTGCGGTCACGCGGCTTCACTTGCACCAACAGTAGACTTTAAGTTCAGTTCGATTGAACGACTCTCTTCTTTAACTGCGCTGAAGTAATACCATAAGAATTTAGTATTTAAAGTGATGTGGTATTATGCGATATGAAGGAAAGCCACCAGGACTCGTTAGTGCATGAACCGATATGATTATTATGGCTGAAAGTGAACAAAAGATTTAAAGCACCTGTAAGCAGACACACTTACACGTATTCCACATCCAGTGCATAGATGAAGCATCCTGCTCGAAACCGATTTCGAACCAGTGGTTAAAAGAATCTATTATGGTTTTAAAAATGGTGATTTGGGATTGCGCAACTTTAGAATTCTGCAAACTAAAACAAATTTTTTTTTATGTCAAATGTCTTAGAATGGAATGAAACGTCAAAATCTCAGAAAAAAACCTGTTTTAATCCACCTAGTAGTGTAATGATGCCTTTCTCATGTACATATAATATGGTGGTATTCTATTCAAAATTTTTCTCTTCGATTTTTGAAAGAAATCAAGAGATTGTTTATGCATAACATACAGAATAAAACAGTGCCTTGATTGCGTAAATCATCCTTAAGAAAACGAAGTGGGTTCACTATTATATGCACTTCCGGCACCGGAACCCGAGAACCGGTATAACCAAAGTCGGTTCGTACGGCCAACAACTAACATGACACACAAACTCTACTAGTACGCACTCTAAATTACGATTTAAGTGTTTATTGCATCCGAAAATATTTTAAGTGACGGTGTACAATATTGAACACCCTTTACCCTATAACTCCGGAACCGGAAGTCGGATTCGGATGAAATTCAGGAATTTCGTATGGAACCGAAACCGAACCTTTAATTTGAATCAAAGTTTGTTTAAATCGGTCAAACCATCTCTGAGAAAAGTGAGTGAGATCCATTTTGGTGTATATGACCACTACTTCTGGTACTTCCGGAACCGGATACCGGGAACCAGGATAACCGGAGTCGGTTTGTTTAGTTGCCTACTGATAATGACTATCGATTTGTGTAGTTTTAAGACCAGTTTAGAAAAAATTTCACGTGTTTTGTTTCGCCGGTTTAAGTGACGGTGTACAATATTGAACACACTTTACCCTATAACTCCGGAACCGGAAGTCGGATCCGGGTGAAATTCAAGAATTCCGTATGGGACCGAAAGGCCTTTCATTTGAATCGAAGTTTGTGGAAATCGGTCAAACCATCGCTGAGAAAAGTGAGTGAGATATATTTTAGAATATATGACCACTATTTCTGGTACTTCCGGAACCGGATACCGGGAACCAGGTTAGCCTGAATCGGTTTGTTTAGTTGCCTACTGATAATTACTATCGATTTGTGTAGTTTTTAGACCAGGTTAGAATTTTTTTACGTGTTTTGATTCGCCGGTTTAAGTGACGGTGTACAATATTGAACACATTTTACCCTATAATTCCGGAACCGGAAGTCGGATCCGGATGAAATTCAGGAACTCCGTATGGGACCGGAAGACCTTTCATTTGAGTCTAAGTTTGTGGAAATCGGTCAAACCATCGCTGAGAAAAGTGAGTGAGATCCATTTTGGTATATATGACCACTATTTCCGGTACTTCCGGAACCGGATACCGGGAACTAGGATAGCCGGAATCGGTTTGTTTAGTTGCCCAATGATAATGACTATCGATTTGTGTAGTTTTGAGACCAGTTTAGAAAAACTTTCACGTGTTTTGTTTCGCCGGTTTAAGTGACGGTGTACAATATTGAACACACTTTACCCTATAACTCCGGAACCGGAAGTCGGATCCGGGTGAAATTCAAGAATTCCGTATGGGACCGAAAGGCCTTTCATTTGAATCGAAGTTTGTGGAAATCGGTCAAACCATCGCTGAGAAAAGTGAGTGAGATATATTTTAGAATATATGACCACTATTTCTGGTACTTCCGGAACCGGATACCGGGAACCAGGTTAGCCTGAATCGGATTGTTTAGTTGCCTACTGATAATTGCTATCGATTTGTGTGGTTTTGAGAGCAGTTTAGTAATTTTTTTACGTTTTTTGGTTCGCCCGTTTAAGTGACGGTGTACAATATTGAACACCCTTTACTCCGGAACCGGAAGTCGGATTCGGATGAAATTCAGGAATTTCGTATGGAACCGAAACCGAACCTTTAATTTGAATCAAAGTTTGTTTAAATCGGTCAAACCATCTCTGAGAAAAGTGAGTGAGATCCATTTTGGTGTATATGACCACTACTTCTGGTACTTCCGGAACCGGATACCGGGAACCAGGATAACCGGAGTCGGTTTGTTTAGTTGCCTACTGATAATGACTATCGATTTGTGTAGTTTTAAGACCAGTTTAGAAAAATTTTCACGTGTTTTGTTTCGCCGGTTTAAGTGACGGTGTACAATATTGAACACACTTTACCCTATAACTCCGGAACCGGAAGTCGGATCCGGGTGAAATTCAAGAATTCCGTATGGGACCGAAAGGCCTTTCATTTGAATCGAAGTTTGTGGAAATCGGTCAAACCATCGCTGAGAAAAGTGAGTGAGATATATTTTAGAATATATGACCACTATTTCCGGTACTTCCGGAACCGGATACCGGGAACCAGGTTAGCCTGAATCGGTTTGTTTAGTTGCCTACTGATAATTACTATCGATTTGTGTGGTTTTTAGACCAGGTTAGAATTTTTTTACGTGTTTTGATTCGCCGGTTTAAGTGACGGTGTACAATATTGAACACATTTTACCCTATAATTCCGGAACCGGAAGTCGGATCCGGATGAAATTCAGGAACTCCGTATGGGACCGGAAGACCTTTCATTTGAGTCTAAGTTTGTGGAAATCGGTCAAACCATCGCTGAGAAAAGTGAGTGAGATCCATTTTGGTATATATGACCACTATTTCCGGTACTTCCGGAACCGGATACCGGGAACTAGGATAGCCGGAATCGGTTTGTTTAGTTGCCCAATGATAATGACTATCGATTTGTGTAGTTTTGAGACCAGTTTAGAAAAACTTTCACGTGTTTTGTTTCGCCGGTTTAAGTGACGGTGTACAATATTGAACACACTTTACCCTATAACTCCGGAACCGGAAGTCGGATCCGGGTGAAATTCAAGAATTCCGTATGGGACCGAAAGGCCTTTCATTTGAATCGAAGTTTGTGGAAATCGGTCAAACCATCGCTGAGAAAAGTGAGTGAGATATATTTTAGAATATATGACCACTATTTCTGGTACTTCCGGAACCGGATACCGGGAACCAGGTTAGCCTGAATCGGATTGTTTAGTTGCCTACTGATAATTGCTATCGATTTGTGTGGTTTTGAGAGCAGTTTAGTAATTTTTTTACGTTTTTTGGTTCGCCCGTTTAAGTGACGGTGTACAATATTGAACACCCTTTACTCCGGAACCGGAAGTCGGATTCGGATGAAATTCAGGAATTTCGTATGGAACCGAAACCGAACCTTTAATTTGAATCAAAGTTTGTTTAAATCGGTCAAACCATCTCTGAGAAAAGTGAGTGAGATCCATTTTGGTGTATATGACCACTACTTCTGGTACTTCCGGAACCGGATACCGGGAACCAGGATAACCGGAGTCGGTTTGTTTAGTTGAATACTGATAATGACTATCGATTTGTGTAGTTTTAAGACCAGTTTAGAAAAATTTTCACGTGTTTTGTTTCGCCGGTTTAAGTGACGGTGTACAATATTGAACACACTTTACCCTATAACTCCGGAACCGGAAGTCGGATCCGGGTGAAATTCAAGAATTCCGTATGGGACCGAAAGGCCTTTCATTTGAATCGAAGTTTGTGGAAATCGGTCAAACCATCGCTGAGAAAAGTGAGTGAGATATATTTTAGAATATATGACCACTATTTCCGGTACTTCCGGAACCGGATACCGGGAACCAGGTTAGCCTGAATCGGTTTGTTTAGTTGCCTACTGATAATTGCTATCGATTTGTGTGGTTTTGAGACCAGTTTAGTATTTTTTTACGTGTTTTGATTCGCCGGTTTAGGTGACGGTGTACAATATTGATCACCCTTTACCCTATAACTCCGGAACCGGAAGTCGGATCCGGATGAAATTCAGGAATTCCGTATGGGACCGAAAGACCTTTAATTTGAATCAAAGTTTGTTTAAATCGGTCAAACCATCGCTGAGAAAAGTGAGTGAGATATATTTTAGAATATATGACCACTATTTCCGGTACTTCCGGAACCGGATACCGGGAACCAGGATAGCCGGAATCGGTTTGTTTAGTTGCCTACTGATAATGACTATCGATTTGTGTAGTTTTGAGACCAGTTTAGAAAAATTTTCACGTGTTTTGTTTCGCCGGTTTAAGTGACGGTGTACAATATTGAACACACTTTACCCTATAATTCCGGAACCGGAAGTCGGATCCGGATGAAATTCAGGAATTCCGTATGGGACCACGAGACCTTTCATTTGAATCCTAGTTTGTCAAAATCAGCCATCTCCGAGAAAACCTAGTGAGATTATTTGACTCATACACACACACATACATACACACACACAGCTCGATGAACTGAGTCGAATGGAATATGACACTTGGCCCTCCGGGCCAATTTTCACTAGTCGGTTTTTCAAGTGATTGCATAACCTTTCTATATGAGAAAGGCAAAACGATATTTGAGTTCCTTCCGAAATCCAATATGGCGACTTCCGGCTTATCGATATTCCTTGAAAACCCTTACGATAAGAATATTTTTGGTACGGTTTAGATGATTAGATATCAGAAAACGATGTTGGAGGTCGATCAGAAATTTCAGATGAAGTGCCATTCGAATCAGTTCATTTGGATTCTTATATGGCTATTCGAATCTGTGTGTGTATCACAAATAGAGTCACTCAATTTTCATTGAGATGGCTGAATCAATTTTAATAAACTTAGATTAACACAGACAGAAATAATGTCACTCACTTCTCTCGAAGAAGGCTGAACCAATTCCCACCATCTTAAATTCAACTGATCAAATGGTCCTAAGGTGCCATAAAACCTCTGCCTTTTATTCAGATTCAACTTTTGGTTCCAGAGATACAGAGTAATTAGTGTACAAAGAGTATTTTTTCATCACTTGATGAGTAGCCTTCAAATTTACTAGTTTGCAGATCATGGTAGTCAATGGGCAATCAAACTCGTATTAATTTCACCGACACTCGGTTTTCGGAGCCAGATGTACCGGAAATATAAGTAAAAAACTATTAATTGGAATCTCTTATAATTCATAATTTATAATTTTACGTATCGATTTTCATTCACATAATTAAATGAAAGCGGTTATTGAATTATTTCGGTAGTAGCGGAAACAGTATATGGAATACTTCGAAATAAAGCTCACTTCCTTTTGTAAAACCAATTTACACAGACTCAAATTATTCAAATATAAGGACTTACAGTGTCATATTTAATTGCTCAATTTTATCCGAGTCCAGCTTCCTGTTCTGGAAATACAGGATGATGAGTTTTTAAAATTTCACACTGCCATGAAAAAACAATGATACAAAAAACTGTAAAAAATCTTCTGAGTTGGGTTGTAAACTGTTCCAATTTGTAGGTCATGTTAGTTGATGGTCAAGCGAACCATATTTGGTTGAATTGTTCCCTGGATTCCGGTACTGGAAATAATGATCAAAAGCATCAAAACGTAACTCGTTTTGACAACCTGTAGAAAGCTTAAACGGTTTTCACACACATATATGCAAATTCCGGAATAGTTTTTGTTATCCGAGGGGGATAAAAATTCAAACCGTAGTTTCAATCGAAAGTGCAGGAAACCTAAAAATTCTTCTAAATTAGGCTTAAAACATTTTCATTTTGCAATTTATATTTGTTGGTGGTTAAATGAATCGAATTCCATTAGAAAGGTCCCCAGTTACTCGGTTCCGGAAGTACCTGGAATAGTGGCCAACATCATTAAAATGGAGCCCCCTTGATTATCTCATACATGCCTGTTTCTTACCTCAACCAAAACAATGAAACTAGACCTCTAATATGATCCAATGTTAATGTTCCTAGCAGTTTATCAATTGATGGGAACCAGCAGACAAACCCTCCCATTTTCATCCCCGGGGAGACTTCATTTTCAACCCCTAGAAAGATGTATATTTATCTTGGTACGAAACGTGTTAACGAAGATAGTTTCAAGTGGGAAAGATAAACGTCGCACGCTTCTGGAACCAAAAGAGCTATCCTGCTCTTCACTGCAGAGGCCAATACATAGTGCTGTGGTTCAAAATGGTGGCAGGAGAAACCCGGCATATAATAATACCTTCCTCATTTCCATAACTTTTCCCGTTTGAACGAGTTTTGCGACCGTCTACTAGAATTAATCAAACTTCGACGAACTAACCAAACTTTGAAGCCTCACACTTTGAAATATATGAAACATGTTTTGAAACCGATCCTTTGAATTTAGTTTCTTGACTTTACCTGAACTCATTCCACTTCTCAAACACGTTCAATAAATTCGTTTATTTTTTGCTCTCTTACTAGAATTTGAAGAAGCACTCTAATTTATTTAAATTATATAGAAATCTTCAATAATTCACATGCTGATGTTAGGACACTGCGACAGAAACACCACAGACACAGGCCTCGAAATCGAAACTGTCCCTTTTCAAGAGAGCTTTTAAAAGGAAGCGTGTAAAAATCCATCATACCAAAATACTATGCTGAAGAGCTACTGTATTCAATATTTCAATCACTCAGAAATGATTGTTTTGAAAATTGTGTCCAATTTTGATTTCAAGTGTCATTTCATCGAGCTTCGTTCAAAATTCCAACGATTGGAATATGGCGCAAAATAGACTACACAAAAATATCGATATCGCAATGAATAGTTGACGGATTATTACGATCTATGGCTCGTTTGATTTGTTTTACGATAAGGTATATAAACCCTATTTAGTTTTCAAGGTCATTTGAGACAGATATTGTAAAAAAACTGCAAATTTTGATATAAAAGTTTGTATAACTCAAAAAGTAATCATCAGTTCTAAAAAGAAAAGCCCTTTCTAAACCACTTAATGGTGTGATAATATCTTTCTCGTGCCATTTAAACAGTCTTATCAAATAGCCTAATAGTAGCTTTTAAACTAGTGCAATTCTTTCGAAAATAATTCTTTTATCTTCGAGAATTTTTATGGCATTGAAAAACACTGGTATTTGTCGAATACGTCACATATAACATTGCATCTTTCGAAATCGAAATGTTCGTAATTACTCTTCCAAATTTGATTGACATTGTTAGACTTCAAAGAAGCCAATGTCTATAGAAAATGGTTGAGTCATCTTCGAGAAAATTCAGCCAATGAAAAATGTGCGGCTATTCATTTACCTCATTTATACCATTCTAGTTTTGGAACCAGAAGTTCAGCCAAAAAAGCCATTTGATCTTTGGTGCATCATTCAAAATATAGTTTTCAAATAAACCTAGACTTGATAAAATCGGCTAAGCGAAGTCAGATAAAATTGAGTAATAAAAAACAACTTTTTTTGTCGCTTACATCACTTATACCATTATATCTCCGGAACCGGAAGTGCCGGCAATATGATCTTCGAACTCGATAAACAAGTAGCTTTCAAACGAGTCTAAGCTTTTTAAAATCGGTTTTACCATCTCTAAGAAAAATACGCGGTAAAAAACAATGCATTGTGTCACTTACGTCACCTATATCATCATATCTCCGGAACTAGGAGTCACAGCCATTTGACCTTCGAACTTGATCAACGGCTCAATAGTAGCTTTCAAACGAGCCTAAGTTTGTTAAAACCGATTCAGCCATCTCTGAGTAAATTGAGCGGTACAAATATCTTCGAAAAGTGCACACACAGATTTTCCGATCTCGTCGAACTGAGTCGAATGATATATAACACTACGGATCTACGAGACTTCCTTCGAAAGTCGATTTTTATAGCAATTCTACCTTTCTATAGAAAAAAGCCAAACAAAACGGAATACTTCCAGGAAGATCTTTCATTTGCAACTGGTCCGATCCTAGTTTTACGCCTTTTTGTTCTGTACACACATACAGACACCCACACAGACCTTTACTCAATTCGTCGAGCTGAACCGATTGGTATATGAGACTCGGCCCTTCGGACCTTGGAAAAATTGTCCAAAGTATGAGCGAATTCTATACCTATTTTTATGTATATAAAAAACAGGTGAAAACATAGAAAAAGTTATGAATATTACAGATGACATAACTCTATAAACGATACAATTCATAACTACTTAACTTTCCGAATGGCGCAAAATTTCACTCGCTCATAATTTGACAGGTTCGGCTAATTTTTACTCGGCTACCAAACCACTGTACGGATTTATATGGATCAATTATTCATCGAGCGGATATGGGCTTCTGTGGTTCAGTCGATTAACTTACGTGCTTTGTTATAGTTCTCGGTTCAAGTCGCGCTGTTGCTAAAGATCTTTTGTTTTTTATTTCATTCGATTTCAAACTTCTGCCATTTTCAAATCACACAATTTTCCATGTTCTTGAATAAAAATCTGTGGGAAATACGATGCTCGATTTATGTGCACCGTAAAAGATGTAAAATCACAAGACTTTCTCGAACTGTGAAGATGAAAGGACCTAACAAAGAGAACACGATTTTTTGGTTCAAAATTAACTTTATTCATCAACGTAATATTCGTCAAGAACAACGCAATCATTCCAACGCCGCTCTAACTTTTCAATTCCACTTTTGTAGAACGATTAATCTTTTGCCTCAAAATATTCCTTCATTTTCAATTTATCACCGGCTAGCTTTTTTCAGGTCTGCGAACATCCAGTAGTCGCCGAGAGCCAAATCTGCAGAATACGAAGGATGTGGGAGCAATTCGAAGTTCAATTAATGTAGTTTTGCTATTGTTTTTATTGATTTGTGACACGTTGTGTTGTCTTGATGAAACAAAAAAAAATCTTTATCATATGCGGTCGTTTCTTTACAATTTCAGCCTCCAAATGCTGTAATAACATGTATGTATAACATTCGCTGTTAATAGTTTATTCTTTCTCAAGATATTCGATAAATATTACATCTCGCACATCCCAAAATACCGAGGCCATAACATTTCCAGTCGAGGTTCACCAGTTGTTTTCCACTCAGATGACTATCGTTTTTATTCCGGAATGAAGCGATGAATCCTTGTTCCATCCATCGGCACATATCGACGAAAAAACTCCGGTTTATTACGTTTAAACATGTCTAAATACTGCTCAGAATTATTAACACATTTTTCCCATCAAGAAACAGTGTAAAATTAAAACAGGAAATTGTTTTTGATTCATTGTTCTGAAAATAACAAAAGTAGCGTCACTCTCAGCACAATAACCCACAAACGAATGAATAGAATATCATGGAATTCAAACAGCTGTCTTTTAAAGGTTAGTATTAATTTAAAAAAGGTGACTGCAGTAAAACTAGCGTCATTTATATGTTAGGCCCGGGACTGTTACATATCTTTGTCGGGCGAGCGATAGAGAGAAAATATACTAATTATTCACTGTAGCCTGTGGATGTTTGCTTGCGAATTGTCTTATGAGATGTGTTGATTGTCATCCCTGGACAGGTGCAGTAATTGGAGAAGGTTTGCATGCTCGAGTCCTGTATGAAAAAAGCAACTTTTATGCAATCCTTGTTAATTTGTCAAATCACCTGGCGTTTCCCAATTTGTTTTCCGTTGAGTATTGATAAAAAGTGAAGTGAAGTAAGCGATTACGTAATCACTAATTTTAACAGCGGTTTATTTACCTTGGCTTGTCCCGGGATGGCGGTTCAATGCATAGGGCGCTGGTCATACAAACCAGTTGTCGTATGTTCGAGCCTCGACCTGGAAGGATTCGTAGTGTCAGTAGAATCGTAGCACCAGCCATGCACTGGTTCTGTACACTCTGAATCGACTGCGAAGTCTGTTGAAACAGAAGGTCAAATTCCGCTACAGAAATGTAATACCAAGGCTTTGATTTTATTTACCTTGGCGCCCACTTTCTGTGGAAAAAAATCACGGTGTTTTGTGCCTTAAGCCAAAGTTATTCCAAATGGAAGCCAAGAGGAGAGAAAAAATTCTGAACACACACTTTGACCTGGACAATCAGATAATGAAATCGCACAAAAATACGCTGCTACTCGCAGTACCGTTCGAAGAATTTGTTTGCGAGCAGAATATCGCTCTTACCGAGCCAGCAAGCAATCAAACAGAAGTTTCGTCACCAAAGCTCGAGCTCGGAAATTGTACCAGCAGGTTTTGACGAAGTACTAACGATGCCTACTCATCGACGATGTAACCTACGTCAAAATGGATTTCGGACAGCTTCCTAGACAAAAATTCTGTATGGGGAAGGCACGAGGCGATGTTCCTGTGAAGTTTAAGTTTTCGACAAAAAAAACTGATGATTAGGCAAGGGATGTGCAGCTGCGGAGCAAAGACCAAAATGTGCGTGACGAATAAGACGATAGACTCGAAGCTGGTACAAGGAAAAAACCGTGTACTACCTTTCATAAATGCCCATGAAGGTCCCGTGAAGTTTTGGAAAGATTTGGCGAGTTACCACTACAGCCAGGAAGTCATCCAGTGGTATCGCATTAATAACGTAGATTTCATCGATAAAAACATTCCGGCAGTCCGACAGTCCGGCAGCCCGGCAGCCCAACACTGCCGCCCAAGGCTCATAAATTATCTTCACCATTATCTTATCTATATATATAAAAATGGATGTAAGTTTGTATGTTTGTAACGCGATAACTTCGGAACTACTGAACGGATTGCCACCAAACTTGGCACAGGTACTTCTTGTATTTCAGAGATGGTTTAGGGAGTATTTTTATATGGGAGGGAGCCTAGCACATGTCATAAACAAGGGGGGGTCATAGAAAAATTCATATAACTTGACAAGAATCGATACGTTTTGAAGACCGTAGAACCATTTTGCATACCTTAGATATGACTTTATGGGGGGTGGATGTAGCAAGTGCCTTTAAATAGGGGGGTGTAATGTTTAAAACGGCATAAGCTCGAAACTAGTGAACGGATTGCCACCAAACTTGGCACAGATACTTCTTGCTCCTCTGAGATGGTCATAAGCGTATTTCTACGGGGGGAAGGGGCGTAGTAAGTGTTCTTAACAGGGGGAGCTTATGAAAAAATTTGTTTAATTTGACGAGAATCGATACTTTTTTAAGACCATAGAAACATTTTGCATATATTAGATATGATTATATGGGGGGTGGATGTAGCAAGTGCCTTTAAGAAGGGGGGTGTAATGTTTGTAATGGCATAAATTCAAAACTACTGAACGGATTGCTATTAAACCTGGTACATGTACTTCTTGCTCTTCAGATATGGTTATAAGAATATTTCCATGGGGGGAAGGAGCGTAGCAAGTGTCCTTAACAAAGATGGTCATTAAAAATATTATCTAATTTGACGAGAATCGGTACTTTTTGAAGACACTTTTTGCACAACTTAGATATGATTATAAGGATATTCTGTGGGGAGAGGGTGTAGTAAGGGCCTCTAAAAAAGGAGTGTAATGTTTTAACGGCATAACTCCAGAACTATTGCACGAATTGCTATAAAATTTGGTACAGTTATTTCAAGCTCTTAAGAAATAGTCATAAAGAAATTTTTTATAGGGGAGGAAGCGTAGCAAGTATCATTAATAGGGAGGGCATGAAAAAATTCATGAAATTTGACAATAATCGATAATTTCTGAAGATCATGCAAACATTTTCCATACCTTAGATATGATATATATATATATATATATCATATATATATATATATATATATATATATATATATATATATATATATATATATATATATATATATATATATATATATATATATATATATATATATATATATATATATATATATATATATATATATATATATATATATATATATATATATATATATATATATATATATATATATATATATATATATATATATATATATATATATATATATATATATATATATATATATATATATATATATATATATATATATATATATATATATATATATAATATATATATATATATATATATATATATATATATATATATATATATATATATATATATATATATATATATGGGGAGTGGATGTGGCAAGTGCATTTAAAAAGGGGGATGTAACGGCATAACTCCGACACTACTGAACGGATTGCTATCACACTTGGCATAGCTGCTTTTAGTTCTTCAGAGATAGTTGTAGGGGTATTTTTATGGGGGAGAGAGCGTAGCAAGTATCCTTAACAGGGGTCATGAAAAAATTTATTTAATTTGACGAGAATCGATACTTTTTGGAGACCATAGATACTTTTTGTGCAACTTAGGGTATTCGTATGGGGTGGATGTACAGGGTGATTTTTTAAGAGCTTGAGAACTTTTTTAAACAATAAAACGCATAAAATTTGCAAAATCTCATCGGTTCTTTATTTTAAACGTTAGATTGGTACATGACATTTACTTTTTGAAGATAATTTCATTTAAATGTTGACCGCGGCTGCGTCTTAGGTGGTCCATTCGGAAAATCCGCTTTTTTATCGACAAATTTTGTTCAGCGATGAGGCTCATTTCTGGTTGAATGGCTACGTAAATAAGCAAAATTGCCGCATTTGGAGTGAAGAGCAACCAGAAGCCGTTCAAGAACTGCCCATGCATCCCGAAAAATGCACTGTTTGGTGTGGTTTGTACGCTGGTGGAATCATTGGACCGTATTTTTTCAAAGATGCTGTTGGACGCAACGTTACAGTGAATGGCGATCGCTATCGTTCGATGCTAACAAACTTTTTGTTGCCAAAAATGGAAGAACTGAACTTGGTTGACTTGTGGTTTCAACAAGATGGCGCTACATGCCACACAGCTCGCGATTCTATGGCCATTTTGAGGGAAAACTTCGGAGAACAATTCATCTCAAGAAATGGACCGGTAAGTTGGCCACCAAGATCATGCGATTTGACGCCTTTAGACTATTTTTTGTGGGGCTACGTCAAGTCTAAAGTCTACAGAAATAAGCCAGTAACTATTCCAGCTTTGGAAGACAACATTTCCGAAGAAATTCGGGCTATTCCGGCCGAAATGCTCGAAAAAGTTGCCCAAAATTGGACTTTCCGAATGGACCACCTAAGACGCAGCCGCGGTCAACATTTAAATGAAATTATCTTCAAAAAGTAAATGTCATGTACCAATCTAACGTTTAAAATAAAGAACCGATGAGATTTTGCAAATTTTATGCGTTTTATTGTTTAAAAAAGTTCTCAAGCTCTTAAAAAATCACCCTTTAGTACGTCCCTCTAAAAAGGGGATGTAATGTTTGTAACGGCGCAACTCCGGAACTACTGAACGAATTGCTATCAAATTTAGCACAGGTACTTCTTGCTCTTCAGGAATGATCATTAGGACATTTTCAGGGAGGAAAGTGTGTAGGAAGTGTCCTTAACATGGAGGGAGAGGGTCAACGACGAAATTTGAATAGAATCGACATTTAGACTAAATAAATAAATAATATTTAAGTTTCAGCATAACTACGAAACAACTAAACGAATCACCATCAAGTTTGTCACATGTACCAAAGGTGGGAATCGATCTTTTTTGAAAAGCCCAGATACTTTCTATACTACTCAGGGTAATCATGGAGGAGATCTGTAGTAAGTTCACTGACAAAAAGGAAGTTGAATCAAAATAGATTCTAAGGTTATTTTGAGGATGAGGGAGTGTAGCAAGTGCTCCGAACATGGAAAGTGTAAGGGAAAATTTATCGGGTTTTACGCAAAATTGGTACTTTTTTAGGAATACAGTATATTTCTAGCAACTAGTGATTGAAATAAGTTTACAACATTCGTATTAACTGAATCATTATTCTATAGGTTTTCCTCTCAGGTGCACTACTAAAATTATTGAAGCCTTGGTAAAATAAATTATATAAAAATGTTATTCTATAGTACGAATGAAGTTATGATGTTAAACAGCCTTTCGTTATAAAATAATCATTATCAGATGGAAAATTTTGAGCAATTACGTGAAAATCATGATGTCATAAAAAGTTTCATGAAGAGGTGGCAGTAGCAAGTGTTTCTAGCCATGGGAGCCAAAGGCATTGTAGATCGAATGTGATGAGGAAGTACGGAAGTACGTTACAAACACATATACACAATAACTCAAGTACGTTAGCACATATACATATGAAACTCGGAGATTACTTAGAACACGGAACGACCGAAATTAGCTCTGCGCCTAATTCGTATTACTGTTTTTGAATTAGTTGATTCTAACAACAAAATTTCCAAAATAACTATAAAATTAGTTAAAATGTAGAATTTACTGTGCTGAAAAAAACTCTTATTTTTAGAGAATGTGTTTAGTTGGCGAATATTCTGGACACAAACCAGCAATATTTCAATCCAACACGAAATTCTCATTGACAACTAATTTCGTTATTAAAATCAGAAACTTTGATTCTATTTATCTATCACCGTCATTACTGAAGGACAGCAGTGTCAAAGCAAAACAATCCATTAAAAAGCTAAAAGGGACAGTCTTGTTGAAACTGCTCGCAAATTGTTTAGATGTTTTTCGCATGTGTTACGTAAACTGTTAGTGGAAAGTGTATTTATTCAGAATTTGTGCGCACTTGAAGCGATTGTGCGTAATAATGTTTTTACGCGGAACAGTGATGTGAATTTCGAATGTTTCACTCTAATTGTGATGAAGGTTTTTTGTATCTTCAAACCTTCCGAGCTGCGCCGTCCGGTGTACTATTTGTATTCGGTTTTTGTTTTCCGAGTGCTCAAAGTTTTCAGTGAGAATGAAGAAACAGTGATTTAGAAGAAAAAAAATTCAAAAAGATGTTTACGTTTCGTTTATGTCTTTTTCTCCAACACAACATCGTATTTATACCTGCCAATATAGAAAAGACAACCGCGTCTGAATTTTTTTCGGCAGTAGTGTGCCATCTAGTGGCTAGTAGTCATTAAGGTGTTACCGTTTCGGTGACAGGGCGCCATATAGCTGCAGATTGCAGAAGCCAATTCAACCATTCATATTGGTTGAAAACAACATTATATTTCTTTAATTCAACTAAAAAATTAGTTGACTGGATATGAAGTGTGCCTTAGCTAAGAAATGACAGTACGTTTAATTTGTGAATTCAACTAAAAAAAATAGTCATTTCAACAAATATTTTATTATTATTAAGGGAATGAGAATAAAAAATCTAAATCAGCAAAAGTAAGATTTTTTTAGTTGTCTCAAAAAATAACTAACTAAAATCAGCAAATCAACTAAATTTTTCGCGAAAATGCTGATTTCGGTCGTTCCGTGAAGGTATTTACAGACAGAAAGGCCTCTTACAAAAGGGTTCAAATATAAAACTGACACAATTTGTCGAGAATACCGTCAAAATTATGATTATTGTGAGATCTGAGATGGGACACTGACCATTCGCAATCTGAACATGAACGAAGTATTGTTTAATCGGGTTGCCATCTAAGTTATATGTCACTACAATCACAAATTTTTTGAACCCCTGATTAAACACAAATTTTTGAACCCCTGATTAAAGAGAAAAATACTAGAAACTTGACGTATTCTGAGCTCAAAGATTTTTTAACTATAAAATGTCAAAGTTTTGGAACACTGTGAAATTCCTAAAACCTCTACCGAGTGCCATAATCAATCGTCATAACAAATAAATAAGAGTAGTACTTCAGTAAAGCATCTTGCAGCAATTGAAATTTCGTGAATTTATTCTTTCAAATTTATTTGTTTTATATAAATACACAAGTTCTGACAAAATAAGATTATCTTTCAGAAATCACAGATAGATTTCACCATCCCAGCGAATTCTATTTTTATAACAACTTTTGTCTTGCAAAACAAATATCCAAGATATGCGATTGATGCTCGTGTTTTCATCGCAACTTCTAGCGTATTGGATAGTATACTGGTAAAGCAAGAAAAAAACCGAGATAAAAGAAATCAAGTTATTAAGATGTCCAACATCCTTTGTGCTGGTCGTCCCGAAGGTGGAACAAACTTCGTTTATTACTTTCCCAGGATATTGACCATCATCGTTGAAATTGCGTTTCTTGTGCTACCGAACGAACACGCACATACACACACAAACACATCATCGACAGACGCACACATGAATTTACGCCGCGACAGAGACAGAGAAACGAAGGCGACGAAGCACCGAGATTTTGACACGATGCTTCATCCCACCATTAAGGTAGGCCCTGTCCACTGGTCCGTCACTCTACCATGCGGTACAGGCATTTCGCATAGAAAGGTAATCAGCACATTCCTCCCAGACCCAATACAGCCCTTTCCGTTCGTGTTGACGGTGACAGGCGGCAGGGACAGGTTCGACGACGGTGAGAATGGACCTCTCGAAGTCCGATTTCCTAACACACACACTCTTTCTCTCTCTCTCTCTCTCTCTCGTGCACGCTTTTTCTCGCTACCCCGATCGAGCTTTGGTCCAAACAGCTTGTAAGGATAACCGGGCCCGGTTACGGGCTCAGTCGAACGAGAAAAGCTTCTGCGAATGGAACAAAACGCCAAATGCTGCTCCCACAGCGGACGAACACGGTCCGGAACGTTGCTCCTTGGAGTTATCCCAGAGACCCTGAACAAACAGTAACTGCAGGGTTTGTTGCGTTCAGCTAGCAGCAGTGAGTTATTTTGAAAATAGTGGTGCTCGAATCGATGTCCTGTATTCTCGAGGTTCCGGAATCAGTGACAATATGGCTAGTGAATCACTGGCGGAAGGTGCATAGAATCCCAGGACCCAGCGAAAAAAAACGAAAGATTTTTTTTTCTCCGTTCGTCCGTTGGACTGTAAGCCACGAAGAACGGCAGGCAGAACAAAACAGGACCTACGCTGAATGGCTTTCGGTGGTAGCGCGCAGGTGCCAGCAAGAGGAACAATTTTGCACACAGAACGAAAGCTCACTCTCCGGTGTCGTCTGTTGGAGGAGCCATTGGAGCTATTTTCCACCGACAGCACTGGCTAGGACAGCAGCACGGTCGGCACTCGGAGAGCTAAGGGTTCATTCTCTATCGCTTCGGCACAGGATGAGCAGTTCGCTGGGGGACTGGTCGGTTACTGTGCGAATTTCGGGAGCATAGCAGGCCGAGCTTTCGGAGTAGCTTTTCCAAATGTGTATTTTTTTGTGTGTCCCACCCAAAATATTCTAGTCTGAGATAGAAATTCAGCCAGACATGGCTGTTATTTTTGCTAGCAAAATGAAATTATATAAAATTCTTGACAATTGAGTGAAGCAGATGCTGGACTTCTACGAATCGCGACAGTCTGGTTTGCTCATGTAGCTCGATATCGCTTTCAATTGAAAGAAGTTAGTTCTTTTTTTTTTGTTACGGGAAACGTAGTTTGCCCAATGTGAAAAGTGACAGTGAATGGAAGATAATTTCGTTATATTTTCGAACAGCTCTGTGAAGAAAATTAGGGGTGTGATTTGACGATGCGATGTTAGCGAACAGACCAAAGTTTTCTCCGTGGCTTGCGTCAAGAAAATTTGCGAGACCTCCTTTTCCATGTGGTCGAGCTTTCAGCCCAGTTTTCTGCACGGAGTGTGATTTTTTCTTACACCGTCGTTCTTTCTCCCCCACAGCCATAACACAAAATGTATTCGATAAACCGTAGTAGCGTAGAACGATTCGAAGCCATCAATATACTAGCAATGCGAAAATTCGCTCGGTGAAATGAACAACTTCCCGAAGAAATTGGGGTGACCAACAGAGCAAGCAACTTCAGTGTATGGTGTCAGTGACGAAGAAGAAGAAATAAAGTGCTTTAAATAAATGGTTGGAGGTTAGCGGGAAGGTTCCACAGGAAAGCGCGAGAGCAGCGTCTAACAGCACGAAAGGGGTGTAGAAATTTCCAACAACAGAAGCATCCCTCTGAGCCTTGTGGAAAAAAATGAGTTGTAACGAGAGGAGCACATAAATTAGCAACAGCAACATCCAGCTATTACCTCAATTTTCCAACAACAACAAAAAAAAACAAATTTCAGCAACAACAACGCAGGCAAATAAGGTTTAGGCGAGAATTGAGATAATATTTTGCGAGAGCAAAATACTAACCTACACATCATCGTAGCAGAGGGAACCATCCACACACAGAAGACGCAGAAAAATAAACACAAAAAGTTGTAGACCTCTACTCGCAGTACCCAACGCTTCGGAAAGAATAGCACGGGAAAGGACGAAGGAGTCCGAAGAAGAAGAAGAAGAAGAAGAAGAAAAAAAGCCGTAGCAGCCAAACTGAACGGAAACAACCAACGACAGATCAACCGACAGGATCAACCATGTCGCTGGATATCGAAGTGCCGCATGTTAGATGCCCCTCGTTAGGTGTCCTCATACTGACACTTAACCTGGCGCTGTTTCTGCCTCAGACTATAAATAGGACACCACCGTTCGTGCTCGCAGGGTAAGTCCACTAGAAACGTAATCGTCTACCTAGAATTGAAACATGTCTCTTGAAAAAAATAACATGTCTCAGGGCTCAACCAAAACATTGTAGAAACAATAATTGTTTCTGATAAATTCATTAACCACATCACCATTCAGTACGATCACTCACCAAGCCCATGGTACGATAAACTTCAGTTTAGTTTTCAGACCAACGGCGTAATGTTGTTCGAGAGTGTATTGGTTGCATACTTCTGTTGGTGAGTGCTCACTGTTCTCCGATCCTTCGAAGCTCACTCTCGCTGGCAACGATGGCACCGGAACGGAAGGAACAACGAAAACTTCATCCCATCCCAATCCCATGCCCCTCTCAGCAGCGCACGGCTCGTCGGGTTTTGTGTGCTAACTGCGATGACGGTGATGACGCTGCTGATCGTCATGACGCGGTGAGGCTTTGTATGTGGCACAAATGGGTGGCTCTATAGTCTCTCCCGGGTATACTACACTGCTTTGTATCGGTCTTATCCATCCCGGCACCCATCCTGGAGACTGGGGCTTCGGTCGACATTGCGTGTGGGTGGGAACTGTGCTGTGCCTCAATTGCCTATGATCGGTCCGGCAAAGCGCAGCCCGAAGAAAGCACAGAAGAAAATCTCCGACGGGGCGTTAAATGAAAATGGTGGGCTTTGTTCGAATGCTGAGACGTACTTTATGTAATTTCATTCGCTTGATACTGACGCCTTCCATTCTGGCGTCGATTGGGAATCCATTTTACGATCAATATATTTGTTTGTTTTTACATCCGTGAATGGCTTATTCTTGCAACATTGTACCACGGTTTGATCCTACAGGGGGTGGATACTTTGGTACTTTGAAACAAAGTCGACATTATGCTCGGCACAATTTATCAAGACAAGTTGCCTATTCATCGGTATTATTATCATACCAATATTGCTTTATATCTTTTTCAGGCAAATTTTTTTTTCTCACGACGTCTGTTAAGTTTTAGTCAGCTGATATTTCTTCGCCCTTAGTTATATTTAATATTGTTGAAACCATTCTAAAACTTTGTCTTCAAAACAGTCCCCATTCGATTAACAGTCGAAAAAAAATTATTTGCGACGTAATTCCACCAATCTACACTAATTTCACTACATCTGCTTAACGCCTGCGTTGATTTTGTCGTGAATATGACTTACTGTACTATGGGGCGCCTCTTCAAAATTTACCCTCTGAGAGAGTGATAAGTTTTTGATTGTGAATATTTCTTGTTGTATCTAACGTATCAACATAATTTTTGCTACATGCAACCAGAAAAAATGATCATCAATGTATGATAAAATTTTCAGTAGTATGATATAATTACAAATAATTCAAAATTGTTTGGTATCAACAAATATCAGAGAAGAAAACTTATGACGCTTTTCAGTATTGAATCAATTGCGGGACGTTCAAAGAGACGGGTTTGCATCAAAGAAGATCGATTGCGTCATCCTGCTTCTGGTCGTTTGCATAGGAGCAAAATACAACGAAAAGTGGATAACGATCAAAATGCAAAATCAGCTTTTCTAATGGCTTAATCTAAAGAACTATAAAGATGACTTCTTTGCAAATCGGAAGTAAAAATCATCAGCCTATAACAAATCTAAAATAATTTGATTGGTTTTGTGCACTTTTTGCAGCGCAAAATTCGCACCAAACGAGTGCGAATAAAGCCAGCATTCCACTGCTTCGCGTTAAAGAAAAATGCTCTGAAGTGTTTAACATCGTAAATAAGTTTGGACACAATTTGGACCATCTGAATGCCATAAATTAATCCCGTACAGCATTTTGAGCATTTTTTCTTTCACTGAAGCATGCAAATCCGAAAATAAAATATTCGACTTCAAAATTCGGTATGTTGCTATATCTTTTACTCTCATTTGTTCCGCGTTATTTAATTGTGTGGAATAAAATAATTGTCGCCAATAAGACAATCTTCAGTATAAATGCACCGTTACAACTTTGGAAACGAAGTAGTGAAAGTTGTAAAATTCACACAATCAACTAATATGAACGATTGTCATTGTTATTCGTAGTCACGTCCTTCAGTTATGTCCATTCAAATAAAGCATGCTTCTTCAAGAAAACTTCCATGAGCGTTCCGAAAGTATTTCTTCAAACGGTTCTTTACACGTATTGAAAAAGCTTTTCCACAATTAATATGCAGTGTGGTCACCATTAGCATTGAAAATACCTCACTGGAAAACTATCGGACAATTTCGATTGGGTTTGCATCGAGTTATTGAAAGGACGTTATCGGCACTGTTTCTCAAGCAGACACGCTTTAATTGGAATCGTTTTCGATCAATCGCAACCAATATTCTTATCTTCCCAGCTCATTACTTTTTCAATATGGGTTGCGCTAAGCAGAGCTACCAAATTTGTAAAACGAGATTGTAGCTTAGCTTATTGTAAACGTCCTCTGATCGATAGAACTAGCTAGACTATTTTTGCTGGTTAGTTTGAACTGCTCTTATCTGAAGAACAGTTTTCGTTTTCCCACGTTAAGAAAGGTAATCATTTTGGAGCAAATCGTACAAATCGACTCAAATGCAAGGCCGTGACTAACTGTCTAAGAAAAAGTGGATTCAGTTTTATTTAATTAGTACAGAAATTAATGTTTCAAGACTGAGGACAGTACGCTTACGGCGTAAATTTGTGAATACTTTCCCGCATCGAGTCAAATTTTCTTTGGAACGGAGATGAATATTTAAAAATCCACCTGACATTGTCTTTGAAATTTTAGTTGAGAATATTCTGTGAAATTTTCAAAAGGAATCCGCTCGAGTTGCATACAATCACTGTCAGAATCGGCTTTTGAACCGAGGTCCGAAGGGCAGAATGTCAACTACCATTCGACTCAGCTCGACGAACTGAGCAAATGTCTGTGTGTATGTATATGCGTGGGACAAAAAATGTCACTCAATTTTCTCAGAGTTGGCTGAACCGATTTCCACAAACTTAGATTAAAAAAAAAGGTCTTATGGTCCCATACAAAGCTCCTGAGTTTCATTTGAACCCGACTTCCGGTTCCGGAATCACAGGGTGATATAGACAAAAAACGTGAAAATAATGTCACTCAATTTTCTCGAAGATGGCTGAACTGATTTTCACAAACTCTGATTCAAATGAGGGGTGTTATGGTCGCATAGATCGCTATTGAATTTTCTCTTTATCCGATTCCCGGTTCCGGAATTACAAGGCAATATGTGCAAATCTAGGAGAAAATTCGCAATCAATTTCCTCAGAAATTTTTAACCGATTTTCATAAACAAATGAAAGGTCTTGAATTCTTTAATCCATATCCGACTTTTGGTTCCGGTATTAAATTAAATACCGTTAAATTCTCAGTGTCTTCAAAGATAGCGTGCAATTTCATCCAGATTCCACTTCCGAAATTCCGAAATTATAGGGCGATGATGCAAAACCGGTACTCATCGATACGTGCTGGTACGGAAGAAAAAACACCACCGCCTAGCACACAGCGTGCTTTGTTCAATTTTGTATAACGTGCAGAGTTGACATATTTAAATCTATAATAATTTGATATAACTGTTTGCATATTGAAAGGTTATGGTAGTTTATACATAAAGAAAGTTTTTTATTTTATTCAAGTTTTTAAAACTAGACGTAATATGAGAAAGGCATCTTTACACCACTAAGTGGATTAAAAAAGGTTTTGCATAAGCTACCGCATTATATTGTCTAGTTAATTTCTCTAATTTTCAGATCATGATAGTCTGTAACCGGTACATTTTTTTTCAAAATTCAAATACTCACAGAGAATCGTAAAAAAATGTGCAAGTCATATTAGTTTATGGTTGAATGAACCGAATGTCACTATACCGATATCCAGCTTTCGGTTCCAAAAGTACCACCTTATGGGCTGAGGACAGTATCGTAAAGTGGTAGGTTTTTTGCTTTTTCCCATTTCAAATAAAATTTTCTTGGAAACGGTGCAGAATATACCCACCTGACAATGTCTTCGACATTTAGTTGAGAATATTCTGTGAAATTTTCAGAATGATTCATTGAGTTTAGCGGTCGTGTTGTATTTTTTTCTGATTGAAGATCTGCTGAAAATTGGAGCGCTCGGAAATGCATACCTCTACTTGTTCATCGAATATCTCGACTTTGAAGGCTTGTATCATAAATCTACCGTGACAAAGTCTAGATAATTTAGTTTAGATGCGATTAGTACGTAAAAACATATATGTTATCGCGATAAAAATAAAGTCTTGTATTTTTCTGTGAAACAAAGTCAGTTTCAATGCATCCACCATTTTTTTCGCTTTGGTTTCCTGATAGCATTCTGAAAAAGGAGAGAGAAATAAAATTGGTTCGACAAGGCTGCCAAACACACAGACATTCAATCTTTGTGAAAGTTGAATATTTGTTCATTGTTCATTGGAATCCATGTAATGTCCAACCCATACGATAGATTAATGTGATAAAATTTCTCATCAAAATAATAAAATGTATGCTGGCAACCCGGTACAGTTTGCTCATATACGAGAGAGTACAAGAGAAATACGATGCGCAAAAAGAATTGAGCGAGCCACGTGGTCCATTTAAAACTCAACACGTGGCCCTCTATCCTTAGACCTTAAGGTGAAATGTAGTCCCGAAAAATGCGCGCAAAATTTTAGCCGCTTAAGTTGAACGAATCGTCGCACAAAGCATAACAGGTAAAACCAACACATAGAAACCCGGAACTCTTTCAGTGATTAAGCTCAGTCGGCTTACCACACGTTTTGTTGGCTTGATTCGTAATGGATTTTTGGAAAATTCACAATTTGAATATATCCTTTCTTGTTATTAATTACTATTACACTATAACTATGAACAATTAGTATTTATAATTGAATAACATGCTAGCAATGTGTACGCCTTAGTTTAGTAACAAGCATAGATACTCCTTCTAAAGAACGATTGAAAACAAGCAAACATTCAAGTGTTCTCGGTATCTTTGCAAGCAACAAATAGTAATTCACCAGATGAGAGAGCGCTATCGAATTTCACTATCGGTTAATGAACTATTAAAATAAGAAAATACTGGACATTCACTAGAACTCTGAAATACATTTCCATCAACGTATATACTTTTGAATTGTGATTCTGGTGCCAGGTTATATGGATGTTATACGTTTCAATGTTCTACGTAAACGATAATACATGGCTTGTATTCATTTCATTTAGTAGCCTGTCTAGGTTAAATTTTTTAGTTTGGTGCAATCTGAAGTAATATCTATTATATGATATTACACAACAGAGCGTTATTACTTCAGTAACATCAATGTATTGAGCTAAACAGAATTGGACAAGAGCTGCATCAAAAACGTCAGTTACCTTAGGAAATGAACAATTTCTCGTAATTTCTACACCATACTCAATATTGCAAAAAATCGTGCCAATATTTTATATGTAATTTCACTCACGATATAACGCATTTTTCACACCACCATCATGCGAAACAGCAGCGGGCAAGTAATTCAAATTTCGATTATTTCATCTAAAATTTGATAATTCTGAGCTGCCTTTTCAGATTCTTTGTGAAATTTTACATCTAACTTTTTTTTAGTTCTAAAATCAACCCCGTGAAAAGGAACAGTAACCGTTTATACATTTCAAAAAGCAATTACGGTTCGGCAAAGCAAAATACTCAGTTGTGATTAATTTGATTACGAAAACTTGAGTGTTTTTAATTTTTTGAAATCTTGACTAATAAATGATTGATCAAAAACACGACGAGCGCGTTCCGCTACATTTCCCCTTAAGGGCTGAGTCCAGTAAGTCGCGTATAACCACGTGCCTCGCTCTGCGTATTACATATCTCTTCATGCTCGCATATGTGCTAAATGACTCTCGATGGGCCAGTTGACCAGAAAAGTTTCGATATTTTCGATTACAAGTTTGCATAAAATTTGTCTGCAACCAATAAAGCTACCTCTTGTTTGGCAGCCTTGCTGAGCCGTTTTTATTTCTCTCTCATTTTTCGTTACGTTACCAGGAAACTGGAGCAGAAAAAATGCCGCGTGCATAGAATTCGACTTACCTTCACAAAAATAACATTCACTTCATTTTTATCGCGACAACGTATATGTTTTTATGCACTATTCGCATCTAAATTAAATTATCTAGACTTTGTCAGGATAGATTTTGATTCCATGCGTTTGAAGGCGAAATATTCAATGAACAAGTTGAAAGACGGCGTTTTCAGCTATGCAATTCTTCCTTCAAAAAAAGGACTTTCCCGACCGCAAAAGTCCATGAATCTTTCTGAAATTTTCACAGAATAATCTAAACTAATTTTCTAAGAGATTGTCAGTTGGGTTTTTTGATATACATCACCGTTTCTGAGAATTGATTTGAAGCGTGAAAATAGCCTTCTTATTCACCCTAAAACACGCTGGTCTCAGACCTTAAGGACCAAATTTTTGTTATCTGGTTCACACATCTTCTCGACTGACTTCACTGAGCTTCGTTTGTAAATGTTCGAGCAACAATCACTCCTGCTGGTTGTTTGACCGCACGCTGAATGTGATCGGAACTGTTTCCCAACCAGGTACGCTTTAATCGAACGTACGATCAACATGTTGCTTCAACCGTGAAAATTGTATTCGATCAATCATGATCCTGATAATTTACTATCCAGCTCAATTTCCACGTGGATTGCACTAAGCTGAGGTTTCGAGTTGGTAGAACCGTATTGCAACTTCATTTATTGTAAACGTAGCCTGATCGCTAGAGGCTAGCATGAATATCTTTTCTAATAAGCTTGAACTATTCTATCACGTGTTTCTTGAAGAACAGTCTTTGTTTTCCATGTTCAGGAAAGTAATCATTCTGAAGCAGACCGTAGATAACGAAAAACCAACTCAAAAGAAGGACCGTCATTAACTGTCTAGGAAGAAGAGAATTCAGCTTTATTAAAAAAGCTCAGAAATCAATCTTTAAGGTAAGAGAAGGTAGCTTTTAGTGGGCAATTTACAAACTTAGAAAAACGGCCATTGTTACAAAACGCAATAGCAGTTTTCTTCGCAGTCATTTAGCGGAAATTCAAAAGAAAAATATCAGTTTGCTTGGAACATTTTTTTACACAAATTTATGTTGTTTATTTTTAATATTCATTAAGCAGTAGCGAAGGAAGCTGCTTTAGCGTTTTTCACCAATAGCTTTTTCCAAAGATTGTAAGTAGTAATCGTAAAAACTATATTTATTCGAGCAAAGCTTTCCAAAGCCTGTTTTTCGTGGCTGACGTAGAAATGTACAAAGATTAAGTGTCAAAATCGATTAAAAATAATTTCTCTAAAAAATCGTCCGGTTCATGAAATGATCCTAGAAACTAAGTCCAAGTTTGTCTTTCAAACCTGTAACCGGTTTCACAGTAAGTTGCACAAATTCGATTTTAGCATTCAGCCGCTCGTATAACAACAATGTAATAATTTCCTGGAAAAGCTTGTACCAAGGCTACTTAATTTGTATAATCTTGTTAGTCAGGTAGCCAATAAGAACGGACTAATACCGCATTACGGCAGTGTATTTTCGTTAATGGGCTATGTTAATGACGACTGTTTTTAAGACGACCAAAGAAAATCTATTCATGGTTAATATGCATATGAATTCTGGAACAAAATTCAAGGTATGATTTTTTATCGTTAATCTGGAACTAAATGTTGAATCTGTGAAGAGTTATCAGGAAATTCGGTCAAGATGACAGCTTTGAGGTTAATCCGTAAAACAGGTCAAAAGAAAAACCCTCGTTTGAATAAACATATGTATACTGAAGGCATAAGACCAGAAAAAAAGGTTTCAGTGTGGGATGAAGCTAAGAAAAGTTGGCACTCAAGTCCATGTTTCACAGTTCAAATGTCGTTCGTGTTTAAATCTTCGAACCTATGAGAAACAGATGCAGCCAAAACGCAGTTCAAAAGTTCGATGCCATGCTTGCTGGGAATTCAAACTGTATAATCAAGGATGACGAAACTTACGTGAAATTCGATTACAACTCCTTGCCAAAGCCACAATATAAAACGGTGCGAGCAGGGCAAGTATTGAACTAGTTCGAGGCATCAAGAAATTTTAAAAACGCATGATTCGACCAATGATTTGCAGCCACGATGATCCTACTGTATTCTGGATATATCTTGGGATTGCACGAAATCAACGGAAGAATGGCATACCACCAAAACTTTCACTCCATAAGACCAAAGTACCAAAAAAAAATTCGATCGATTGAAAAATTTTGGGCGCTGGCGAAGGCTTGGGAAACATGCCTCGGTAGTCGAAATCATCCCACAGTTTAAAAAGATTCGAAAAAGTGCCAGTCTGTGCGAAGAAAGTTCGGAAGAAGAACAGAACCAGCTAACATACAAACGCTAGATAAAAAATCTTGAGAATACACGTACAAAATGTTGATTCTAGAAATGAGCAATACGAGTCATGATAATATTTCTCTAATCATGAATCATTTGGACTAATTGTGCTGAAATTCACGCGTAACGCTTCTTACATTGGTGGGTAGAGCTTCAGGCGTGTTTTTACTACGTAAGTGATATGTGCAACATAAATTCAGGCGTTATGTTTTAAAATATGATGATTTCGAATATCAATTAAATGTAATGGTGTGATGAACATTTACGCGATTCATTTCTGAGTTTTGTTACTTTAACTTTCGTCATGCGCCATGGATCGGAACAATTTGAAATCGGATGGAGCAATGTTCGGTGAATGTGGTGGATAGAGCAGAAGCTCTCATTTCATCATTTCCAAATAAGTTCTACGACATTCGAAACATGGGGATTTACATTGAAGCAAAGCAAAATTACTTTGCCGTGACGATCTATATATTGCATGGTTTTGAGGCGTTGTGACGTTTTGAACAAGTCCAGAAGTGGTACGGATCTTTATCGGGCAATGCGATCAAATCTTTATCTTTGTACTTTTGTCACATTCCTTGTCCTCCATGTCAAAATTCCAATTTTTGAACCACGCAAATTGCTTTATGTATGTTTGCTAAAATACGATAACTTTCCGCGGTACTTTTCTTCATGTTAAATCAATGTACTTCATGTAGCCTTCCCGCACAAACGATTTTCAGGCACAGACATCAACATGTTTGGTTCTACACAACAAATGACACTAGCTTTATGGGACAATCTCTACTATTGAATGAGCTATGAATAACCTGCTTCGTTAAATGGAATATGAATCACTTTCATTAATTCGAAATGTATTGGCTGCTTTGAAAAAAAAAAGCTGGTGGGTAATGTCAGAAACATAACCGGATGACGTGAATACGAACAAAATGTATGTTTCAATTTCTTTGATGTTGAAGAATCTGAATTCTGGACCTGGAATTTTGGAATCGAATTTTGAACCTGAATGCTAAAACTGAAATAAGAATCCGAACTCCGGAACTGAATTCTAGAAGTGAATCTGGGTTCTGCTCTGCAGCTGAACTTTATGTCGTTTTCGCTTGATGCCAAACCTAAACCAGTTTTCACTCTAACTGCTTTCGAATCGTTTGTTTGAAACCTGCTTCGAACCTAGTTTCAAAGTTGTTGATCTAAAAATCTAGTCAGTTTCAAACCTCTAGACCGAACACAGTTCCGTGAAAAGTGTTTGTTTGATGAACCTACCCTGGGTCAGTTTCAGTTTTCTCAAACGAAAATGACATTAGACTTCGAACGTAGAATTCAGCTCCAACCCTCAGTTCAAGGATCCATACTGGAATTTAGTTAAAAAAAACTTTTCAAAATCTAGTTTCTGAACTACACTCCTAGAATTGTGGGACAGAATTTTGGAACCAAATTCTAGACCTGTATTATGGACCTGAGTTCTTAGATTCTAACTGAAACTGAAATTTTGATCTGAAAACTGGAAGTGAAAAAGAAAATCTAGTCTCGGATGCTTAAACTGAATTTCAGAACTGAGCTCTGGAACTAGATTCTGAACATGCATTCTGATCTGAACTGAACGAGCCAGTTAGACAGCTTACAATGAATGAAACATCAAGTTTTTACATGCCTTACTTATAAAACATTTTACAAAAAATGAGTTTCGAGTTATTTGTAATTATCTTATACTAATGAAACTTCTATCACCAATTGCTGATCATACCCCCGATGACGTGAAGATACAATTATGTTGACACATTAAATAAAACAAGAGACATTGAATTCGCCTTGTGGAAGAATGGGTAGAACTTAATCCTGAATATCTCTAGTTGTACTAAACACAACAACATAAATCTTTCTCCATGTCATCAGGAATATGATCAACAATTTATGATCAAATTTTCAACTGTATTACTTGACCATACATAACTAAAAAGTAAGTTTTTTCAAACTTTTGAAAACAATAAGGAAAACTTATCACGCTTGCTTGCCATTCTCGTACCCGCGACGACGGTATTGAGGTAGTCAGCAGAAATGGTCGGGTCTCGGGTATTTGTACCTGAAACCCGACCCGAACCCGTACCCGACGGGTTTTTTTATTTTTAAACGGGTACGGGTAAAAATTTTTACTGCTCACTCGGATACGGGTCGGGTTCGGGTATAAGAATCTCTATACTCGATCATCGCTAGTAGTCAGGCACATATCCGGATATTCAACTGGACGGATACAAAAGTAAAATCGTGGTCGAAAATCGATCATTTCTTCTCGTGCTTTACACGGAACTGGACGTTGTAGTCAGGACCATCCACAAACAAAAACAGATTTTCAGTAGTCGCATTCATGTTCTGAATACTAGATCTGGATTCGGATACTGAATTTTAGATTGGATTCTAGAACAAAATCCTAAAACTGAATTTCGGAACGGAATTCAGAATCTGGATTCTGGTCCAACGGAATTTTGAACTTTATTTTAGAATTTAGTTCCATATTACAAATTAAAAAATTGAAACTGGAACTATATCCTAATTCTGGAACTGGTTTCTTGACTAGATTTTGTAACGAAATTTAGTTCCTTAATTCATATTCGAAATTTGAATCCAGAATTCTAATTTGGGATTTCAGTTTCAGAATTCTGGAACAAAATTCAGGATATGAATTTTAGATTGAGAATCTGGAACTAAATTTTGGAACTGAATTTTAAACCAGAATTCTGTTCAGAATTCATTTTCATAAATCAGAACCTGCATGCTGGAACCAAATTCGGAACTTGGATTATAGAACTAGATTTTGGAACTTAAAATGAAATATAGTCCCAAAAAATGCGCGCATAATTTTAACCGCTTGAGTTGAACGAATCGTCGCACAAACCATAATAGGCAAAACCGACACATATATTCAGTGATTAAGTGCAGTGGGCTTATCACACGTTTTGTTGGTCTAAAATCAAGACACTCTTACTGTTTCGTAAAATATTTGTGTGTATTTCACAATTCGAATATATCCTAATTCAATCTATATTGTGAGTGAACTGTGAACCGTTAGTATTTATAATTGGCTAACATGAGGTTATATGAAATGATTGTCCTTCTAAAAAATGATTGGAAACAAGAAAACATTCAAGTATTTTCGGTAACTCTACCAGAACCAAATAGTATTTCACCAAATGAGAGATCTTTCAACACCAAACCCATTGCAGAATTTAGTGTCAATTTTTATATGTAATTTTTGCTCACTATATAACACCACCGAACCCACTGTGCATTTCTCTCACGACCACCATACGAAAAAGGAACGCTCGAGCAATATAGACAATGATGAAAAGTTTGTGCAATTCACTTCAAACTTTTTCAAACTCCGGTTATTTCGGCTACAGTTTTATAATTTTGAGTTGCCAGATTTCTAGTGAAATCTTGCTTCAAACATTATTTTTCAGTGCTAAAATCATCCCCGTGGAACGGAACTGTATGTTAACCGTTTATACATTTCAAAAACCAATTACGGCTCGGTAAAGCAAAATTTGAAAATTCTGAAAATACTTATTCGAAATTCTGTCTAGTTTTTGAATAATTGATCGAAAACGCGACGCGCGCACTCCTCTAAATTTCAGTTCTAAAAGTTCTGGATTCTGAAAATTAGTTCAGTTTCATAATTCTAAAACTAAATTCATGAACTGAATTCTCTATCTGGATTCCAAGCTAGAATTTTGCTACTAGATTCGAAGCCTGTTCCATATTTTGTTTTAAGTTCTTGAATTCAGTTTCTGTCTTGAAAAGTTTTCAACATCGAATAAATTCCTCCAATCAAGGCTTTTTAAAACCATTAAATATTCCCAGAGAAGTATGAGAGGTTTTTCTCTACTAAGTATGTGAATCTACAAAAAAAAACTACTATAAAATTGTTAGCTAATTTTTTTCAACTCTAATTTGTAATAATACATTTAATTGAATGGCAAAATATGTTTGACGACAATAAGTCGTACTTTAGTATGGATGCACCCTTACAATTCTGGAAGCGAAATGGTAAAAGTTGCTAAAGTCATAAAACTAACTAACACTAACGGTATCTATATTCAGAAGTATGAAAGAAGCATGTCAGTTTTATTCGTATTCACGTCTTTCAGACTCAAGCCCGTACCCAGGATTTCGTTTCGGGAGGGGCCGGTTGACTTTACCAATTCCGAAAGCACCGAACAAAAGAGTTATTTTTTAAACTATTTCACGAACTTATACACGAGTGGAAACATATATTGGAGAAGCCAAATAAATGAAAAACTTACAGACAAAATGATTTTTTGGAAAAAGCTACGCTCAGAAACAGGACTCGAACCTGCGTTCTTTGGCATTCCGTGCATACGCGCTACCATTTCGCCACCATTTGGTTATGGTTCTCCATTGACTTCTATTAGAGTTACTCGTCTTTTTTTTGCAGTTGGCAAATTGATGAGGAATTTTCCAACTGGATGTGCCATTATTGAGTATTTAAAAAAAAATGGTTACTGCACCCGAATTCAGGTTATTGTATTATTTACATTCATTAACGTTTACTATCATGCCATTACTACCACACATGTCTAAGACAATTTAAATGTACATTTATAGAGCACACCAATCCACAAGACTTATGATCATGCGATAGATTTTGAGAGGCGAAACTCCAATTCGTGAAAAACGGAAAACATCTCCTAAATTTAAATGTCATATTAGTTAATGACCATACAAATTAACTTTGGCTATACTGGTTTCGGTTTCGGGTTCCGGAAGTAGTGGTCTAAAATTCCAAAACGAAGCTGACGTCGATTTCTCAGAGGTTTGCGAATCGATAAAAGTTCGAGGAAACCAAATCAGGTGAACAAGGTGGAGGGGTAAGTAATTAGTCCCCCGCTCTGAGTACGTACCTGCCTTCAATTCATCTCAATATCGTCTTATTGCTCACAACAATAAGATAATTTTAAGCTTATGTTTCACAAAAGCGAATTGATCGTTTTCAATGAATTTCGGCGAAACAATCCAGAATTGCTAGGAGAAATCGAACTCAGTTCCGTTGTTGTCTTTGACTACTATTTCTAATGTTTTCATAGATTTTTGGGATATCCCCAAAATGTTGGACTGCCATGCTCAGAACATGCTCGGTTTCTTCTGTTCAATAAGACTATTTTTACTTGTGTACCACATGCAAGGTAGTTTAATTGTTAAAACGATCTCTTCGAATAGGAGAAAACTACGAGTTCAAGTCCCGTCGCTGTGGTATTTTTTTTTCTTCGCAGTTTTTCATTTCATAGTTGTACTTGTCAAACCTTTTCCAATCTGCGTTTTTCGTTTGATACCGATAAAATCTAAAACCTATGAATAACTGTTTTATGCTATGATTAAGTTTTTACCTTTTTTCTATAGAAAGGTAATAGAATTTCTGGAAAACCTGACTTTCAAACGGAGCCTCGGAGATCCCCAGTGTTATATACCATTCGACTCAGTTCGATGAGATCTCTGTGTTGGTGTGTGTATGTATAAGTGTATACCATCCAACGAGTTTGTTTCGCGTTTAATTTTTGGCTGTGACATTTGGTTCCGGAAATATAATCGTATAAGTGACGTAACCGACAAAACCGACATTGTTTTCTTCGCACTTATTTTTCACAAAAATGGCTGAACCGATTCCGACGAACTTTAACTCGTTTGAACGCTACTATTAAATTAGTGATCAAGTTTGAAGATCCAATGGCCGTCACTTCAGGAAATATAACGGTATAAGTGACGTAACCGACAAAACACAATGTTTTCTTTGCGCTTATTTTTTCACAGATGACTGAAATGGTTTCAACAATTTTAATTTCGTTTGAAACTGGTTTTGGTCCATTGATCAAGTTCGAAGATCAAATGGCTGTGACTGCTGGCTTTGGAAGTATGATAGTATAAGTAACGTAACCGACAAAACGCGATGTTTTTTTTCGCGCTCAACTCACTCAGAGATAGCTGAATCGATTTCAAAAAAATATTGTTTTTTCTAAGCTACTTTTTGTTTATTAAACAGGTTAGAAGTTATAATGGCTATCTTTTACGGTTCCAGTGATATGATGGCATAAGTGACGTAAGCGTCAAAACTTTTGTATATAGATTAATCGATATCAAACATTTTAGGTTCGTTCGAATATGTGACGTAAGTGCTAACGCAATCTTTTGTGAACTACCCGAATCTTTCTGAATATATTGGTGTAAAAAATGAGTCCCATTTAGCGTCAGAAATTATCTCAATGAAAAGACATTTAAATTTATTTCAAAGACTGTATCGATGAAAGAGAAAGATATTATCACACAAGTAGGTGGATTAAGAATTGGTTTTTACTTTTCTATAGACGTAAAAAGAGCTTCGTTCAAACTTTGGAAAACTTTTTTCTTATGAGATTTAGATTCCAACTCATTGAAGTGAGCTTTTCGAGACCGATTGCACAATTTAAAATAAAAATGTTTTTTTTATTACTGGGTCCCGTTGAAATCCTTCCTTTTCTTTGAAGAAAAAGTACTCTCATTGCTTCCAACGAAATAAAAGAGAGTGAGGTAATGGTTCACTATTCACGTCCCCGTCCATCGGTTCCATTAGTCCATTGCACAGTGGTTCAAACTTCCAATTTTACGCTATAATTAATAACACGTTAAAAACGTGGTTTTCGAGGTACAGTATCTTCAGCAAAGTTGCTAAGTATGATATGCGCCATCTTTTGAACATTTTATTTAGGTGATTAATCCCCCTAAAAGTGAGATCAAAATATTATTCTAGCTCAGGGCCAACTTAAGGGCTGAGTAACTTCGAAGAAGTCGTGCAGAAAGTCATTCCAAATAAATTTGCTGAAGATATTATTCCCTGAACTTGAGTGTAGTTTATGATATAATGTATTTTCTGAAGAGAGTGTCCTAAAACTAGTTTTTGTAAAAAAAACTTATATTTTTTTTCTTTGAATTTTCCAGTCCAAAAAGAATCTTTCGGACGAGTTTGAGAGTCTAAAAGTTACGACCATTGTCAGCTATCATAAAATAAATACAAATAACTAAAATATGAGCTTTAATAACATTTTTCTCTATGAGAAGATGACATAATTTAGTTCGATTTGATGAATGTTTTTTTTAAAGTCGTGACAAAACAGTTACTAAACTTGGAATTATGAAAAATGGCTCTATTTCATTAAACTGAAAAAATAGTGGCATAGTACATTTGAGAAAGTTGTGTAGTTCTTAATAATGAAAAGCAGTTGAGAGCAAGACACTAGATCGTCCAATACCAACTTTCATGACAATCTATTCCCCTCGGGCTCCCCGCTCTGAGTATGTGTCTGCCATCAGTTCATCTCGATATCGTATTATTGCTCACAACAATAAGATAATTTCGAGCTTATGTTTCACGAAAGCGAATTGATCGTTGTCAATGAATTTCGACGAAACAATCCTGAATTGCTTTCATGATAGTGGAATAATAAACAGAACTATTTAGATCTGATCTGCTCCACAGCAAGAACACAGTCGAGTAATAAATTCACTAGTTTCTGTTTGAAGCAGGCTCGACGCAACTGTTACCTAATTAAAATCTAATCTGAAAGTGATTTGGCGACACTCTCGAGTTTCCAGTCTATAACCTTGTGATGCAGCATGAGTCTGCTAAATTAAGTTGCATAGCAACAACGATGGGTAACATAGTAAGTGCTGAATTACTGCGGATCAAAGGAACAACTGCCAAGCAGATAATTTAATTTAGCTTATGAACGATGAAACCTCTCCGACCCGACAGTGTTCATGGATCCGGATAAAGCGAGCGTTAATTGATTAGAAAGTTCGAAAACAATAAGAAAGTGGAAAACCAGTGACTAACCATAACCTGAGTAGTCGTGAAGCCGAAGGACACGATAAAAACTTTACACGGCTGCCCAAATTAGTGGTTACCTGACTTCATTCGCTAAGGACAGCAACGAAAGAAAAACACTTTGTAATTAACCTACCCAAGGGAGGCGGACCAAGGAAACCTTACATCGTGTGTTTATTTTTCATTTCATGATTAAAACCCTGCGGTTTTACTGTGGCGTTTGCCTTAAGAGGCTTAGCACTGGCTTTAGTTTAATTGATATTCAGCTACTTGGTGACCGAAAGGAAAAGCTGATACCGCTTTGGGCCATTTAGGCCTACCTGCTTTTTTATTAATCTTTAGAATTGCGGCATTAGTTTGATTATCAGGACCTACTGCAAATCCTCAACTACACAGCATCCATTCCATTGCTACCGATCGCGGCCAAAACGAATTAAAATGCATAGCTATCTTGCGGCAAACAAAGCTCCGATGACGTGACACATTTATGCCCAACCAGTGTAGTGAGTGCGTGCCGAAGTGACCCACTCCGGTGGTTCTATGACCAATTACTGAAACATGCACGATAGCCGCGAGGTCGAGAATGTGTGTATGCATTCTAAATACACTCCGCGTACAATGACGGAACACAACCTGCTATGCCGTGCCAAACATTCCGTGTCACTTTTGCTGCTGTTGCTGCTGCTGCTGTTGCTGTGGTGAGAACGTGACAAATTTCCTCTCTTCCACATTGACCTATTTTTCTGTTCGTTTGGCTCGGTCGGGTTTGGCCTTTTTTCGGTGCCTACCACGGATATCACGGACGGTTGTGCAGCAGCCGCGGGTGAACGGTTGACCACAGGCCCGGTACAATATGGAAATTTCACGAGCGATGACGTCATGCTGATTGAGGGTGGTGCAAATAGAGCTAAAAAATAGGTTGTTAAATCCGGGAGATCTCCTACCAAAGAGATTGTGAAGACAGTTTTGCTTCATCGGTTGAAGCTGTTGGGGATGGTGAAGCGATTGGGTCATTTTTATTTCATGATCAGACGACTTTTGGAATGTGAAAGGCTTATGAAATATGGATTGTTCTTTTGATGATGAAGAGTTGAAATGACCGTCGGTGTTTTTCGGTCACCTGAGACTATGCAGGTAGTTTCGATAGGACTGAATCCATGGCCTTGGCAGTATCAATCAAAAGCAGCTCATGACTTCCAACCGTGACCAAGTATCACCATAAAACAAGTTGAAACAAAAAATTTTCACTACTTGGATGCCATCAAAATTTACACCGAAAATAGCGAAAATCATTAGCAATTAATGGAGGCAATATCGTACGCCCGAAATGTGAGCAGAATTTTCCAACCTTCGTAGTAGCTTCGATTTGCACCGTCCCACAGTGGTCCAAAACTGGAAAGAGACGGTTAAAAGTCTGTACTGACTTTCACTCATTTTTGAGAGCTAACGGGGTAGTAAAAATTTCGAATAAAAAAATTTTTTTCACAAAAAACTTTTTTTTCTATCTCATTTTGAAGAAAAAAATATTTGAAGTATTTTTACTGAAGATATAAATAATTTTTAAAATATTTTTCGCTTTATTTTGAAAACAGAATCTACCTCTATTACCTAGGTATCTACTACAAAGTTTTAGATAGCATTTAACTTTTTCCTATATTTCTCACGACCTAATCAATCAATTAGGTAATCAATGTTACCTAATAAATCATTACAATATGTCACTTAGTCGCATTGCATTCGATCAATCAGTATCAGTCACGCTATCGTCCGAGTTTTCTGTGTCACTAATTTATTGCTCAGTATTTTTTTCTGTTGTAAGCTCTACCATATCAATTGCTTCCAGTGACAATTCCTTTTCAGCTTTCAATTTTTAGTGTATAACAAGATAACAATGTATATCTTGTTGTACACTATATTAATTGCAAATTGTTGCGATTTTTATTTTGTTAACTTTTTGACAATTAAGTGGAGCTCGACTCAATTTTTTCAGGCCTTTTCAAAGTTAGTTTTAATTTTTGAAAATCCGAAAAATTATCAAAAGTTCAACACATATTTAAAACCCTGTTTTAATCCACCTAGTGGTGTAATGATGCCCTTTCTCATATTACTGATTACATCATAAATATAACCGTGAAATTCGCAAAAACAACTGTTAACTGAATAGAAATAGGAAAATTTGCTCGGACCTAATCTCACAATCTCTATAAATCCTGTTTACCCTGTAGTTTCGGAACCGAAATTAGTATCCACCAGAAATTAAGGAATTCCGTATGAAACTGTAAGACTTCTCTTTTGAACCTATAAGTTTGTGAAAATCGATTTGGCCATCTCCAAGAAAAGTGAGTGAGATCCTTTTTGCAGTTTTTAATCACTATTTCCAATTCTCCCGAAACATTGTTCAGATGAACGGAATAGCCGAAGTTGGTTCGTTTGCTACCAACAAATATGACCTACAAATTGTAACAGTTTTGAACGTAGTTAAACCTATACTTCCTATCTCACGCTCTATTTCGATTAAACCAATTAAACGAAATCTAACAAACGAAACGAACTTTCGTTTCTGTTACTTCTGCATATGTAAATCAAGCTAAACAGCATGAATCAGCAGCATAAAACATGTAGTAGGATTGTTATTATTATTATTGTTATTATTATTATTATTATTATTATTATTATTATTATTATTATTATTATTATTATTATTATTATTATTATTATTATTATTATTATTATTATTATTATTATTATTATTATTATTATTATTATTATTATTATTATTATTATTATTATTATTATTATTATTTATTATTATTCCTTGTTCGTTTTGTGTTTTCTTCTTCTCTCGGTGTTGTACATATTGTCACTCTATTTGAAAACTTTGACACTCATAGCCCTGTAACTACGGAACCGGAAGTCGGATCCGGATGAAATTTCACAGTAGCTTTAAAGACAGTATGAACTTTAATTCAAATCAAGATTTGTGAAAATTGGTTCAAGCATCGCAGAGAAATCGAAGTGAATTTAGTTTTAGGAGTTTTTCTTCTCCACTTTCGGTGCTCTCGGAACAGGAAAAGAGGGGACCTGTAGTGCCGAATTAAGTTTTCATGCCCACAAACTAACAAGCTCTGCAAACTAGAAGAATTTATCAGACTGTTTTTAACCATCGTTCGTGGATAAATACTAATAAAAATGATAATTTTCCACTTATCACGCTTTAGTTCCGGAACTGGAAGTCGGATCTAGATAAAATGTTCTAGAAATTGTCAGAATATTTTAGGACCTTTCATTTGAATCTTAGTGTGCAAAAATCGATTGAGTTGTTCCAGAGATAATTGAGTGTAAACTTTTTCTCAAATTTTCACATATTACCATATAGCCCCGGAACCGGAAGCCATCTCTGAAAAAAGTGAGTGCATTTTTTTTTTCATTTTTTGGTACATATCATAATATATCTCCAAAACCGGAAGTCGGATCGGAATGAAATTCAATAGCAGGCTATGGGACTTTTTTTATGACTTTTATTTGAATCTTTGTTTGTGAAAATCGGTTCAGCCATCTCTGAGAAAAGTGAGTGCATATTTTTGTTACACGCACACACACACGCACACACACACACACACAAATACACACACACACACACAAATACACACACACACACACACAAATACACACACACACACACACACACACACACACACACACACACACACACACACACACACACACACACACACACACACACACACACACACACACACACACACACACACACACACACACACACACACACACACACACACACACACACACACACACACACACACACACAGACATACAGACATTTACTCAGTTCGTCGAGCTGAGTCGAATGGTATATGACATATCTCATATCTTACATATTCTCATATATAAATGTGTGGTATTCTTCAAAATAATTTTCTTTGATTCTTGAAAAACAAAAAGGTTTGTCCATAAATTAGTATAACCAACAGAGTGAATCAGTACTCAGGTCGGTTAGGCCATCTCTGAGTAAACAAAAATAGGTACTTCCGAAACCGGAATCTGGGAACCGGTATTTATTGAAGCTGGTTCGAGAAAAGTCACTGGGATCCATTTTTGAGTCTATGGCTACAATCTTCGGTAGTTCATCAAAAACCCAAAAACAAGGAAAGCCAAATTAATGTTTGACCGTCTACTGACAATGACTACCGATTGGAATAGTTTTGAGGCAAGTTTATAAATTATTTTATTTTCTATTTCCGGTGCTTCCGGAATCAGAAAACGAAAACCAGCATATCCGGAATCGAGTTATTTGGTTGTCTACTGACAATGACTACCGATTGGAATAGTTTCGAAACAAGTTAAGAAATTTTTTTACGTGATTTGTTTCGCCGCTTCAAGTAACGGTATCCAATTTTTAACACACTTCACCATATAGCTTCGAAACCGGAAGTCGGATACGAATAAAAATTGACAGTTTAGTATGGGACCATGATATATTTAATTCGAATCTATGTTTGTTAAAATCGGTCACGCCATCTTTGAGAAAAGTGAGGAAGTAATTTCAAATAAGAATATTTCCACGGATCATCCTGTAACTCCGGAACCGGAAGTCGGATCAACATAAAATTCAGGAACTTTGTATAAGACAATTGTACCTTTCATTTGAATTCAAGTTTGTGAGAATCGGTTTAGCCGTCTCTGAGAAAAGTAAGTGCACTTATTTTCGTTTTTTTTTGCACATATTACCCTGTAATTCCGGAACCGGATGTCGGATTCGAACAAAGTTCAGGAACTTTGTGTGGGATTACAAGACCTTTCCTTTAAATCTTAGTTTGTGAAAATCGGTTCAGCCATCTCCGAGAAAAGTGAGTGCAAAAAATGTTACATACATACATTTTCAATCCGGTAGAAGATGCTACAAGAATTCGAGTCTCTCAATGCATGAACCTCGAGAGAATTTTTCTACATTTCTTCGCTCCACTTCATACTCTGAGTATTTCATGGCCCTTAAAGAAAATTTCAGTCTGATAATGATCGCCGCTGTGTGGAATTTACCAAGAGAGAATCGCAAGTTGACGATTATCGCAGAAAATCGAATCGATGATTCGACTTGATGATTCTCACTTGATGATTCTTAAAAACCCTTGTGTGGAGCTTTCACATACATTTTCATAGACACAAATTATACAAAGGTTATAAGCACATAGTTAGAATAAGCGGCAATAGTAAAATGATTCTATCGCAATTATCAACTGCCCATACAGAATCGGATCGCGAAACGAGAATAAGCGACCGTTTGTTGCTTCAGAAAGAATCCCCACAGCAGCGTGCTAGCCGTTGATTCTCAGACGGTTCACCAAGAGAAATTCGCTCTCGCACTAGTGTCTATTCTATGTTAAATGTACCGTGCCGATGTTGCGATGATTTCCGATTCTCTTTGATGGCACTGATTTAATCGTGGAAGAGTTGCGAGTGAGCATTCTTTGATACGATAAAAGCCATCCTTGTACATACATACACACACATACACACGTACAGACAATTTGCGTATTCGACGAACTGAATCGAATGGTATATGAGACGGTTTTCACAGTGATTGCATAAGCTTTCTATATGAGAAAGGCAAAAATGGAAAAAGGTTTTCTAAACAAAATATCATAAAGTATTGTAAAAGTACAAACCATTACGAAGAGATTCCATGTTCAAACTTGTAGATGAATGGAGTTATTGCGAAGCAACACGATTTTAAAGACGAGATGTAAAAGTTAGTTACAGAAATAGCAGATTCGTGACGACCTCCGTTTCTTAACCATTCATGGCTTCAGCAAGGTCATAGTGAAAATGAGCCACACGAATAGTACTGAAGATATTCTCATTTGAAAATAAATTGGATTAGGAATATATTTTCCTATAAGTATTGTAAAAGTTTGCTGCATTAAGTTGCATATTTCGCTTCGGCACAAGGTTTTCTAGGTGAAAAAAGGTAAAATTATGTATAACTTTTCCAGAAAAGAATAAACCTATGCATTACCTTCTACAAAATTATGGAATTTCATATTTTATACAATTATTCCAAACAAAGTATGCATAAAAAACTAACTCGGAACAAGTTAGGATTAGAAAACTAGTTTTAGGGGATTGCCATAATTCAATAACTAAAACTAACTTTGAATAAAACCTAAAAAAAATAGATTTTTTTATAGTATTTGATCATATCTTTTCCTATAAATTTTGTAGAATCAGCTGCATAAAGTTGCATATTTCGCTTCGGTGCAAGGTTTTATCATAAGGAAAAAACGGTAAAATGTTGTATAACTCTGCCAGGAAAGAACAAACCTATGCACTACCTTCAACAAAAATATAGGATTTTTCATTTTCTACAATTATTCCAAACAAAGTATGCATAACAAAATTACTCAAAACAAGTTATGAATAAAAAACTGATTTTAAGGGGGTTGCCATAAAAACGCGTTGTATATCCGAAACAGTGCGACCTAGACTTTTATATTTGATATTTGACGAAGTAAATTATTTTCAATAGTTCTAAAACTTTGAGGAAGAAAAAAAATTCTATCTCTTTAGAAAAAATGTTATGGTTATATTTTTTTGTCAAAGTAGGCCATGAACAATTGGGGAAAGAATCAAATTACGCGGTATATATTTGTAAATAATTTCTTAAAAGCAACTATATGCATTAAAAGAACGGTTTGGCAGCTACTGATTTGTGTCCACGTTTTTATTGCTTCGAACCACTGTGCGCCCTCTAGGGGATATCCGGCACAGCACCTAAAGTGATGGTGCTCCCGCATCGCGAACTGTGGAAACGAATGAAAAGCGCACCAAGCGGCAGGTATGTCGAATCGATCGAACGACGGTTTTCTGTAGGTGGTCCAAGCACGGTTCATTGCGGACACACGTTTAGCCGGTTTCCTAACGAGATATATGAGCCGGAGGAGAACGAAAAAAAAATACTTTCTTACAATGGAAACGCGTAGTGGCCTGTGGCGAAAATTGATACATTTCTCACCACAACATCGTGGTGGTGCCCGTCCGGGGGTGCAGTATCGGTATTCGATCAATCAGAACCAGAAGTTCCGTCAGTTGTTTGGTGTGCTGTTCGATGTGCACCATGGGAAATCCATCTCCTCGGCATGCCACTCGAGGACACAATACACACAAACATTCAATACCAACCAACCAACCACTCGATCCAGTCAGCCAACAAACTGGCGACCGTTTTTATGGGATGGGGGAGGGGGAGGAGTCAAGCTATCGATTTGACAACAGGAGCTGCTGTTTTCGCCACCGTGTGTTGCCCATCGGGACAGCTACCGGGGATTATGTTGAGGTTACCAGTCAGTTTGTATGTGTTTCCACGGCTAAACGAATGAAACGTTCCGGCGGTGGATGCCACGAAGAATGTCGAAATGTGCAAGTCGAGACACTGGCAGGGCCAATCCAGTCGATAGTTGTTTGTGTTGACTCGGATTAGCATATGAACAAAAGAGGCGATGCGGTTCAGGTGCATGCAGAAATTCCGTGGGTTTGGCAGCGGAAAGGCGGAAAGATTTGAAGGCTGACTTTCCGCTGTTTTATTAGTCAACAATTTGAAATAGTGCTTGCTGTGACCGATCAGGTTACCGCACGACGGCTGGTGAATCGATAAAAATATCCTAAATAGGTTCACGTGACACGCATCGATGTATGCTGAAATAATATATAAATCTTCGGATAGCATGTTATTTCCTATTGACATGTTTATATTAGTGGTTAACAAAACTAGCATAAGAAAACATATGGTGCAATTGGTGGTATATGGAATACATTTTCCACATTTTCTATCCTGTTATAATGTGCAGGATGCGTTGGTTTAACAAACAATATAATTAAGTTTTCAAAACAAAATGTCCGGCACGAAATGAGCCACAAATACACGGTCAATTGCATAAGCAAATATTGCTTAAAACATACTTCAAACGACACACATAACAGGAGTAACAAAAGCTTGGAATACATATAAAGTAGAAATCTTTCTAAACAAAGAGCGTACGGTATTTGAGAACATGTGAAGTTTGTCGCAAAAACCTGTTTTAATCCACCTAGTGGTGTTATGATGTCTTTCTTATATTATTCATATTACAGCAAGATTCATAAAACTACTACAAATTTAAAAAAGTTTAAAAACCAGTTTCGAAGACTTCTTCTACATAGTACTACTACATTTGAAGTGAAGTTAGTGAAAATCAATTCAATTTAATGAGTAAATAAAGTGAGCAAAAGTGTATAGATTTTGACTACCATTTCCGGAATTTCCGAAACATTCCGGATTCATTAAACCAACAGATGATATGCATTAGCATTAGCATTAGCATTAGAAACCACCCGTGTTTGCTACTTCCTAACCAAAATAATTTGAAATACTAAATTGATCCTCCTTGCAGTCTGAACTATGTTTATATTCGTTCTAGTTAAGCACGAGCGCAAAAAAAAATTTCTGCATGCTAATATACTTCACCCACGCGTCTTAAACTTAGCATTTAACCCGAAGAAAAATAGATCCATTGATCGAACATTCCCCGAACAATCGACTGAGTTTAGTCTAGTCCGATTTTAAGTAATGAGAAATATAATAAAATTGTATAGAAGAAAAACGTGAAATATCTCTGTGGAACGATCTCTCTCATTCGCATTGCTGTAAACAACGCAAGATGACACACCACAGCTGAAAAATTAAAACAAAATAAACACTTGCCGATGGATTTTATGCAAATCAATTTTAAGATTTTCAGCTTGAATCAGCTTGAAAACTGATAACATAAATCTGATAACACCGACAATGATATATAGATGGCGCTTCGATCGTTTGACATCGTTTAATTTTGGGCGGTAAACATTTTTTACACATTGAAATTGGACTTTTATGAGGTCAACACTTACGCATCGCATCGTACTCAGTCAGTGATGTCAACTCTCCTTCATTCAATTTTTAAAAAATTCCAAACTTTTGCCACCTCTTCAGACTAGAAAAACTTTCTGACCCTATGTGCGAGGTTGGAAATGATTTCAATGAGTTTTCTGCTGTTTCATTTCGATCTGACTTCCGGTTCCAGAGTGACAGGGTGATATGCAGGAGCAGGAGGTGAAAATAATGTTAGTAACTTGTTAGATTCAACTGAACGGTCTTCAGATATCATAAAAAATATCCCAATTTTTATTCAGATCCAACGTTCCGGTTCCGGAGATAGGGTGCTTAGAGTAATAATGTCAATGCTTTTTACCTTTCTCATGCAGAAAGGCTATACAAACACTATGAAAACCGACTTTTCAACTGACTGTCATATACCATTCGATTCAGCTCGACGAACTTAGAAAATTTCAATGTGTGTGTATGTGCGTATGCGTGTGTGAAAAAATTGTCAATCAATTTACGCATCTAGGGGCAAAAAAAAACCCGTATCAGATTTTCATAAAATCAAACTATAATTAATAGTTCTGATAGTCGAATGGCTCCAAAACAAAACTCTCTTCATTTCCACAGAAACAGCTGAGTTGATTTTCACAAACTTAGATTCAAATAAAATGGTCAACGTCTATAAGAATAGACCTTTGTTCGGATCTCACTTCCCGTTCCGGAACAACAGGATGAGATGTGTTTAAAATTTTGAGCCGTTATTTCGAGTCGAAATGCGAAAAACGAATAATTTCTATTCAAAATTGAAAAGGTTATGCTGATGAATAACCAAAAAAATTGTTTCGTTCTGATTCAATGTTAAAAAAAAAGTTGTTTGAAGAATCTTTTAGCAATATCAATGGAAACATAAGTTATATGATAAAGGCATTATAGCAATACTAGGTGGATTAAAACAGATGTTATTTTCAAGGGAAAACTACAAGAGAAAAATTGGTTCAAGATAGATTTTTTTTAAAAAAACATTTTTCTTGAAAACCTTTGTAGTTCGTTGAGAAATCGCTTAATCGTGTCGTCTTTGTCGTATAGAAAAGACCGGCGCTGGTTTACGGAGTTTTACTCTCGGAATTTCTGTACTCTTTCTAGTTAGACTTTTTGATAAACGGTTTGCTCTGTCATGACGATACATCTTTCGAGTACATGTGTGAAGTCATTTTTAATTGAATTTAAAAATTGTTGCACTCTACACCAAAGTTGTAGGAAATGTTTTTTTGAAATACTTTGCTGAAGAATCCACTTTCCTTACTATTCATTTGGTCGAGTTCCGGAGTAAAAGGCTCTTTAAAATTCACATTTTTATTCTAACTTCTTTGTGAGCAGTTTTACGAGAAAATTGGCTTTCGAAGAGTTGTCTAGCTAATTATCGTGCACAATTTTGGTCAACGAAGTTTTTCAATATAAGCTACCCTTAATAAGTTATGATTGATTTAAATGAGTTAAAAAATAACATTGTCTAAGATTTCGTTTCAAACTTTCTTCATTGTATTTATCAGCGACTGTATATGATTCATTTTTATCGATCTGACATCGGTTGAATTCTGATATTAGAAGGTTGACTAGTTTTGGGTGAAAAACCAATAATAACTTTTTAATGGTAGTTCATATTAAGAAAAACTAAGGCAATAATTAGCTTGGTAACTCTTCAAAAGACAATTTCCTTCTAAAACTGCTCACAAAAAAGTGATTTTTCTAAGAGCCACCCTACTTTCACTCCGAAAAATTGATATAACTCGATTAAATGAAGAACTAAGAAAGTTGCTTCTTCAACAAAGTTGCTCAATTTAAATTTCCCTACAACTTCGCTGTAGAGTACAATATTTTTTTGAATTTAATGAAAACTGTTAGATTTCTATTAGCTTTCAATAATACTCCACCAAAATCACCGAAATCAGCATTTTGGCAAAAAAATTAATTGATTTTCTGATTTTAGTTAGTTATTTTTTGAGACAACTAAAAAAATCTTACTTTTGTTAATTTGGATTTTTCAATTCTCATTCCCTTAAGGTCTGAGGCCAGTGTGTTTTAGGGTGATTTAGAAGGCTATTTTCACGCTTGAAATCTGATTTTCTCAGAAACGGTGACGAATATGAAAAAAAAACCTGCTGACAATCTCTTAGAAAATTAGTTTGGATTATTCTGTGAAAAATTCAGAATGATCCATTGACTTTAGCGGTCGGAAAAGTTTTTTTTTCTGAAGTAAGAATTGCAAAGCTGAAAACGCCGTCTATCAACTTGTTCATTGAATATCTCGCCTTCAAAATTTTAATTTTTCAAATGGCATACTACTACCGAAAAGCATTGTTCAATCGCGGTTGGTTTTTTTTTATTGACAGGTATAGATACGATGGTGTATTGGAGGAAAAGACTTCAATTTAAAATTGTTTTTCTTCTAAATCGCTGTTTTCTTCATTTAACTTCGCGAAACCGACTCTCTCACTGAAAACTTTGGGCACTCGGAAAACAAAAACCGAATACAAGTAGTACACCAGACGGCGTAGCCCGGAAGGTGGGAAGAAACAAAAAACTTCGTTTGACATATACAATTAGAGTGCAACATTCGAAACTCACTTCACTGTTCCACGTAAAAACATAATTACGCACAATCGCATCAAATGCGCACAGATTCTGAATTAATACACTTTACGAAATTTTTGCATATCGATTTAGAAATTTAAATATGGATATATCGTAACCAATGCGAAAAACATCAAAACAATTTGCAAGCAGTTTCAACAAGACTATCCTTTTTAGCTTTTTAATGGATTGTTTTGCTTTGACACTTCTCATGAGTTTTTGTTTTCCTTGTGCTGTCTTTCAGCAATGATGGTGATAGATAAATAGAGTCAAATGTTCTGATTTTAATCACAAAATTAGTTGTCAATGAGAATTTCGTGTTAGATTGAAACATTGCTGGTTTCTTGCCTAGGATATTCGCCTACTAAACACATTCTCTAATAACAAGAGTTTTTTTTTAGCAAAATTAATTCTGAATTTCAATTAATTAAAAAGTTATTTTGGAAATTTTGTTGTTAAAATCAACTAATTCAAAAACAGTAATACGAATTAGGTGCAGAGCTAGTTTCGGTCGTTCCGTGTATCGACAATGCGCATATTAACCTTTTCATAAAAGACACTCGACCAACTGGCCCCGATCCCCCTTTATCGTTTGTTGCAAACGGTAAGAAGTTTGTTGCAATTAGATTTATCGAAAAAGTAAAGCGGATCTCGAATAAACATAACTTTTGCAATTTACCATTGAGAAAAGCCTTCAAAAACGCCGGAAATGAATTTAAAAACAAGCCGCCTGCTTAACATTTTTGACAGAAAAAAACCGTTCATAACGATATAATTTTTTTTAGATGTGTACTTGGTCCGGTCACCAGTCGAGCTTCGGTTGATCTTGCAGCATTCGTCTTTGTTAGCTTTTAGAATCACGTTATAGGAGCATTACGCAGAATGGACAAGAATTATGTTTATGTCATGTAAACATTTTATAGTCTGCGAAGTATGAAATCCATCAAATTCATTCTAGTATAGAATAATCGCATATGCTTGAAATAAGCTCAACCACCATTCATAACAAAACTATCGTCCAAAACCACTTCCAAAAACACCAAAAGCTCTGCGACCATATTGTCCGGTTGTCACCCTTTTTCGATGCCAATGTTCTCCTGGGTTTTTCGCTCCACAATGTAGTGATATACGTTAGGATCAGGAAATGTTTAATCGGTTATGACCGTATTAAACCGAGTCCTAATCCCATTGTTTAAAACTAGCTCACCAGCATCCGGAACTATTCACCCCATGCGCCGAGGAGAAAACCGTGCGGACCGAACCGGGAAAGAATAAGCTACCATGGTAATCTATTTTTTTATATTATCCCCGTCGGTTACCCCCGCTTTCTCCAGCCGAAGCGAACATCAAGGCTGAGTATGTACCGGGTGCTGTTGCTATAGTGTTTTGAATTATGGAACACTACAATTTTAATGACTCTGTAAAAAGCATATAGCCATAGTGCGACTGGTAGTTCGAAGCACCAACACCACCACCACCACCACCACCATCGGGCGCGATGGAATGGTTCTTGGGGTAGACTCTCGTCCTGGTTGCAACGAGCGCATATTAAACATAGCACTGCCCGGCTATGCCATGGGAGCGTGAAGAAGACTCACTGCACCACGTCATACATGCTTCACTCTCTATGCTTTACGACTTCTCGGCCACCCTTCCTCCCCCAATGCACCGATAGCCACCGGTACATCCTCACTTGGACGGAGGACGGATGAGTAGATTTTCGCGATCAGCAACAGCGTATCCCAGGACTTAACCAAGCAACAGATATTTATGCATAGATAATCGAGGGTATTCTATCGGAAAATAATACCGGGTTATCGAGAGCAAAGTTAAGGAACGAGGAGGCTAGGTTGGCTTTCATCTTCACGTACCCATCCATGGTGCACTTTTTTTTTGTTCGCACACACAACGGTAATGCTGTGCTAGGTTATGGCATCGTTAGCGTCATTCGCGTGGTATAGACGGATAAGGATGAGTTTGGCGTTAGTCGGATAGAGTGAATGGCTTTCATAAAACGTGTTTGTCAATATCTTGAAAGTTTCGTTTGCATAAACAGACATCCACCGCACATTCAGCAGCACACATACAGTCCTATGCATGGGTACGCGCAAACCAGAGTACTGGTTGCGGCTAGCGTTCGCGACTGATGCCATTATTATTGTTGTTGTTGTTGTTGGTAAGGGTGCCCTTATTACGCGAGCTCTTTACTTTCAAGTGCAATATCGTCTAAGAGGTTCGCTGCGCGGGGCGAGGTGTATGAAAAAAACAATATTTATTTTTCGCTGACTGAAGAGCTATTGGGTTACTGCTGTTGCCAAGGGTCGGGTGTTTTTTTTTTGTGTACTAGTGAAACGACGGCGACGGCAACTGATCGGGATGGATGGTAAAATCGAGTCAGCGGATTTATTTATTTATTTCAACTCAAAGAGTAAGTGGCTGATGCGGAATGGATAGAAGTTTTCCAGGTTTTGCATATCGAATAAACAAGCACAGCATACGAAATTGAGTACTGATTTAATCCCGTCTTCGAAAATGGCTGCTTTGGTGATGTGTGGTTGTGGTCGTTTCGATATGTTACAGTCTAACATATTCTTTTTTTCATTTATTAGAAAAATGAATGGAAGAAATACTACAAGATATTATTCTATGTTATGCTAGTCAACTTAAACTAAGCTACCCAGAGACAGCACATGGATTTATTCTATTTGGCTTTTTATTCTGAAAACTAAGCGGAGCCGATTTATCATATTACGTTGTGTGTCAATGAAATCGAGGAAAAAATTCTTCATCTTCGACTCATCAATGCATTAGCAATTCATGTTGAACTGTTAACGCCACCTATTCAAACCGCTCAGCAGGCGTGAAATTAAGACTATTTGCCAAATACTGTTTGCACCGAAGTACCAGGTTTTTACTGAAGTACCCAAATATCTTGTTGCTATCCGTTTTCTTTAGAATTAGCTTTTTTGATGTCATGGGTTGAAGGACCGTTGGTTCGCAAATTGCATCGTCGTCGTCGCAGTTGTTGTTTCCTGGTGTTGTTGAATTAATCGTTTTGGGACTTTTTCGTATCTTTATCTTGCATAATTCGTAGTTCCAGGTGTTGGGTTCAATGTTTGTTGTGGTGGGTTTGCCTTGCTTCACAATGGTTACAGATGATGTTTTAGCAGATGAAGACTTTAAACTACGGAAAATATTCACCTAAATGGTCTATGACGAACCGGACGCAGCAATTATTTATTCAACATTATCAAGCTTAACCTGTTCACCTCGTTGTTACCCAAACCGCAAAAAGCGATCTTATCCAAGAGTGCGAAAATTTGACATGTTTGTAAATTGTCGACAAGCATAAGACAGTCACTGCCAACGATACGCGCAGCTGCTACATTCAACAGTAGCCAACACGCAATGACACGAGAGCTTGGCGCAATCACGAGAGCCATGCCACACGACAGCAATATTGAGAGCAATTCATTTTGTCGCACTCTCTCACAGTAGTCGAAGCCACAGCGTTCGTTTTGTGGTAGTGTACGTACGTTCATGCCGTATAGGTAGCTGCTGAATTCATTTTCAATCACGGTTTTCGAGAATATCATGAGCTCAAAATGTCATGACATTTTCATAACTGGACTGTCATATCCGCTGTGAACGCTCTGTGGCGATAAATAAAGTGCGAGCGACGGTGTTTCCATTACCTGTTCAATTTCGGTTTTGAGCAGCGTTAAGTAATTACCATGATATTTATATCTGCTTTGTAAATTAAGATAAAAATTTGCATGATTAAAATGCAATCACAAAGCTTGTCGATGCAGATAATTCAAAAATATTACAACTATTAACATAAATTTCGTACACGAAGTAGCAGGAGCGCAGCACGAGTCTTTCTGGTATGACGCAAAGACAAGAAATCTTACCGCAGAGTCTGCGCTCCTGTTACTTCAACAATTCTAGTTCATGCTAAACGGCGTTAAATTGTTTGATTGAAAAAGTGCATTGGAGTAAATCAACCAGCTGGAAATTTTAATCAAAATCACACGAACTTCCAAAACAAACCCACCATCCAAATTTTGTGGGCTTACAACTTACGAAACAGACACTAACTATGAATGGTTAAAAACCATGAGTACTTTAAATGAGCGAAACACATTTGTGCATATTGTTTAAAATGGTCAAATTGACTGAATTAATTCAACCTATAATCAAAATGCTATTATAATTGATTTTTTCGCACATAGCGAAAAGAACTCAAATAAAAAATCTTTGGCATGAGCTGTGTACTACTCATTCGGTTCACAGGCGAGTGATATGAATGCTAAGTTCGATACTTGTTGTGGTCAACTGATACATTTATGTAATTCCTTAAAAACTCTTTAATACTCAGATACATGCGCCTAATTCGTATTACTGTTTTTGAATTAGTTGATTTTAACAACAAAATTTCCAAAATAACTATAAAATTAGTTAAAATTGAGAATTTACTTTGCTGAAAAAACTCTTATTTTTAGAGAATGTGTTTAGTTGGTGAATATCGTGGACACAAACCAGCAATATTTCAATCCAACACGAAATTCTCATTGACAACTAATTTTGTTATTAAAATCAGAAAATTTGTTTCTATTTATCTATCACCATCATTACTGAAGGACAGCACAAAGAAACCAAAACTGAAATGGGTATTATTAACAAGTTTATTAGCCAAAAACTCATGAGAAGTGTCAAAGCAAAACAATCCATTAAAAAGCTAAAAAGGACAGTCTTATTGAAACTGCTTGAAAATTGTTTTGATGTTTTTCGCATGTGTTCGATATATCTTTATTTAAATTTCTAAACCGATATGTAAAAATGTCGTAAACTGTTAGTGGAAATCGCATTTATTCAGAATTTGTGCGCACTTGAAGCGATTGTGCGTAATAATGTTTTTACGCGGAACAGTGAAGTGAATTTCGAATGTTTCACTCTAATTGTGATGAAGTTTTTTTGTATCTTCAAACCTTCCGAGCTGCGCCGTCCGGTGTACTATTTGTATTCGGTTTTTGTTTTCCGAGTGCTCAAAGTTTTCAGTGAGAATGAAGAAAACAGTGATTAAGAAGAAAAAAATTCAAAACGATGTTTACGTTTCGTTTATGTATTTTTCTCCAATACAACATCGTATTTATACCTGCCAATATAGAAAAGACAACCGCGTCTGAAATTTTTTCGGCAGTAGTGTGCCATCTGTGTGGCTAGTAGTCATTACGGTGTTACCGTTTCGGTGACAGGGCGCCATATTGCTGCAGATTGCAGAAGCCAATTCAAGCATTCATATTGGTTGAAAACAACATTACATTTCTTTAATTCAACTAAAAAATTAGTTGAATGGAAATGAAATGTGCCTTAGCTAAGAAATGACAGCACGTTTAATTTGTGAATTCAACTAAAAAAAATAGTCATTTCAACAAATATTTATTATTATTAAGGGAATGAGAATAAAAAATCTAAATCAGCAAAAGTAAGATTTTTTTAGTTGTCTCAAAAAATAACTAACTAAAATCAGCAAATCAACTAAATTTTTCGCGAAAATGCTGATTTCGGTCGTTCCGTGTGGTAGTTCCCATACACAATACGAGTTGCAAAAATTAGGCTATTCATAACAATACACTACCACTTTATGAGTTGACGAATCCATTCAGTTATTATGAATCTCATGATAATAGGTAATTTCCATTACCTGTTCAATTTCGGTTTTGAGCAGCGTTAAGTAATTACCATGATATTTATATCTGCTTTGTAAATTAAGATAAAAATTTGCATGATTAAAATGCAATCACTAAGCTTGTCGATGCAGATAATTCAAAAATATTACAACTATTAACTTAAATTTCCTACACGAAGTAGCAGGAGCGCAGCACGAGTCTTTCTGGTATGACGCAAAGACAAGAAATCTTACCGCAGAGTCTGCGCTCCTGTTACTTCAACAATCTTTAAATTTCTTTTGAATCTCTAGTATCCAAAATCAAACAGCCAAAGCCGAGCAGATTTTAAGAATTTTTGCCTTTCTTATATAGAAAGGCTATGCAATCACTGCCAAACCGACTGCTGAACGGAGTCCCGGAGAGCCATTTGACTCAGTTCGTCCCGGGTTGACGGTTCAATGCATAGGGCACTGGTCTTACAAACCAGTTGTTGTATGTTCGAGCCCCAACCTAGAAGAATTTAGGTTCCGGAATCAAAAGGTGATATGCACCAAAAAAAATTAAAAAAATTGTCACTCATTTTTTTCAGCGATGGCACATTTTCACAAACTTAGAGGCAAACAAAAGGTCTTATGGTTCCTTAGCTTGCTATGGAATTTCATCTTTATCCGACTTCCGGTTTCGGAATTACATGGTAATATGTGCAAATCTACGATAAAATTCGCACTAATTTTTCTCGGAAATTTCTTGACCGATTATTACAAACTAAGATGAAAATAAAAGGTCTTGAAATTCTTCAGAAAGTCTCCGAGATGTTTATCAAGATTCAACTTCCGGTTCCAATATTAAGGCACGATAAGCGAAAAATTTTCATTTTCATGAGTATTTTTTCACAAGTGATGGCGAAACGAGGTGCAAACTTTTATTAAACTTACAGGTGAATCCATCTAGTTGACAGACTTTGTAGGTTTGTGGATATGTAAATCTACTTTGGGACTACTAGTTCCCGGTTTCCGCTTCTGAAAGCACCGGTAATAGTAAAGAAAATCTCCAGAATCAGAGCTCACCTCGATTTCTCAGAAACAATTTTCGACAAATCGTTATTCAAATTTAAGCTCTCATTGTATTAAAAGAAACTGTCCATTTTTATCCAGATCCGACTTCCGGTTTCGAAATTATAGGGCGATGAGTGTCAAAACTTTAAAACTGTCACACAAAATGACGAGGCAGAACCGGAACGCATCGGTTCGTGCTGGTACGGAAGAAGAACACCACCGCCTGGCACACAGCATGCTTGGTTCAATTTTGCATGCAAATGCAAATCTATATTAACTTGACACACAAACTGTTTACAAATCGAAAAGATTATGATAGTTTACACCTAAAAAAAGTTTTTGATTAAATTCAAGGTTGAAAAAATAATTCTTGACAGAAACTTCTAGCGGCGTTTTTGAAAATATAAGAAATAAGGGAAATACAAATACAAATACAAACGAACGTCATTCAGTAATAGCCGTTCAACCGAGAAGGTTGTGTATAGAAGCGTACAGTTTAATAACGCTGGTTGGTTTACACGCGTTAAATACGACAACGGTTGAACTACAGGTAGAGACCTGTTGGCAGCATCCGTTAAAACGTATAGTCGTGCTGCATAAGAGAGCCCTAGTGCTGGGCCAAGCTGGTGAAGGAAACAACAAAGGGCGTTTCCCAAACTCTACCCAGGCCGCAATATACAGCCACAAGTGCTGAGCAGGAGAGTGCAAAGGCACATCGAAGAGGAAGAGTGCAAAGGCACATAGAAGCAGGAGAGTGCAAAGGCACACCGGTGCGAAGGCACTTCGGTGCAGAAGCATATCGGTGCGGAGCACAAGGAAGAAGGAGACAAGACAACTCGGTCTTTCCACTGCCATACAACACGCAGGTATACACCGGTGACCTGCGCTGGTTACAGCTGGCGAAGACGAAAGCAAATCGGAATTCGAGTGGTGCTGGATGTCAGGTAGCAGTAGCATCACATCGTATTCTATCGCTACAGTGAGCTTCAGCATTGTATCAACGTCCAGATACATCCAACAAGAACATCTAGAGCAACGAGGATCTACACGGCAGTGCAACGGAGATAGACAACAATTTCAAGGTAGAAGTTTTTTCTTTTCCTTTTGATTGAGTACTGTGTAGTGTTGGTTTCAAATTTTATTTTAAAGTTTAGTTAAACATTTTAATGTAATGGATGAATCCATGGACGTAAATCCTAGCATGAATCCGATACCCCCACGAACGAAAAAATATCAGGAGAGCTCTTCTGGGCCTTGGATAGTCTTTTTTAGACGTATATCAAAGCCATTAAACATTTTTCAAATTAATAAAGGTTTGACATCACGATACTCTTCAATCAAAGAGATCATAAAAGTAAATAACGATAAAATTCGTGTTGTGGTAAATAATTTGAAACACGCGAATGATATTGTCTCTTCGGAACATTTCAATAAAGAGTATAAAGTTTACATACCCTCCAAAGATGTCGAAATTGACGGTGTTGTTACCGAAGCGAGTCTTTCGGTAGATGATTTACTCAAGCATGGTGTTGGTCGTTTCAAGAACTCTATGCTTGAGGGTGTGAAAATACTGGAGTGCAAACAACTGTACTCAGTAGTTCATGAAGAGGAAAAAAAAGTTTATCGCCCATCAGACTCGTTTCGAGTGACATTTGCCGGGTCTGCGTTGCCGTCCCATGTCTATGTCGATAAAATTCGCCTCCCTGTTCGGCTTTTTGTTCCAAATGTAATGAATTGTACGAACTGCAAAAAATTCGGCCACACAGCTACTTACTGTAGTAATAAACCAAAATGTATTAAGTGTGAAGGGCCTCATAAAGATAATGATTGCAACAAGGAAATTGAAAAATGTATTTATTGTGGGAATAGTCCTCATGATGATATTTCAGTATGCACTGCATTTAAAGTGCACAAAGACAAAATTAAGCTTTCTTTAAAAGCACGGTCTAAGCGCACATATGCAGAAATGTTTAAAACGGTCATTGATGTCCCCCCTTTGGAAACCGAAAACGGGTTTTCAAATCTAGAGGAACCAGAGGACTCTGACTCTGACGAAAATAGTGAAGGTAATTCGTTTATCACTACCCAAGGGTCAGTTAAGAGAAAGAAGTCTTCCTCCAAATTACCAAAAAAGACACCTAAAATTTCATCTTCAAAAAAAGATCCCCGTGTTAAACAAAAAAAGTCAAAACCAAAGACTGTGCCTCCTGGTTTGTCAAATTCACAAACCAATCCAGGATCTAGCACAGAAAAAGGTAATAATCCTGTGGGCTCCATTTCACAGCCACCAACAGGATTACTGAAGTTTTCGGAAATTGTTGAATGGATTTTCTCAGCATTCAATATATCTGAACCCTTAAAGACCCTCATAATGGCATTCCTTCCAATAGCTAGAACCTTTTTGAAGCAGTTATCAGCTCAATGGCCAATTGTCTCAGGTTTTGTATCTTTTGATGGATAATTTATCACCCGTCGCAAATGATACAATCACTGTCCTGCAGTGGAATTGTCGAAGCATCATGCCAAATCATGATTCATTTAAAATATTATTGCATAGTCAAAAATGTGATGTATTTGCTTTATGCGAAACATGGCTTACTTCAAACATAGCTTTAAATTTCAATGATTTTAACATTATACGTCTCGATAGAGACTCTCCGTATGGTGGAGTGCTTTTGGGAATTAAGAAATGCTATTCCTTTTATAGATTAAACATCCCTTCAACTTCTAGTATAGAAGTTGTTGCTTGCCAAATAAACATTAAAGGCAAAGATATTTGCATAGCTTCGGTTTATATTCCTCCAAAAGCACAAGTTGGACAGCAACAGCTTAATGAAATGGTTGACCCCTTCCTGCACCACGATTGATTCTGGGGGATTTAAATTCGCACGGTATTATGTGGGGTTCCGTTTACAATGATAGCAGATCATCTTTAATACAAAACATTTGTGACAATTTTAGCATGACGGTATTAAATATGGGTAGCATGACACGGATCCCAAGACCTCCGGCACGCCCAAGTGCATTAGATCTATCTCTTTGCTCAACATCAATTCGACTAGATTGCACCTGGAAAATACTGCCTGATTTACACGGTAGCGATCATTTACCAATCATCATCTCAATTAGCAGTAGCAATTGCATTGCTACTTCCGCTAGTATTCCATATGATTTGACAAAAAATATCGACTGGATTAAATACCAAAGTAGTATCTCTAGTATTTTGAATTCAATGGAAGAGCTCCCTCCACTTGAAGAATATGACTTCCTCATTTGTTCGATTCTGGAGGCAGCAGAACAATCCCAAACTAAACGCTTTCCTGGGCCAACGACTAACAGAAGGCCTCCCAACCCCTGGTGGGACAAAGAGTGCTCAGAGGCTAAACTCGCAAAACAAAATGCTTGCAAGACGTTTCTAAAACGGGGAGGAGGAACTCCTCAGAATTTTGAAAAACTTATGGTTTTAGAAACCAAGTACAAGAGCATACTTCGAGCCAAAAAATGTAGCTATTGGAGACATTTTGTCGAAGGTTTGTCAAGAGATACCTCAATGAGCACTCTTTGGAACACGGCCAGACGAATGAGGAATCGTAACGTGGGCAATGAGAGTGATGAATACTCGAACCGATGGATATTTGACTTTGCTAGGAAAGTTTGCCCAGATTCTGTTCCTACGCAGAGCATTATACGGGAATCTCCTCCAAATAATGGTTTTATTAATAACCCATTTTCAATGATGGAATTTTCTATAGCACTCTTGTCTTGTAACAATAACGCTCCAGGGTTGGACAGAATTAAATTCAACTTGGTGAAGAATCTGCCCAACCTCGCAAAAAGACGTTTGTTGGAATTGTTCAACAAGTTTCTTGAGCAAAATATTGTTCCACCTGACTGGAGACAAGTGAAAGTTATCGCCATTCAAAAACCGGGGAAACCAGCTTCCAATCACAACTCATATAGACCCATTGCGATGTTGTCCTGCATCAGAAAATTGTTCGAAAAAATTATTCTACGACGTCTCGACACTTGGGTCGAGACGAACGGTTTGTTGTCAGATACTCAGTTTGGCTTCCGTAGAAATAAAGGGACGAATGATTACCTTTCATTACTTTCGTCTGACATCCAAATTGCCTTCGCTCAAAAGCAACAAATGGCATCTGTATTTTTAGACATTAAAGGAGCATTTGATTCAGTTTCCATTGATGTTCTTTCAGACAAGCTTCACCAAAATGGACTCCCAGCGGTTATAAATAATTATTTGCACAACCTTTTGTCAGAGAAACACATGCATTTTTCACATGGCGATTTGGCAACACTCAGAAATAGTTACATGGGTCTCCCGCAAGGCTCATGCCTCAGTCCGCTCCTCTATAATTTTTACGTAAATGACATTGACAGCTGTCTAGTAACCCCATGTACACTAAGACAATTGGCAGATGATGGCGTGGTTTCAGTTACTGGACCCAAAGCTATTGATCTGCATAAACCATTGCAAGATACCTTAGATAACTTGTCCGATTGGGCTGTTCATCTTGGTATCGAATTCTCTGCGGAGAAAACAGAGTTAGTCGTCTTTTCAAGAAAGCATGATCCCGCGCAGCTTCAACTCCATATGATGGGAAGAATGATCCAACAGGTTTTAACTTTTAAATACCTCGGGGTGTGGTTCGATTCCAAATGCACGTGGGGAGGACACATTAGGTTTCTGATAACAAAATGCCAACAAAGAGTAAATTTTCTTCGAACAATAACAGGATCTTGGTGGGGTGCTCATCCGGAAGATCTAATAAAATTGTATCAGACAACGATACTTTCAGTGATGGAATATGGATGCGTTTGCTTTCGTTCCGCTGCAAACTCTCATATTATCAAACTGGAGCGAATTCAGTATCGTTGTTTGCGAATTGCTTTAGGGTGCATGCATTCGACACATACAATGAGTCTTGAAGTTCTGGCGGGAGTTCTTCCATTAAAAGATCGATTTTGGGAGCTTTCATCACGCCTGCTAATAAGATGTGAGGTGCTGAATCCCATGGTAATTAATAATTTCGAACGACTAGTCGAGCTTCGATCTCAAACAAAATTCATGACAGTATATTTTAACCATATGTCACAGGAAATCAACCCTTCAATATATATTCCTATCCGTGTCAGCCTCCTAAATGTCCCTGACTCAACTTTATTTTTCGATACATCCATGCAGCGCGAAGTGCGTGGAATCCCGGATCATCTACGTTCGACGGAAATCCCAAAAATATTTTCAAGTAAGTTCAGGCATATTGACTCTGAGAAAATGTTTTACACGGACGGATCGCGAATTGAAGAAGCGACAGGGTTTGGTATGTTCAACAATAATGTTTCGGCCTCATTTAGGCTTCAAGAACCTGCATCTGTTTATATAGCAGAGCTAGCAGCAGTTCATTATAGTTTGAGTGTAATCGTCACATTAATTCCAAACCATTATTTCCTCTTCACAGATAGTCTGAGTGCAATTGAAGCCATTCGCTCAAACATGACTGGCAAGACTGAACCGTTTTTCCTGGGCAAAATAAAACAGTGCCTGAACGACATATTGAACAATAATTATCTAATCACTATAGTCTGGGTCCCGGCTCATTGCTCCATTCCTGGCAATGAAAGAGCCGATATTTTAGCCAAACGTGGTGCTATTGAGGGTGAAATTTATGAGAGACCAATTGCTTTCAACGAATTCTATAGCTCGTCTCGCCAAAGAACACTTGCCAGCTGGCAAGCTTCTTGGGATAAAGATGATCTGGGTCGGTGGATGCACTCAATTATTCCGAAAATATCGACAAAGGCATGGTTCAGGGGACTGGATGTGAGTAGAGATTTCATTCGTGTGATGTCCAGACTCATGTCCAATCACTACACGTTAGATGCACATCTCCTTCGAATTGGGCTCTCCGAGACTAATCATTGTGCTTGTGGCGAAGGTTATCGAGATATTGATCATGTCGTTTGGACATGCGTGGAGTATCGTGATGTCAGATCTCAACTAATAAATTCTTTGCGTACCCAAGGTAGACTATCCAATATCCCAGTTCGAGACATTCTTGCTTGTCGTGACCTTTCATACATGAAACTTATTTATCATTTCATAAAGAAAACTGGAGTTTCAATTTAATAAAGGCCCCTTTCAAGACTTAGTTCTGATCCCAGCTGCGTCCATGAGTTCAACCAATAGCTAAATTAGAATAAAAATAATGTAATGATACAAACAAACTCGAAACAGTTTATGAAATTATTAACAAAATGTCTGAAAATAACAGCTTATTTTATAATTTATAGAAGTTAATCGTTTGGTTCAAATAATATTTCCGAGTAGATTTCATAATTAATGACGAGTTACCTAAGATGATATTTAAGTAATAAGAGAATATGTTTTAATAATTGCAAAACGTTGTGACTATGTTAGAATTAAATTAGGATAAGAATATTATGTAAAAGTGATGCTACGGCGAAGAAAAACTTATGTAAACTGCCTTAAGAAATGAACGTATTTATGAAAAAAAAAAAAACAAACGAACGTTATTTACTATCCGACGTTTCGACCTTTGATGTAGACCTTTTTCAAGAAAAATTGGAAAAATTATAGTGGTACAATGACAAAAACATAGAGCGTTGAACAAATAATACAATGTAAAAACTTACCAAAGTCTATCGTTTATAGTCAAAATGTCGATGTCTGACCCTACGTTGTCTGGATAATTTTAGAACATGCTTTGAGATACTACGAAAACAAATGGTCATTTACAAAAATTATGAATCAGAAACTATTTAAGGAGTGTATCGAAAATAAGCTATCCACATACATTTGTGTTGTACGCATGTATTTGTGATGGTTTCTTATACTCAGATCGCAGCATTCTGTGCGTTTGGCTGTCAGCTTTCGATTCTTTACTTGTTTGTGCGGTTGAAATTCTACGTTTTCAAAATGTAGGGTATTGAAAAGGAAGTAGAAATTAAAGTTCTGGACACATGGCTAAGTGAGAAGTGTTAAAAACACAATTAATAAGTTTGAGGAAAATTATTCTTAAGATGAGCTACAAGGAAGAGGCAGAAATCTCGGTTCTTCCAACCGGAAACTGGACCAGAAAGTTGTATCTCTAATCATGAACAACAAATCAATGTCAATACGTGATTTTGCCAAAACAGCAAGAACGAATGTCGGAATGGTCCAGCGTATCAAGAGGCGAAATCACCTAAAGACCTACAAAAACAGAAAATCTCGGTACAAAGTGTAAAACAGAAGAAGCGGGCAGCAACAAGGGCCCGGAAAATGTATTCGCGTCTTTTGCAGGGTCCGGATGCATGCGTTTTGATGGACGATGAGACTTATGTAAAGGAGGACTCACTGTTTTGGCTGGATTTGGCGTCGGCTCACTATGCCAAAACCACTCTCAATTGGCTTGCGGAAAAGGGTATACATATTTGTTGAGAAAAATATCCATCCACCAAATTGGCCTCAGCTTCGACCCATCGAACGTTACTGGGCAATCGTGAGAGAGTCTTCAAGAAGACTGGTTAGGCAGCTGGGAACATGCAGGAGTTCAAAAAAATTTGGGCTCAAGCGTCCAAAAAATGCGATGCAACACTTGTCCGGAACTTGATAAAGAGCGTTCGATCAGAAGTTCGAAAACTCGTGAAGGAATAACTTAAATTTCATCCGGTTTTCTTTATGCTCAAGTTCAACCTCGTACAATAAAGGATTAATTTTTAGTTTGAATAAAATATCGTTTTTTATCATTATTTGAAAGAAAAATTTGTGGGTAGCTTATTTTCGATACGGTCCCGAGTTGGCGGCTCAATGCATAGGACGCTGGTCTTACAAGCCAGTTGTCGTATGTTCGAGCCCTGATCTGGAAGGATTCTTAGTGTCAGTAGGATCCATAGTACTAGCCTAGCAATGATCCTGTATGCTATAAGTCTGTTGAAACAGCAAGGCCAAATTCCACAAAAGGAATTTAATGCCAAGACTTTGCTTTTATCATTACGCAACTAGGTGAATTAAAAAAGGTTTCTTTTATTGTATCCTCCTATTTTTAATTTATGGCCCCGAAAAGAAGAGTTTGAAACATTTGAAATGGAATTTATGCGAATCTGTAAATATATGGTATTTTGTATTGCTACAACTCTAACTTTTTCTTGCTTCGCTAATTGTTGCAGCAATAGGCTTTTTTCAGTGAAAAACTTGGTCACAATCGGTTTTCATTTTCATGTGTTTTTTTTTCGTGAATACCACTAACTTTACTATGGGGCGCATTTTCAAAATTCGTGAATATCTCTTGTTGTATTTAACGTAGCAAGATATTTTTTTCTCCATGCAAACGGAAATATATTCAGTAATTTATAATAAAATGTTCATTAGTATGTGAGTACCACAAATAGCTCAAAATTTAAGTTTTCTAACATGTTTAGTATGAACGAGCATCAAGGTAAAATACAGTGCCAAAATAAGGCGCGCAATATGTCAACGCCTTTAAACTGAACGAATCATCGCACAAAGCGTATCGTACAAAAACCGACACATAGAAATATGGAATATTTTCAGTAACACGTTTTGGTCGGTAGTAAAACAGACACAAACTATGAATGGTTATAAACCATGAGTATTTTTAAGTGATATTAGGGAAACAAATGATATTGTTTTCAAACTCACACTGGTCTCACAAGCCAGTTGTCGTATGTTCGAATCTCGACCTGGAAGGATTCTCAGTGTCAGTAGGATCGTAGCACTAGCCATGCAATGATTCTGTACGCTATGCATCGGCTGCGAAGTCTGTTTAAACAGAAAGGTTTCCACGGAAGGAATGTAATGCCAAGACTTTTTTTCAAAAACTAGTCAAAATACTAGATAAAAATAGATCACTTATAGAAATCGGTTGCTTTTTCTAAAAGTTAGTCAATGTTTCCATACCGACATAAAAGATGGAGCACCTTGTAATGTTCAATTCATGAACAAGAACCATAGATAGAAGTTGTTACTTGTGAAGTTATTTTAATCCAAGAAATCATAGATTAATGTGAAAATCTGCTTACTATAAACTAGAGTTTGATAGTTTAGAACAAATGTTGCTTGTTTCAAGAAAATATTGACTGAATCAAACCAGATTTGTTTGTTGTCACTATATAAACCAAAAAAATCGTTTCAATTACCCAGAATTTATTGATTTTTATAATAACTTTTTCTGATTGTCATACTTAGTTCCAATCGGTAGATTTGTAGTTGAGAAAACTGGGGTGGAATATATTATTGATTTGTTTTGTAAAACTTTTTGGTTATAAGTAAATAATACTTCACTATTTCTCAAGAATTTTTGAAAGAATTATAGCTACGTTCGGTCCACGCTTGGCAAGTGTATATCAGTTAATTATAGAACACGTAAAATGGAATCTGGTTGCTTGCGGTTTGTGGATATTCTGCAAAATCTCTATACAATTTGTATTTTCGTGAAGGGTTCGACAAATCCAATACGGCCACAAAGGATTTGCTGTAGATTTTACTAATTTAAATGAATTTATGAATGATTTTGACCATTGTAATTTTAATGTCATCGTAGTCGGGTCTATCCACTACACAACACTGTAATTTATTGCTCTCGTGTGTGCCGCCTTATACCGTTACAATTCTGCAAGTGAAGCATTGAAAGTTTACAAAATTCACACAATCAATCAACTAGTAGGTACAACTATCGATATTCGAAAGTGTGGAAAATACATGTCAGTTTTATTTGTATTAACGTCATTCAGTTACGTCTCTGACATTACCCACCCGCTTTTTGCGAAGGGCTAGCATTATTCTACAGGAAGTAAAACTTTAAGGTTTTATAGAAGTTATCGTCCTTTCACGAGGCTAATAATGTCTCAAATATAGAGAAAAACGAATGAGAATGTACCTTGAAAACTTGCAGTGTGCATAAGAAATAAAAATACCAAAAACACTCTTACTGTGCACGAAGCATCCACGCTTTAATTGAAACTATGAAGTAAAAAAATACTAGGGAAGAAAAAAGCTACGAACAATTCAATTGTCTCTCAGAAGCAATCGTGTCAAATTGTGCGACAACCGAAAATAGCTAGAAAACATGCATCTTCTGCCGTTGACTTTGTACGCACACCACAGCTCATGCATATTTGAGAACGAGTAACGTGACTCTATGGCACGGGTCCAGCATGGTTGCCTGATCGAAATTGGTATTCCGAAATGTCAACGTTGAGATGCAAACACAATCCTACTAGCCTGGAGGGAAATCAACGACGGTAGTAGTGCCCCAGCGGCCCGGGAAGATGACAGTTTTCAGAGAGAGAGAGAGATAGAGGGAAAGAGAGAGAGTGTGTGTGTGTATTTGCTTCAATTCCACAATCGTTTGCTACGACCATCAGCATTGCGACACTGTAGTTCATTGTAGCTGCACGTAGAGCCTTACACCAGATACGCTATAGCGTCGAACTAGGAAAAGGCAACGGCGGATTAAGGCATGAAACTAGCCGAGAAACATTAGTGGCGTAATTCCGAGCACGTAATTTAAATTCGGAGCCTATCAATAGTTTATTGTTTTCTTCTGTAAACCGCCACTGAGTAGAACAGAAAAAACCCAATCATTATCATGCAAAGAATACTAATCCATGCCTTAAAATGTTCGAGGAAAACTCGGATTCCTAGCACGTTTTTGTGACTTTACTAAACGTAGGACAATGTGATGATAATTATCTTTCAATTTCTGAACCCAAATTTTAACTAACTCTGTGTAACTTAAAACAACCGACTGAATTTGCTGAAATTGTCCATACAATCGTAAAAAGCAAGTCAACAGAGAACTGTTTTTTTTTCTTTGCGGACTTAATTATCTACGTTCTTGGCACTGCCATTAAACAAAAACTCTGCAATTTCCATGGACCCTGCGAGCCAACTTTTCCGTGCGGCAGTTTTCAGCTTTGCGAATGCTCATTTAAGTTCGAATTGAAAAGGAATTTGAAGATTGCCTGTGCTCATTGTGTTCACAATATTCTCCTCCAGCAGCGCACTATGCAAGCGCCGTAAATTAAAACGTCTCCGGATCTGACCCGAGGGAACATCTTTCCATCGAAAGGGAATTCAGAAAAAAAAATTCTGCCCCATCTCGACACAATGATATTGTTCTAATTATCCGTTCTCCCTGCACCTTAAGCTCTGGCCGAACTATCACTAACGAGTAAAGTTTTGCATCGGAGCCCTACGACGGTCCTCTCCGGTCCGCCTCCTCGTCCGCCAGATGCAAGGTTATCTCGTCAACCGGAAGGGACAGTGCAACTCATCGGAGGTGCTATAGGTATATACTGAACGAAGGCGAACCGAATTCCGATGCACAATCTGCTGTGCACAATTGAGCATTCCTTTGCCAGTCCTGTACTTACTATATATATAAATTAAAATACCCAACCGTTAACTACCAACCCTGCGTCCACTGGAAACAATAATTGATGCAGACGCTTGGTCATTTATCGCTAATTGAAAAATAATATGTTTCATCAACCTTCCAATGTCTTCCATGTCGTTCAAATAAACAAATATCATACTTTCACAGTAAGCCACCGAACACGAGTACGTCAACGGAGAGGTCAGTCGCCGAACAAGATGTGTATAATCTAATGAAAATTATTCGCTTTGTTGACCCCAAAAATTATTCACACAACAGCGAACCTAGCAGTCTACCGTGCACTCGACTCGTTCGCCGGTTGCTTGCTAGAAAGTAGCTCTAAGCACATTATCGCATTTACGCTCTCGCGCGCTTCCGTCTTGGCTAGCTGGAAAACTGGCTATTCAAACGTCACCTTTTCTGCCCTCTCGCCCACCGAAAGAGATGTGGTTTATTTTAAACAAAGACCTTTTTCCATCCTTTTCCCGGTACCGCAGGGATGTTAATGCTGGGAAAAGCTTTTCTTCTATTTTTTTTTCTCATTTTCCCTGACCACCGCTATATCACAAACGGTTCGGTACATCCCGTGGTGCGCTGCTATTCCCGATGGCGGATGGCTATTTATAGCGGTCTAGCAGGGGGCGGCAAAAAAAAGCAGGATCCCACGGCTGTGCCCGGTCCCGTCCAGTACGGGGGGGGGGGGGATCCGGCAGGTTAACCCGTACTTTTGCATCCCTTTCCAGGTCAACGAATTCAAAGAACACTTATCGAAAGCGTCAACTTTTCCGATCAAGTGCATTTCCATCGGCCATCCCAGCCCAACCCTCGGATGCCGCGAGCCTGCGCAGGTATCAAGCTATGTAAACAGAAATCGTGATAAGCCCGCGGGTGATGGGATTAATTGATGCGGACCCCGTGCTCCGAAATCGAACCAGTTCGCGTTTGGGGTGCATGTGTCACGGCTCGGTGACCGTTACACTACTCAAGGGTGTAATCAAGCGAGCGATTGGAACACGAACTGAGCGAGACGCTTCACCTGATATGGTTGCGGGATGATGACGTGGCCAAAAAGCGGGACCGAAAAATTACTTTGGGCTTGATGTGAAACATCAATCAACCAGATTCAAATTTAGTTCTAAAAGTAACGATACCGTTACCCGATGATTGACTTGTTTCGATGCCTAACGATAAACAATGGCTGGCCACACAGTTCGAAAAAGTCTTGTGGTTTCACATCTTATAAGATGCACATAAATGGAGTGTCGTATTTCACGCAATTATATAAGGAGTATATCGAAAATAAGCTATCCACATATATTTGTGTTGTACGCATGTATTTGTGATGGTTTTTTATGCTCAGATCACAGCATGCTGTGCGTTTGACTGTCAGCTTTCGTTTGTTTACTTGTTTGTGTGGTTGTAATTCTGCGATTTCAAAATGTCGCGTATTGAAAAGGAAGTGAAATCTAAGGTTCTGGACTACGTGAGGCTAAGTAAGAAGGGTATTACTATGCGAAAATTGGCGAAGCGGTTTGGAATTCATCATGCCAGTGTTAAAACCATCATTAATAAGTTTGGGGAACACTATTCTTTGGATGAGCTACCAGGAAGAGGCAGAAAACCCGATTCTTCCAACCCGAAACTGGACCAGAATGTGGTATCTCTTATCATGCAGAACAAATCAATGTCAATACGTGATTTGGCCAAAAAAGCAGGAACGAGTGTCGGAATGATCCTGTGTATCAAGAGGTGAAATCACCTGAAGACCTACAAGAAGCAGAAAATCTCGAAACAAAGTGTAAAACAGAAGAAGCGAGCAGCAACAAGGGCCCAGAAATTATATTCGCGTCTTTTGCAGTGTCCGGATGCTCCACAATGCTTTACTGTCGTCGTTGAGAACGATGTTAGCAACGCGGACAGGTCGATTCAAGTGGAGAAACTCGGTCGAAAGATACTGGTATGGCAAGCAATATGTTCCTGTGGTTTGAAGTCAACCATTTTTTACACTACCGGAACTATAAATGCAGAAATCTTCAGAAGAGATTGCTGCCTTTATATAAGAAGCATAGTACACCTGCACTGTTTTGGCCGGATTTAGCGTCGGCTCACTATGCCAAAACCACTCTCAATTGGCTTGCGGAAAAGGGTATAAATTTCTGGTCGAGTGGAATATTGTGTCATTTGGAAAGTTGAGTAGTTATGAATTGTATCGTTTGTAGAAGTATATCACCTATAAAATTCTAATTTTTTTTCTGTGCAGCCTCGACTGGTTCTTAGTGTCTATGGATTAAACCTCTTACCATGCAAGTGTACACTTAAAAATAAAAATAGGTTGCGAAATCAGTTCATGCCGACGCTCAAACTTCTCATCGATATTCAGTACCGAAACGTATTGAATATTTTTAAGGCAGAACTGCAAAGGACAGCCCTGTTTGAACTACAAAAACTACTGCTGGTTTTTGTTTTGAATATGTAAGCATTTGTTTTTACCTTTTTATATAAATATAGAAAATAGGTATAGAATTCGCTTAAACTTTAGAAAAATATTCCGAGGTCCAAAGGGTCGAGTGTTATACACCAATCGATTCAGCTCGACAAACTGAGCAAATGTCCGCGTGTGTATGTCTGTATGTGTCTTGTCAACAAAGAGATCGAGATCTCAGAGATAACTGGACCGGTTTTGCTCAAATTAGTCGCAAATGATAGGTCTCCCTGTCACCCTGAACGCTATTGAATGGTTTTGAGATCAAATGTTTACTTTTTGAGTTATACGTTTGAGTTCTATGTCAAAGCTTTTTGCCAATATTTGTCACAATTGACCTGAAAAACAGAATAATTTTTTGGACTTAGACTTCGCACGGTAATAGCTATCCAACAAGCCATAGATTATTAAAATCCGTTCACAGAGATATCGATATTTTTGTGTAAGCGACTTTAGGCCTTATTTTAATAAAATGAATTTTACGTGCTTGACGATAAAGCGAAGTTTCGGATCAAAGCGAAACACGATTTTCAATACAAGGTTTTATGCAATTGACCTAAAAGACTATGTACAGCACCCTTCTTCATGACGTTTCGATTTTAGCACGGTTTGTTTTTGGCAACATAATCGTTCGAACATGACATATGTATTAGAAAGTTGGCAGTGTTTTCAAATTCAAAACAATTTCTTATTTATACTGATTTATACTGCATGCAGCAATAATTGCTGGAAGAACACAACTTGTTACGCCCTTATACCATTCGAAGGAGTTCGTCAAGATAAGTAAATTTGTGTGTGAAAAATAATTTCATTAATTTTTCTCGGAGATGGCTAAACTGATTTCTACAAACCAAAACTCATATGAATAATCCTATGCTCCAATATAAGGTTTCTAAATTTCATTTGGATCCCACTTCTGGTTCCCGAAACTACAGGATGATATATGTAATAAAATAAAATAATATCTCTCATTTTGCTCACAGATAGCTGAACCAATTTCGTCCATCTAATATTCAAACGAAAGGTCTTAAGGTTCCATAGGAACTGCTTGTTTTACAATCAGATCCGACTTCCGGTTCAGGAAATACATGGTGATTAGTGAGAAAATTTCACATAAATTTGTCGGGTCCATCGGGCTCACAGAGTTTGAGAGTCGATGACCAAATAAACTTATTTCAGTTTAACCGGTGTTCGGTTTTCGATCCCGGAAAGTACTCAAAAAAATTATTTTGAACGCACTACGATTTCTCTAAGATGGCTGCATTGATTTTCAAAAATTTCGAATCTGATGAAATGTTTTATAATCCATTAGGAGAATTTAACTGACTTCGGCTACACCGATTTCCGAATACCGTTTCCGAAAATGTTGGGAATAGAAAAGGATAAATAAATTTATGGTTCCATACAAAATTGGTCCGATTTTATCCGATTCCGACTTGGAATTTTGAAATTACAGGGTGATGAGTTTTTAAAATTCAAACCGTCATGGAAATTGACGATACCAAAAAATCTTCAAATTTGGGCTCGAAACTTATTTTGTCATACTAATTCATGGACATACGAACTATTTTAGATTATGCTGGTGTCTGAATACCGTTTGTGGAAGTACCATTAGTAATGGCAAAAACTTTAAAGAGGAACTCACTTTTACATCTCATGGAATGCTTAGTCGATTGTCACACGTTTAGATTGAAAGTAATAATTTTAAGTTTTCATACAATCTATATCTTCGATTCGTCTTACAGTTCCAAAGTTACAAGGTATTGAGTGATTCAAATTTCAAACTGTCATTTAAAACGACGGTCATTAAAATAATTCCATGAAAACTAAAAACATCGAAGAATATTCTCGCAAAAAACACATGGGGATTGATAAAAAAGGTAGGTGGAATAAGCACGTCTTTTTCGTTCGGTTACCAAGTGCCGCTTTTTGATCTATGTTTATCAATTATTCATTAGGGAGATATGTGCTTCTATGGTTCAGTCGATTAATTGCCGTGCTTTGTGATCTAATGTTATTCGGTTCAAGTCGCACTGGTGCTTGCCACCGAATCTTTGGTATTTTATTTCATTCGATCTTCAAATCAAACTATTTTACTTGTTCTTGAATATAAATTTGTGTGAAATATGATGCTCCATTTATGTACATCTTGTAAGATGTAAAATAACTAGAATTTCTCCCACTGTGTAGTCTTACGTAAAAAAGTAGGGTTTCATCTAATAATCAGTTAAGTCAGGACCAATTACAGTCCAAATATTTAACTTACCACAATTTCAACTTTTTTGAGTGCTCTCTCTTTTCCTCTTAATTATGGAATGTTGTTTCAAAATATATCGCTCTTCAACTATATCGTCTGAACTGCCTAGTTCGCTATTAGCCATCATATGTACTTTGTATCAGAGCTATTGCACCGAGAAAGACACATGTTTTTACATAATCTTTATATGTTTTGATATGGCTTAAATTTTTTTTAACCATTCCTTTTGACCAACAGGATCAATTTGCATCATTGGTTTGTAATTTTGACTCCAGTATTTTAGTTGAGAGGGACCTAAAGGGTTCACTTGAAAAAAAATGGTACACTGATAATTTTATGTAACTTCTGAACCGTATGAGTGAAATATCAAAAATTTGAATAAATATTTTTCATACTGTATTTTTACATCTGTTTATCACAGTTATTTATACAGTAGTTCCGGTAATGTTATTTCGATGCTTAAGCCTAAGTTCCCTCAAAAATTGTTCGTGAAAAAATGTTAAGCACCTACTATCAAAATCCGTAGGCGTCCCACCAATAAAGCTTGGAATTGCAAATACAACTGTATCTCGTGTGATAAGTACGAACCTACAAGGATCATCTGAGTGCCCGAAGGAAGAAAGAGAGTAGTCGTAGAAGTGGTTAAATGAACAGTAAAATGGCCAGTAAAATGTCACAAAAATTCAGGTATATTTCGTTTCCAGGTCTACCCAAATAGCAATCCGTAATCCAATATTTTTAGTTATTAGTTGAAAATAAGCGAAACCATTATGGCGCTGCGCTGATTCAGTAAGCTATCGATTGGTTTTAGCAACAAAATGAGAACGAAAATGCACCATAGAAAACTTTTTTTACCTTGAATATTATAAACACATTATATGGAGCCACAAGAAGTTTATAAAACATAAAAACAAGAATATTACTTTTCTAAACTACTTTTTGACAAGTGTGTGTGTGTGTGTGTGTGTGTGTTTAACCTAACCCATGCTCCACTGTCTGGCAGCGGTTTACAGAAAAAAAATGTTTCCATGTGTTTTGTTATATAGTCCAATAATTTTAGTCCAGGACTCAGGGTGGTGTTGACTGTTAATCGAATTCCGATGACCCATTTCGTCTACAGAGCCAATCATGTTCCGAGGTCACTATTTCATCGACCAGCCCCACCTAAATGAAATGTTTGCGTCAAATGGATTCAAACATTACAGAAAGACATTTTGGATCCCTTGCATTTGGCAAGCAATCGACGCGTATTTAGTTTATGTTCCTCGGTTTTGTATAAATAATTAACATTTTTTAATCTTGTTATTTGGTTTTAATTGCCGCATAATGTCTACTTTATCGATTTTAATTGGTTCTTTTCGGCAAGCATTAACTGAGAGAGACGAAAGATATGAAATGAAAAGACGGATAGGTATTCTAGATTGAATCAGTTATAAATTTAGAACGGAAAAGCTAGACTAGGCAGACTCATATAGGCATGATCCGAAGAAAGAAATGAATTCTATTTTACCTTCTACTTGAGGGGGTCGAACACTAAATTCGAGTCCCCAAGTATGGTCGTGTAACAAGTGTAATTCTTCACCACACTATGCTACTGACACCGGCAAAATAGAATTCAAATCTTCCCGCCTAGATCCGATCACGCGATTATTATTCTTTTACTACTGACACCGCAGCTGTGTCCAATGCTTTTTAGGCACTAAGTTAGAAGTGCCAACCCCATAGCTATATTTCGATACGATAGAAAACGATAACGATTTCTTATCGTTTTCTATCGTATCGAAACCTTCAATCTTCTGCACCAGCAAATTACACACTCGGAAAATAGTGAGATATTGCTCACTTCTGAATATATTTTCTATAGACGCTCTTGCATAAAACACTAATAATAATAATAGAATATTCATTCACAATAAGTTATTCTAACGTCATAATTTTGCTTTATGCGTCAATTTATATAAGGATGATATGCTAAATGCTAATTTATGAATTGCAAAGAATGCTGCCGTCAGTTTGTTTTTAAACAAGTTGACAATTTAAGGGATTTACCACACTTAAGTAATAAGATGTCAAGGCTAAATTCATTACCTATTTGAAGGATTTTGAATAATTTTCGCGTTTCAAATGAAGTATTACATTCATTTTCATATTGACACCCTCTCATTCTGCTACTAACGCAGAAATCGACGCCGTTCTACCATATCTGGTTAAAACCTATTCGCCTAAGCTCAGAGTTTGTGCAGGATCAAATAAAAGTGACACAAACTACTTGTCCTTTTTCTTTCTACTACTCTAACGTGTTTGGCAAGAGTTCAAATATAATAAATAATTAAAAAAAGGAAATTAGCGTACTCAGGAATGCAGCTTAAAATAGCATTTATTCTGGCTTTGGTGTGACAAAGTATACTAAGATTTCTTTTCTAAAAAAAACAGAACTGTCAAAGGCAACATTGACTGCACCATCCCCGAGTTCCCGTTCCAGTTAAGTACTTTTTCAAAGTTTAAGGGCTTTCCCGGTTTTAATTACTCCAGCAAGCTAATAACTTACATCGTTATTCAGACCATGATCGCTTTGTTCCAGCCTGGGTCCCTCTGTCTTTGTCCATCGGACGGGGCAGGCCACTGGACACACGCAGCACAATAGTTTATTTGATCACATCACGGGAGATAAAATTTTACTGTGCACACCAGTCCGAGAATGGAAATAATATAAAAGTGTTTACTTGTCGTGGACGGCATCATGCCTGGGGCTCTAAAATTTTTAACACCTCGTAAATAAATAGTTACTGCACGGGACAACGGGGCCAGCAGCACTGGAAGCGCTAGCCGCAGTTACAGTTATAAGACATAAACTCGAAGGTAAGAACGGATTATACGATTCAACTGACGGACGAAGTGGCTTGCACTAATCGGTGTCGTATACATTCGAAAAAAAGTGGCAACAAATTGGTCACAACTTATTACATTGACTGGCTGATGGTTTTCCTTTCCGTTTTTTTTTCTAACTCGTGCATTCAGCTCCAAGGGTCACGGTCAGTATTCAAGCATGAAGAAGAATCGAAAATTTAGCATTTTATTACCAACTCGTAAAGCATTCCCAGCGGGTGAAAAGTGAAAAGCATGATAGAAGCGAAAAAAAATGTATTGCGTGACATGCCACGCTCAAGCTGTCCGTCCGGATGTCTTTCGGTTCGTTGTTCTTTTTTTTTATTCTTCATCCTGATAATGGCACACGAAAGCAAAAAAACGCTAACAACAACACAGGGCTACAAAAGTACATTAATATCTTAATAGTCTTCGAAATGAAAACCGGCCCAACTCGAGTGGGTTGGAGTTGTTGGTTCGAGCTGACAACTTTTTTATTCCATTTTTCGCAAAACGGACATTTTGCATACGTGCTGTCAGCCTTTTCAAAATTAGGTTCTTTTTTCATACAGCTGTAGCCATTTAAAGCTTACAACAAGCTCATGAAAGTTTTGTTCACGCAAATTTTCGACGAGAAATCTTACTATCATAATCCTAACCCATACAGTCGCAAAGCTCTATGATTTAATTTTTTACAGTTCGATTAGTATAAAAATTGCTAAAATTGATAAAATTGCTAAAATTGCTAAAACTGCTAAAATTGCTAAAATTGCTAAAATTGCTAAAATTGCTAAAATTGCTAAAATTGCTAAAATTGCTAAAATTGCTAAAATTGCTAAAATTGCTAAAATTGCTAAAATTGCTAAAATTGCTAAAATTGCTAAAATTGCTAAAATTGCTAATATTGCTAAAATTGCTAAAATTGCTAAAATTGCTGAAATTGCTAAAATTGCTAAAATTGCTAAAATTGCTAAAATTGCTAAAATTGCTAAAATTGCTAAAATTGCTAAAATTGCTAAAATTGCTAAAATTGCTAGAATTGCTAAAATTGCTAAAATTGCTAAAATTGCTAAAATTGCTAAAATTGCTAAAATTGCTAAAATTGCTAAAATTGCTAAAATTGCTAAAATTGCTAAAATTGCTAAAATTGCTAAAATTGCTAAAATTGCTAAAATTGCTAAAATTGCTAAAATTGCTAAAATTGCTAAAATTGCTAAAATTGCTAAAATTGCTAAAATTGCTAAAATTGCTAAAATTGCTAAAATTGCTAAAATTGCTAAAATTGCTAAAATTGCTAAAATTGCTAAAATTGCTAAAATTGCTAAAATTGCTAAAATTGCTAAATTTGCTAAAATTGCTAAAATTGCTAAAATTGCTAAAATTGCTAGAATTGCTAAAATTGCTAAAATTGCTAAAATTGCTAAAATTGCTAAAATTGCTAAAATTGCTAAAATTGCTAAAATTGCTAAAATTGCTAAAATTGCTAAAATTGCTAAAATTGCTAAAATTGCTAAAATTGCTAAAATTGCTAAAATTGCTAAAATTGCTAAAATTGCTAAAATTGCTAAAATTGCTAAAATTGCTAAAATTGCTAAAATTGCTAAATTTGCTAAAATTGCTAAAATTGCTATAATTGCTAAAATTGCTAAAATTGCTAAAATTGCTAAAATTGCTAAAATTGCTAAAATTGCTAAAATTGCTAAAATTGCTAAAATTGCTAAAATTGCTAAAATTGCTAAAATTGCTAAAATTGCTAAAATTGCTAAATTTGCTAAATTTGCTAAAATTGCTAAAATTGCTAAAATTGCTAGAATTGCTAAAATTGCTAAAATTGCTAAAATTGCTAAAATTGCTAAAATTGCTAAAATTGCTAAAATTGCTAAAATTGCTAAAATTGCTAAAATTGCTAAAATTGCTAAAATTGCTAAAATTGCTAAAATTGCTAAAATTGCTAAAATTGCTAAAATTGCTAAAATTGCTAAAATTGCTAAAATTGCTAAAATTGCTAAAATTGCTAAAATTGCTAAAATTGCTAAAATTGCTAAAATTGCTAAAATTGCTAAAATTGCTAAAATTGCTAAAATTGCTAAAATTGCTAAAATTGCTAAAATTGCTAAAATTGCTAAAATTGCTAAAATTGCTAAAATTGCTAAAATTGCTAAAATTGCTAAAATTACTAAAATTGCTAAAATTGCTAAAATTGCTAAAATTACACAAATTACTCAAATTACTCAAATTACTCAAATTACTCAAATTACTCAAATTACTCAAATTACTCAAATTACTCAAATTACTCAAATTACTCAAATTACTCAAATTACTCAAATTACTCAAATTACTCAAATTACTCAAATTACTCAAATTACTCAAATTACTCAAATTACTCAAATTACTCAAATTACTCAAATTACTCAAATTACTCAAATTACTCAAATTACTCAAATTACTCAAATTACTCAAATTACTCAAATTACTCAAATTACTCAAATTACTCAAATTACTCAAATTACTCAAATTACTCAAATTACTCAAATTACTCAAATTACTCAAATTACTCAAATTACTCAAATTACTCAAATTACTCAAATTACTCAAATTACTCAAATTACTCAAATTACTCAAATTACTCAAATTACTCAAATTACTCAAATTACTCAAATTACTCAAATTACTCAAATTACTCAAATTACTCAAATTACTCAAATTACTCAAATTACTCAAATTACTCAAATTACTCAAATTACTCAAATTACTCAAATTACTCAAATTACTCAAATTACTCAAATTACTCAAATTACTCAAATTACTCAAATTACTCAAATTACTCAAATTACTCAAATTACTCAAATTACTCAAATTACTCAAATTACTCAAATTACTCAAATTACTCAAATTACTCAAATTACTCAAATTACTCAAATTACTCAAATTACTCAAATTACTCAAATTACTCAAATTACTCGAATTACTCAAATTACTCAAATTACTCAAATTACTCAAATTACTCAAATTACTCAAATTACTCAAATTACTCAAATACTCAAATTACTCAAATTACTCAAATTACTCAAATTACTCAAATTACTCAAATTACTCAAATTACTCAAATTACTCAAATTACTCAAATTACTCAAATTACTCAAATTACTCAAATTACTCAAATTACTCAAATTACTCAAATTACTCAAATTACTCAAATTACTCAAATTACTCAAATTGCTAAAATTGCTAAAATTACTCAATTTACTCAAATTACTCATATTAAAACCGTTTGCAAATATGATTTTTAAATATGATATGGCAAAGTTTAGTTTAAAAGAACACGTGAAGCCTCCATCCATTGATGTGAAGGTAATTATAATAAGTATTTATTGTGGCCGTGCGAAAAAAAATGGTCAGAAGAAGGTCAGTTACTGTTAAGTGAAAATTGTTAGGATTTCAGTTGTTAGTTCGTCTTCTTGTCACAAACCATTCATTGTTTACATTTTATAATTTAATATAAGGGAAGATTTCGGTCTACATCAGTTTTATTTTTGTAAATTATCTATTATCTGAAATAATTGTCTATTATCTGAAATAATTGTGCGGATAGAAAAAAAAATAACAATTGCGTCATTTGCACGATTATATCTTCGAAACTTGACGTGTCAGCCACATGATCTTCGAAACTAACCCACAGCTCTATTTTAGTCTCGAGCGAGCCCAAAAATATTGATATCAGTTAATCCATGTAAAAGGTAATTGAACTGTAATGAGTTTTGACGTTTTCGTCACTTATTCCATTATAGCATCGGAACCGAAAGTAACAGCCGTTTGAACTTTAAACCTGTAGCATTAAAACGAGCCTAAGTCATCTTCGAGAAAATTGAGCGAAAAAATAACTACGCGTTTTGTCGGTTACGTTATACCATCATATCTCCGGAAGCAGAAGTAACAAAGATTTGATCCCCGAACTTAATTAACTTGACCTAATAATAACTTTCCAAGTTAATTAACCTGGCCTAATAATAATAATAACTTTGTCCCGGGCTGGCGATTCAATGCATAGGACGCTGGTCTTACAAGCCAGTTGTCGTATGTTCGATCCCCGACCTGGAAGGATTCTTAGTGTCAGTAGGATCCATAGTACTAGCCATGCAATGATTCTGTACACTAAGAATCGGCTGCGAAGTCTGTTGAAACAGAAAGGCCAAATTCCACAAAAGGAAATTTGTTAAAATCGGTTCACCCATCTTTGGAGAAAAATGTACGATAAAAAAGCAATGCGTTTTGTCGGATATGTCACTTATTCGATTATATCTCCGAAACCAGAAGTCACAGCGATTTGATTTTCGAACTTGATCAATAGTCCAATATTTGCTTTCGAATGGGTCACCGAGGCTTCGTTCGAAAGTCGGTTTTCTAAGGTCTCTTTTTACACGGTATTTTTTCGCACGGTTTTTTATACACGCCTTTTTTCACACGAATTCCTGAATTAACAGGTTTTTTATTTACGCGGTTTTCGCAATTAACACGGTTTTATTTTACACGGAATTTTTTTGGCACGTAACCCCCGTGTAAAAAGAGACCTTAGTGTAGTTCTATTACCTTTCTAAAGAAAAAAGCAGAAAAACTTTAAATTTTTTTAGACTTCGCATATTTCTGGAGTTCACCAAAGAACGAAATCAGTGTTCTGAAACTGAATCGAACATAAATTCTCGCACTATCTAAAAACATGAGATACAAAAAATTTTATTGATCCATCTGCTGCTATCCTTCTTGTGCAGGAAAATCGGATATCAAAGACCATAAATACGCTTTATCTACTGAAAGGTCCGGTAATTGCTACCAGCAATCTAATTTAATGCGATTCAATACTTTACACGAACCTTGGCCCGCAGTGAAATTACCCATCGCATATCAGTCAATTCCAATCCGGATGTTGGACTTCAAATCGATGTGTTTTCATTATGGCGCCAGCAAGGACCTGATACCTCTTCCAGTTGGTAGTCGCTATAGGAAGCAGCAGTAGCAACATTCACCGCCGCATTATTTTTCCTTTATTTTTTCCATACAGCTTCACTCGTATATACACAGCAGTATCCGTGTACACAGAGGGATTGTGAAAGGGACGAATTATCTCATGCTAGCTCCATATCACGGAGATCAAAATAAAAAAAATAAACGCTAGCGCAAATATGCTCCGCTCTATATGCTTATGTTTCCAGCAACATAGTGCTGCAGGTTGGGGCATGTCTCGCTCATGCGGGTAGGGATTTCAGGGCAGGATTTGAAATATGTACACCACTTACCGACTGTGTCTCACAGTTTAGCTTTTTTCATTATATTGGGGCCCACCTCGGCCTGTTCCAGCAGTAGATATGCGGGCGCTTTTACTGAACAGCTTAAACTGCCGAAGAACCCATTTTGCATACGTCATACATCTTCCAAGTAATACGGCTAATGATATTCTCAGCACTCACGAACACATCCTGAGCAATTGTTGTTGTTGACGGTATTGGTGAGCTGTCAGGTTGAGATCATGAAAGGATTCGCTCAAAAAGCTTTCTACTGCTATTTCTCTGCTGATACTCTCACTCGAACTCGACATGAGAATCCAAGAGCAAACTCTCAGCACACCTCGCGAAAATCAGCCGTTTCGAAAGCTTCTGTAGCCGACCTTACTCTTTGTTAACTGTGTTGGTACAGGATGAGCTTTCTCCGAGGGACACCAACACAATTCTAGTGTGAACCTCTTGTTTTTCAACCAGAATGTTGTAATAAAATCAGAAATGGGTGCGGTACACCGTAGATTTTCTTCGGCATGTTCGGAATGATTTGCTGTAGCAAATGTAATGTGAAAAGTCAGTTTCTTAATAACGAATAAAACAAAACCATTTCGACCAAGATTTTTATCTTGTAAATCCAGGAATATTTATACCAATTTGACGGCAATGATTCCCCATTCGTCGTTTTATTATAACTCTTCGTTAGCGTAGCAAAACCCAAGCCATTTCACTTCAAATCCGACCTAGTTCCCCTAATTGATATTTATGTGGTTTGAAGCTTCTACGGCTAAGTAAACACACGCGAAATTGATCGAACGTAAATATTTGAAACCACACATTTTGACAGCAGCTAACGAATGTGCACCATTAATCAAAGCCCCCTTCGACGGATTCCGGGATCCGTGATTGTTTTATTAGCTCCAGCATAAATGTTCCAGCAGGCGATTTGAATGGCAAATTCGGTTAAATTCGACGCAGTACTGGGACAAACTGCAAAGCGTGCTAAAACTGTCACTGTTTCGGAAAGTGTGTTCCGGAACAACGAAAAAAAATGAGGACGCGTAAATCATATCCAATCTAATAAACCACACACACTGTCTTCTTTGGGATTCCAGTTCGTCATCTCATCGAATAAGATGGGCAGTTCGCTGGTTCGGTTGGTTCTTCAAGTTTCAAAACGACAAATGCGAAGAGATGGGACTGTTTTGTGGTTCAATAGTATCAACTCCGTCGGTTGCCTCGGAAATGCGATAGGATTATAGTTGTATTTCGAAAATGTATAACGTGTGGAATAAGTTTCGAGCGGAAATGAAGCAAGTTTCGAGTGGTATAATTTATGATCCAATATAGTCACTAATATGTACAGTTCGATTTCAAACAAAGGGTTTTGCGTTTGGAGTTGGTAGAAAGTAGAGCAATTTCAGAATTCAACTGCAGAAAAGGTGGTAGAATTAGAAACGCCTACATTGATTTGGATGAAACTTTGCACACAGTCTATTTCGTCCCCCTCAATGTAAACCCCCAGAACGAATGATGGTATCGAAAAAGATCGATTGAGCATTCTTAAACATCTACACACTAAAAAAGAGTAAAACACTTTTACAAGAATTCAAAATTTGACCGAAAAAATATAATTATGGAAAAATGCACATCCAAAATTTCTTTTTCGATATTTTGTTTTTAATTTGTTATTAAAACAATTTTTAGTTATTTTCTATAACGTAAACTCTTGATGAGAAATATCAAATTAAAAACTAGAAAATGATATAACAGATTCATAGCAATAAATTTACTCACACCAACTTTTATTCTAGATGGAGCCGTTTTCGATATATTAAGACATGAAATTTGAAAAATTCTGATTCTTGTTTAATCCTTTTTCTTCTAACCTTTGTAGCTCGGAAGCTATTTGATCCATGTGCTTCACTATTTCGAACCACATGTTCAATTAAGTATGGGCACCAAATTAACAGGGCAGGTTTTTTTTATTATTCGTGTTTTTTTTTTAATTCCAGATATGAGAATGTCTATCTTCATAATGGATGCAATTATTGCTGTCACAGTTCGCTGAATTACATCCAGAGACTACAGGATTTAGATGTGCAAGTTGAAAAGTCTAATTGTCTCCGTTAGCTCAAACGCCAAAACTGTTTAGCTTTCAGTCGTATAGAATAATTCCACCTGTATTTGTAGAATGTTTTGTGGTTTTTTTCGGCTCAAATTTTGCATAAGCATTGCCAATGCCCAAAAAGTAAAATTTGCATCATCAGTTGTCCTGAACTTCATTAGATTAACCCAAACATAACTGTGTTACAATAAATATATTCAATTGGTAAAGTGGTGTGCTAGACGGTGGCGTTTTCTTCTTCTTTGCCACCACGTACCGATTCCAACCGATATTGTATCATTTTGTATGACAGTTTGAAAGTTTTGATACTCATTGCCCTATAATTTCGGAACCGGAAGTCGGATCTGGATGAAATTGCACAGTATCTTTCAAGAAACTGAGAGCCTAATTTGTATAATTAATTTTGAAAATTGGTTTAGCCGTGACTGAGAAATCGAAGTGAGTTCCGGTTTTATAGTTTTCTTCACTATTATCGGTGCTTCCGGAAGCAGAAACCGAAGACTATTAGTCCCAAAGTAAATTTATATATCCACTTACTAACAAATCTGCCAAGTAGATGAATTAAATAGTAAGTTTTATAAAAATGTGCAACTCGTTTCGCCATCGCTTGTGAAAAAATACTCATGAAATCGGAAATTTTCACTAATCGCTCTGTAATACCCAAACCGAAAGTCGGATCTGGATCAACTTTTTTTTTCTTAGTTTGTGAAAATCGGTTTAGGCATTTTCGAGAAAATTGAGTGCGCATTTTCTCATAGATTTGCACATATTGCCTTGTAATTCCGGAAACGGAAGTCGAATAAAAATAAAATTCAATAGCGATCTATGGGACCATACGGCCTTTCATTTGAATCTAAATTTGTGAAAGTCGGTCGTGCCATCTCTGAGAAAAGTGAGTGAATTTCCCTTCCGGTCGAATGGCATAGGACATTCGGCCCTCCAGGCCTCGGTCCAAAAGTCGGTTTTCACAGTGATTGCATAACCTTTCTATATGAGAAAGCAAAAAAGCGGAAGGGAAATGTCAGAGACATAACTGGATCGATAATTGCACGTACTATTTCATTGATCACGTGAATTTTAAAAATGTTCAATGCGTCACTTGCATAATTCTAACGGTACAGTTATAAGGCGGAACACACGAGAGCAAAAAAATGAAGGGTTGTGTTTGAACAATTGAAAAATCCGCAACAAATCATTTGTATCGAGGATTTCTAAACTTTAGATTGGACAAGGATAAATTTTTTAAATATTACCATTTAATTCTGTTATAAGTATATCACGTCACTATACAAATTCCCTATGTATCTCACGACACTATAAATCTTGTATAATAAACGTCACATCACATATGCACATTTCGAATACAATTTATATTCATCTTCAGTGTGATAGTTTTGTTTAGTTATTGAAAGAATGCTGCAATGTTGTTTCTTTTATATGAAACGGAAGAAGGTAGATTCCTACAACAGGTATAAACACCTCGAAAAAATTATCTAATTTGTTTAGGGTAGGGAGAGATTAAATGTTTTCTATGTTTGTCTGTCCCCTGTGTGTAGGTAGTAACTTAAAGAGCCAGGAAAACCTATTTCCTTGGTCTCTGTTTAGTAAAGAAGTGGAATTATGTTTGAAAATTTCCATACTTTCTGCCGAATCTAATTTCCATGGGTTGGAAATTTGTCTTAAAATTTTTATGTCATTTGTAGTGAAATCATGGTTTTCGGAAAAGGCATGCTCAGCTACTTTCGACTTGAAATGGTGTGATAAACCCCGTTCCAGATCCTTGGATGCTTTCCCTATTTCCGCTATGTGTTCCTTGAAACGGATATCTAATGATCTCTTTGTTTGTCCAATGTATAATTTATCACAATGAGAACATGAAATTTTGTATACCCCCGATTTTTTCAATTTGTCAGTAGGATCTTTAGTAGATCCTAGTAAAGTTTTCAACTGGTTGCTAGTACTACTGAACACTAAATCCAAGCCAAAGGGTTTTAATTTTGATTTAAGTGGATATGCCATGTTAGAGTTGAAGTCTACCGATATTCTTTTCAAGGTTTCTGATAGGGGGGTCAAAGTTGTAAGTGATAATTTTTTCAATGATCTTAATTTCTTATCGAGGATTGTATAAATTGTATTCGAAATGTGCATATGTGATGTAACGTTTATTATACAAGATTTATAGTGTCGTGAGATACATAGTGAATTTGTATAGTGACATGATATACTTATAACAGAATTAAATGGTAATATTTAAAAAATTTATCCTTGTAAAATCATTCTGTTCAAACACTCAAACGAAAAGTTAATTTAGATTGGAGTTAATATAACATTAATTTCAATAACACACTTGTCGAACCCTTCTCAAAATTCAATTTGTCAAAGTCTTAAAAAACCAAATTTTACAATTCTAAAATAAATTATTGACATCCAGACATCCAATCATGCGACTCCATTAGTGAACATTTTGGCGGAGCCACGTGGTTGTTGGCATGGATGGCTGAATCGAATTTTAACAAACATAGACTCAAATGAACACTCAGGCAAAAAATATATAGAATTTCATAATGTTATAGTATAGATTTTAGCCACAAGAATATCGTATGCGAATCATAAGACCGCCTTATGAAGTCACGAAGATTGGAATTCTGATAAAAAGCTTTATGAAATCCATACCACATTTGTAGGAACATTGTGCGAAATTTCTATGAGAAACATAACTTCTCTCCTATACTGTTGAATTCATAAGTTGTTCGTATGTAAACTAAAATAGATGAGATGTATATTACAGAGTCATAAGCGTTACAATAGTGGTAAATTATTAATATCATTTTTTTTAATGGTGATTTTGATGATTTTTTATGCATCATAAGATTTGCCTTATGACTTTCACTACTCATTTTGCCTGAATGAGAAGTCTTTCAGTCCCATAGCCTGCTATTGAATTTTAGGCGGATTGAATCTCCGGTTTGGGAGTAACAGAGTAAAATGTGCAAGAAAAGTGCGCTCGATTTTCTTTAACTAAGATCCAAATTTAAGGATTTGTGATTTATTTGAATTCCATATGGATCCAACTTCCGGTTCCGGAGTTATGTGGTAATGTGGTAAAATGTGCAGAATGAATTAAAACTAAAAAAGTGCACTCGATTTTCTTCGACCAGGCACATCCAAGTTTCACAAGCTTAGTTTAAAATGAAACGTCTTGAGATCCTCTGCCGGATTTCGTCGGGACCCGACTTCCGGAAGTAAGGCTGATGAGTATAGAAAATAATTTTCAGGAGCGTGGTTTTATACATAACACGTAAAAATCGAGCCAACTTCATTCTAATATAGTCATATAATTCTTCAATAGAACAGGTCTGGTTAGTTGATGCTCCAACCCGAAAGTCACTCTAATTTCTTAGAAACGACTAGACCGATCTTCGCAAACTCAAATATAAATGAAAATTATTATGCTTCCATAAGTTAATGTAGAATTTTATCCAGATCTGGCTTCATGGTTCGGAAGTACAGGGTAGTGTGTGTAAAATTGCAACCTTTCATATAAAGCGATAATGCCAAAAACGTAAAACTTCTTCTAAATTTGGCTTGAAATTGTTTCAATTTATAGGTTATGCCAGTTACTGGCCATACGAACCATGAAATAGCCAATTCAGCTATACCAATTCCCAGTTCCAGGTTCCAGAAGTATCGAAAATAGTGGTCAAAATCTTGATAACAAAACTATCTTCATTTTTTCAGAGACAGCTAAGACGATTTTTACAAATTTATACTGAAATATAAGGGTCTTCGTCTGTAAGAATGGAGTACTTTTGAATTTTGTTCGGATCTGATTTACAGCAAACAAAGAGTTCCTATTAACTAGGGTCACAGCTGTTAAAAATTGAAAAGGGTTATGCTAGTGTATGCCCAAACAAACGTTCTTGTTCTTATTCAATGTTCAAAGGAAAGTTTTTTTGAAGAATCTCTTAGAAATTTCAATGAAAGGCATCATGACACAACTAAATGGATTATAACAGGTTTTTTTTATCTTGAAGAGCTTGGTAGTTGATAGCAAAATAAACTCAATTAATTTATACCGGTCCTCGATTCCTTGCTCCGAAAGTACCGGAAGTAGTGAACAAAACCTCTAAAACGGAACTTTTACTGATTTTTCAGAGATCGCTACACCGATTGTCCTAAACTTAGACTAAATAGGTGAGATCGTAGTTTCAAAAGTTGGATGCAACTGAAAACTTCTCGAAACTGCGCTAAAGACTGTTATCTTTCGCTGCCTCTGGAGTACGGTTCTACGTCTTAACAAGACTAAAACAAATCGTTACAAACAATTGTAATAACTCCTCCACATTGCAGTTGAAATTGTTCCGATTTCCATCAACTAAGATTCAAATAAAAGATAGGTAACTGTTGAATTGTATCCGGATCCGATTTCGGGCTCTTGTATTATAGGATATTAAGCGTTAAAAGGGTTAAGCCCTCGTTTGAAATGACGATGCGAAAAACGTTTCCTAGTCGATGTTTACAAACAGGCACGTTTGAATGCTACTATTTAGTGGTGAAACAAGTTTAAAAATCAATTGCCTGTCACTTTTGGTTCCGGATATATAATTATGCAAGTGACATAACCGACAAAACGCAATTCTCCTGTCCGCTCAATTTTATCGAGATGACTAAGCCGGTGCTGACAATATAATCGAAAACGTGACGTAACCGACAAATCGTGTTTTTTTTTTCATATCTGCACTTTTTCAGAAATTGACCAATGATCCAGTTCAAATGTAATATTACGAATGCTTCTGGTTTTTGAAATGATTTCGAATATGCGACGTAAAGCTTGCTTCATTTAGAAATTGAACAAACTTTTGCTCATATTGTGGCGCTCCTGGTGGACGGATTTGAAAGTTCTTGGCGCCCACGTGTCGGGAATTTTGTCAGCTTCACGTATGATTTTTGACATTCCGCAAATCGACTGTACTTTGTAAACAATCTACATGGAAGCCGAAAGAAGGAAAAAAAATTGTGTACAGTTATTTGGAAAATCCATTGTGGTCTGCGTCTAGGCTAGCTAAACGGCTGAAATTGCCCAGAAATACCGTATGGTGCGTTATCAAACGGTATAAGGAAACATTGACGACGATTCGGAAGCCTCAAGCCTATCGTCGGAGTGCCGGAATCGACCGGAAACTGCGTGCTAAGATTTTGAAGACGATTAAGATGAATTCTCATCTGTCGGGCCTTGATTTGACCAGAAAATTCGGTGCTGCCCATAGTATCGTTAAGAGAACTCGACTCCGGGAAGGAATCAAGTCGTATCGAGCTAGCAAACAGCCAAATCGGACCATAAACAGAATAGTGTGGTCAAAATTCGTGCTCAGAAACTATATGACCAGGTGCTGACCAAGTTCGACGGATGTCTTCTGATGGACGATGAAACCTGTGTCAAGGCTGACTTCGGGCAAATCCCAGGTCAAAAATTTTACTTGGCAACGGCTCGGGGGGATGTTCCAGCCAAATTTAAATATGTTTTTGCTGACAAATTTGCAAGAAAATTTATGATTTGGCAGGGCATTTGCAGCTGTGGCAAAAAACGAAAGTTTTCGTTACAAATAAGACAATGACTTCGGAACTATACCAAAAAGAGTGTCTCCAAAAACGAATTTTGCCGTTCATTCGATCCCACGACCATCCCGTAATGTTTTGGCCAGATTTGGCAAGCTGTCATTACAGCAAAGTCGTTCACGAATGGTATGCAGAGAAAGAGGTCCAGTTTGTTCCGAAAAACCTTAATCCACCCAACTGCCCCCAGTTTCGCCCTAATGAGAAATACTGGGTAATCATGAAGAGGAGACTCAAGGCAAAGGGAAAGATTGTCAAAGACATCAATCAGATGACGACCTGGTGGAATAAGATAGCTAAAACGATGGACGAAGAAGGTGTGCGCCGCCTAATGAGCCGTGTTACAGGAAAAATTCGAGAATTTCTTCGAAACCGTGACGAATAATTTTATCCGTATTTTTTCTTAAAAGTATGAAGAAAACGCTACATTTGTATAAAAAAAAAATCTTGAATTCAATAATAAATAACTGAAATACAGGCAAATGTCTTTGTTCCAATTCTATCTGAAGCAAGCTTTGTAAATATCTAATAATAAACCTGAATTAATTTAGATAAAAAATCATGTCATCAATTATCACAATGAATGAAGTATGTTCTAATGAGACTGTTTGCATGACAAGAGAAAGGCACTATCACACAATTACGTGAATTAAGAAGTTATTTTTTTCAGACGATTAGCGGTCGCTTATGTAAGGATGGGTTTTCGTTATATCAAATTCATTATTTCTATGGAGGTACTACATTTGAATAGCAATTATGATACGATACGAATAAGAAAACGTAATCTGTGAGGTGAGAATATCGCGACAGTCCTAGCATATCATCACCAGGCTCGTACCTAGAATTTGGTTTCGGGAGGGGCCCAGAATGAAAAAAAATATCTTACTGAAGATAGCTTAAGTAGATAATTTCCGTGCGCCATTTACCGGTATTTTTACTAGACACCCTAAACTTTTACACTACAACTGTCATTATTAGGTATTTGAATAAAATTAAGAGACTATGACCGAATGTACATTTCTAGAGCACTAAGAATCACAAGACTTGTGATGGATTTTGAGAAGTGGTCCGAGATAGCTCCATTACTTCGATTCGTGGAGAACGGAAAACATCTTCTGAATTTGTAGATCATATTAGTTGATGGCCATACAAACTTACTTTAGCTATACAGGTTTCGGAAACAGGTTCCGGAAATAGCAGTCTAAAATTCCAAAACGAAACTCACATCGATTTCTCAGAGATGACTTTAGGTTTGGGAATAGATAACAGCTCGAGGAGGCCAAATCAGATGAAAATAGTGGATGGGCAAGTAATTGGAGCACTAAACCGTTGATTTTAACTATGGTAGCGATGCTCATGTGCTTCATGTAAGGTCCTTTCACAGCGATTTTGGTCTTTTATCAATTTAGTACTCCAAAAGTATACTTTGAAAATCCCAGAAAACCGGCATCATGATCTTTCCGACTCATTGAGCCTCTCTTCCAGGCACTCGTGCCAAGACGACTTCAGTCCATTGTCGGGTAATCATTTATTTCCCTGGCGTATAATAATGGATCCAGCCAAACATGTACTCGAAGTGCACTTGCGCTCGTTTTTTTAGTCCTAAATAAGTATATGCGAGATCAAGCCGGCAGAATATCTTTCTAATTTGCAGAGTCTTGCTCAACTATGGTAAGCTCGCGCACATTCTCTTTCCAGTCATCCAGAACAATAATGTGCCTTATTATTATTGTCGCTTGTTTTGCCCCGTATTAAATTTCCATTTTATTTATTTTTGACACTGTTTGCTTCGCATCAAACATTTATTTCTGTTTCTGATTTCGCCCCCCCCCTCTGGGTACGTGCCTAATCATCACCAGGAATAGGCTCTGCACTGCACTGTCATGGTATAATTTTGAACCAGCTACGAAATTCACGATCTTATTAACTATTCCTATTTCCTCTGCTAGCCCCGCCTTCCCGACCCAAAGGGGTGTTATAACAATGCTGCTATAAATCTATGCGGGTCAACTCCATACGCTATCCCCAGCCCCGTTCGAGAGAAGAAACTACACATCAAATAATGATGATATATGAGTCAGTGTCAGATGCTAATGAAAATAATATAATTTTACGAGTTATTTGGCTGGGATATGACTCGTGCAAGGGACTGAAAAGTTTACTCATGAAGCGAACGCCACACATATATAAAGTGTTCATATCTTGCCGAACTGAACTGCCAGCCCGTTCCCCCGTACGAATCAAAGCCTCGTGTGAATGCTTGAAACAATGGACGTTTCAGTTTCTCGGATTCACGGTGAGGAAACTTTTCCCAGCCAGCCAATTCCATGGGAAATAGCCTTGGACCAGTTTCTCCTTTCGCCTCGCTCCCGTCTGCACACGCCGCCTTCTAGTGCGGTTTCGGAATGAGACCGAATTCCGACCGTTTCACTGCTAGGCCAGCATCAAATGAGATAATTTCTTCTGAAAGCTTGGCTACGTCACACGTCCACCCGCCGACCTGTCATCCGAGGCATATGTGAGTTCATATGTTCATACATTTTATCGACTCTGCAGAAGTATGCACATATGCAGAGTGACATGCAAGTATGGCACACGATGCAGTGCCTTCCTAGCACAGCCGGTTCCCCATTCACCTCGAGCCACTTTGCTTCTTCGCTGGTCGCTGCACTAGCTTCTGCTGCTTTCGCTATACCGTGCCGTGTGTGTATGACAAGTATTTATAGATTAAATAGATTAAATTGCGAACCCACGAGTTCAAGTGAACAAAAACGAGGCGGCAGTGAAATACCGAACCAGCAGGCTATTGCAACGGAGGCTACGAAACAAAAAAAATTAAACCTCCTAACCGATGTAATCAGTCAGAGCGAGATGGAGATCGATAAAGAGACAGACACTTCCAATGGCCAGTTCAAAATGCAACAATAATTTTCCTCCTCGGAACCAGACAGCCTCACTCTGCTGTGGTTGTGATTATCCTAATTTAGTCATCGTAGGTGAGTGGATCAAAGTGATTGAAATTACGTGTCACCGGTAGCGAGTGCGGTTGATTGGATTATGGATCGATGTTATCGAAGGGCATTCTGCCATCTCGTGTATGATTTGAGTTCAATTTACCATGCTTTCGGGCCTGGTTAATTCTATGTAAGGTAAAGTGTTATAATACGCCTCCCTTAAGAAAATCTTGAGATATTTCAAAATGTAATAATATATTTTCTTCGAGAATGTGGTTATTTTATTGCAATACGACTTAGAAACAAAATTTCCAATGAATCTGCTAGAAGTGATAAAAATTGATTGATAAAAACACTGTTTAAAAACCAGCAGTCGTATAAAATGCCTCAAAACAGAAGATATTATGCCCCAAAGCAATGATGCATTATGCCCCTTGAACTAAATGCCATTCTCATTATCCATTTTTCGAGAAATGCAGGCTTCATTTTAGATTGTTTGACTAGGGGAGACCGGGTCGAAAATGGCCGCTCGCAATACTATCTTGATCAAAAAGTTCCCGGAATCACCACCGTGTGGCGCCCTCAGTCACCCGATTAATTTTTTTGTTTTTTTTTAGGTTGCCACATCTGTCATTGATATTCTATCAAATTTCCAAATCGATTCCTGAACATTTGTAAAAGTTATGCAGCATTGAGTGTGCGTGTCCTCGATTTGTACAATTTTCAAAATGGAATTCAATTTGCAAAAACGAATATGCATTAAATTTGGCGATGAAAACGGTTTCAATGATGTGACGACTTTGCAAATGTTAGAAGAGTGTTTCGGCAACGATACAACATAACAGATAACAGTCGTTTATCAGTGGCACGAACGTTTCCGAAGTGACCGTGAGTCTGTGAATGATGATGAGAGAAACGGTAGGCCATCGACATCGAAAACAGGCGAAAATATCAACAAAATCAATGAAACCAATAGAGAGATGACAGTTATGAGACGATTGCGTGAATCAATTCGCCGAAAAAATTTGTGAGCAAACAACTCGCTGATCTTGCTAGTGTACATTTGGCTGAAAACGAAACGAATACCATTCAGCAACCACCGAATTCACCTGATTCGGCTCCCTACGACTTTTTCCTATTCGATCGACTCAAGAAACCGTTCTGTGGAACGCGTTTCAGAACCCGAGATGAGATTATGGAAAAATCGCAGATGGCAGCCATCAGAGCCATGCCGGGAACTGAATATAAAAAATGATTTGAGGATTGGATCATGCGCTTGCATAATTTTGATAAATAATCTTGTATTTTAAATTTTCTGAATAAATTCCGGGTACTTTTTGATCAAGGTAGTAATACAAACACTGAATGTCACATCCCATTGGCTAAGTAGACTCGGTCTGAGTAGTAAATTTATTGTTGTTTTTTGACAAAAACTTGCTGATTTTATGAAACCTAACTCAATTTTCGAGTACCAACGTACCAACAAAGTTATTCAAAACTACCCAAATTTAGGGCATAATCGATTTTGAATAACATTTTGAGTGAAAATATAGTTTTCCGCACTAGACCAAAAGTAACCATTTTCACGACGGTTTTCCCTACTGTGTCAATTTATCAAATCCATGCTAAATAGCATTTTATTGGCTTTAATCTAAAAAGTGCATTATAATCAACCAACTGGAATTGAAACAGCCTTTTGTCGCTGTAATCACTATTTGAAATGTGAACAAAAATATTGGTCTTCATATTGACCACCCTACGTGCATCGAAAATAATGCAGTCGATATTTCTCAGGTGCATTTATTCAGTAGAGATTTTTTAATTGATAAAAATATAATCATTAAATCTTGCACCGAACACATCGGTGTCGAACAAGTATTTATAGATTAAATAGATTAAATTGCGAACCCACGAGTTCAAGTGAACAAAAACGAGGCGGCAGTGAAATACCGAACCAGCAGGCTATTGCAACGGAGGCTACGAAACAAAAAAAATTAAACCTCCTAACCGATGTAATCAGTCAGAGCGAGATGGAGATCGATAAAGAGACAGACACTTCCAATGGCCAGTTCAAAATGCAACAATAATTTTCCTCCTCGGAACCAGACAGCCTCACTCTGCTGTGGTTGTGATTATCCTAATTTAGTCATCGTAGGTGAGTGGATCAAAGTGATTGAAATTACGTGTCACCGGTAGCGAGTGCGGTTGATTGGATTATGGATCGATGTTATCGAAGGGCATTCTGCCATCTCGTGTATGATTTGAGTTCAATTTACCATGCTTTCGGGCCTGGTTAATTCTATGTAAGGTAAAGTGTTATAATACGCCTCCCTTAAGAAAATCTTGAGATATTTCAAAATGTAATAATATATTTTCTTCGAGAATGTGGTTATTTTATTGCAATACGACTTAGAAACAAAATTTCCAATGAATCTGCTAGAAGTGATAAAAATTGATTGATAAAAACACTGTTTAAAAACCAGCAGTCGTATAAAATGCCTCAAAACAGAAGATATTATGCCCCAAAGCAATGATGCATTATGCCCCTTGAACTAAATGCCATTCTCATTATCCATTTTTCGAGAAATGCAGGCTTCATTTTAGATTGTTTGACTAGGGGAGACCGGGTCGAAAATGGCCGCTCGCAATACTATCTTGATCAAAAAGTTCCCGGAATCACCACCGTGTGGCGCCCTCAGTCACCCGATTAATTTTTTTGTTTTTTTTTAGGTTGCCACATCTGTCATTGATATTCTATCAAATTTCCAAATCGATTCCTGAACATTTGTAAAAGTTATGCTGCATTGAGTGTGCGTGTCCTCGATTTGTACAATTTTCAAAATGGAATTCAATTTGCAAAAACGAATATGCATTAAATTTGGCGATGAAAACGGTTTCAATGATGTGACGACTTTGCAAATGTTAGAAGAGTGTTTCGGCAACGATACAACATAACAGATAACAGTCGTTTATCAGTGGCACGAACGTTTCCGAAGTGACCGTGAGTCTGTGAATGATGATGAGAGAAACGGTAGGCCATCGACATCGAAAACAGGCGAAAATATCAACAAAATCAATGAAACCAATAGAGAGATGACAGTTATGAGACGATTGCGTGAATCAATTCGCCGAAAAAATTTGTGAGCAAACAACTCGCTGATCTTGCTAGTGTACATTTGGCTGAAAACGAAACGAATACCATTCAGCAACCACCGAATTCACCTGATTCGGCTCCCTACGACTTTTTCCTATTCGATCGACTCAAGAAACCGTTCTGTGGAACGCGTTTCAGAACCCGAGATGAGATTATGGAAAAATCGCAGATGGCAGCCATCAGAGCCATGCCGGGAACTGAATATAAAAAATGATTTGAGGATTGGATCATGCGCTTGCATAATTTTGATAAATAATCTTGTATTTTAAATTTTCTGAATAAATTCCGGGTACTTTTTGATCAAGGTAGTAATACAAACACTGAATGTCACATCCCATTGGCTAAGTAGACTCGGTCTGAGTAGTAAATTTATTGTTGTTTTTTGACAAAAACTTGCTGATTTTATGAAACCTAACTCAATTTTCGAGTACCAACGTACCAACAAAGTTATTCAAAACTACCCAAATTTAGGGCATAATCGATTTTGAATAACATTTTGAGTGAAAATATAGTTTTCCGCACTAGACCAAAAGTAACCATTTTCACGACGGTTTTCCCTACTGTGTCAATTTATCAAATCCATGCTAAATAGCATTTTATTGGCTTTAATCTAAAAAGTGCATTATAATCAACCAACTGGAATTGAAACAGCCTTTTGTCGCTGTAATCACTATTTGAAATGTGAACAAAAATATTGGTCTTCATATTGACCACCCTACGTGCATCGAAAATAATGCAGTCGATATTTCTCAGGTGCATTTATTCAGTAGAGATTTTTTAATTGATAAAAATATAATCATTAAATCTTGCACCGAACACATCGGTGTCGAACTGAAGCGTAGTGACATTCAGCATTGAAATATCATCGGAGACTCTTATCCCTTTCGATTGTCTCTTGAAAATCTCTTTCGATTGTCTCTTCTGGAGGTAGAAATTCGTGTTCAAGTTTCGTTGACACAACAAGTCATGTTTCATGAATAAAAATCTAGGAAGTAATTTCTTTCATCACTGACACATTTTTTCTAGAAAGTATCTTGAACTGATTTCTTCGCGAGTGATAGTGAACTTTTTCTGATCATGATTATTCCAACACAGATCATAACAACTGTTTTGCTTTTCTCTATAGAAAGGTAATAGAATTACTGAAAACCCCTAGTTTTGATCAGAGCACTGGCAATCCTTAGTGTTATATATCATTCGACTCAGCTCGGCGAGGTCGGAAAATGTATCTGTGTTTGCAAGTATAACACATGGATCAATAAATCCCGAGACTAAAGCAGAGATGGCGCTCGTAGTAAACCAGTAACCACGTCTTTCTAGAGTACTAACCTTTGCATGAAACGGATCGAAATTTTAAGTCGATGCGACCAGAAACAGCTGAGTTATCGAGGTTGGAGTAAAGTCGTTTTGTAGTTTGTATAAAAATGGAAAAACCGAGTTTCGTGTTTTGATAAAACATTGTTTTTTAATGGGTAAAAACACCGTGCAAGCGAAACAATGGATTGAAAAATGTTATCCGGACTTTTGTCCATCAAAAGCAACGATTTGTCTGTGGTTCGCCGAGTTTAAACGTGGTCGTACCGACACAAATGACGCGAAACGCTCGGGTAGACCTGTGGAAGCCGTTACACCGGAAAATGTGAGTGAAGTGACAAAAATTATAATGAAAGATCGTAAAGTGAAGCTCCGTGAGATTGCTGAGATGACACAGATATCATATGGAAGTGTATTTACTATCCTTCATGAAAAATTGAGCATGAAAAAGGTTTTTTCCAAGTGGGTGCCGCGATTGAGACAATGCACCCTACCACAAGTCGATGAAAACAATGGCGAAATTGAACGAATTGGGCTTTGATCTGCTTCCCCACCCCCCATACTCGCCAGATTTAGCCCCCAGTGACTACTGATCTTAAAAAAATGCTCCAGGGAAAAAGATTTGGCTCAAATGAGGAGGTCATCACTGAAACTGAAGCTTATTTTGAAGCGAAAGATAAATTTTTTTATAAACATGGTATTGAAAAATTGGAAAAACGTTGGAACCATTGTATCACCCTAAAAGGTGATTATGTTAATGAATAAAAAATTTTTTTTTCAAAAAATATGTTGTTTCCATTGTTAGTCTCGGGACTTATTGATCAATGTGTTATGTGTGATTTCTCTTACCGTTCAATTTCTACGAAAATAGTTCAACTAATTTCAACAAACTTAGGCTCGTTTGGAAGCTATTATTGGTTCATTAAACAGATTTGAAGTTCTAATTTTTATCACTTATGGTTCCAGTGATATAATGGTTTAAGTGACTTAACCGACAAATATCAATACCGCTGAATTTTCTGGGATATGGATGAAAAGATTTCCATAATTTTAGACTCGTTCAAGATTTCGATATTGAAAATCACATGGCTGACACTTCTAGTTTCGGGAATTTAAATATATATTATATATTATTATCTCGCTGTAGGGTTTTTACTGCCAAATGGAAAGAAGCTGTAATAGTACCAGTTCACAATGGCTTGTCTAAAAGCGATCAACTACTGCGAATCTGATGAGCTACGTTTCTACTCTGATTGACAAGCTTGAAAAACGACAACAAGTTGATGCGGTGTATTTCGATTTTCCTACAACTTTCGATTGTGTTCCTCATGTACTTGCTGTTGAAAAATTGAGCCGAAATGGATTCCCTGATCGGATAACAAACTTCGAGTCGGAACTGTACATTTTGATCCTTTTGATCAGGTGTTCCCCAAGGGAGTCATTTCTGAATACTTCTGATTGTGCTAATTGTGAATGATCTTTGCAACGAACTGTCATCGTTTGAAGTAATGTATGTCGTCCAAGGATGGCATTTATCGTATCAAAGAACGCTCTCTACCAACTCTTCACACGATTCAATCAGTGCCATCAAAGAGAGACGGATATCATCGCAGCAACAAAAAACCGACATGGTTCATTTAACATAGAATAGACACCAGTGCGAGAGCGAATTTCTTTCGATGACCTGTCTGAGCATCACGAGTTAGCACGTTGTTGTGGGGATTCTCTCTGAAGCAACAAACGGTCGCTTATTCTCTTTTCGCGATCCGATTCTATACAGGCAATTGATAATTGCGATAGAAGCATTTTACTATTGCCGCTTATTCTAACTAAGTGCATATAACCTGTGTATAAGTTGTGTCTATGAAAATGTATGTGAGTGCTCCACACAAGGGTTTTGAAATATTGCAACCTAGTATGAGAATCATCAAGTCGAATCACCGATTCGATTTCCTGCGATAATTGTCAACTTGCGATTCTCTCTTGGTAAATTCCATACAGCACCGATCATTACCAGGCTATAATTCTTTTCAGGGCTGTGAAATACTCAGAGTATGAAGTGGAACGAAGAAATGTAGAAAAAATCTCTCAAGTTTCATGCATTGAGTGACACGAGTTCTTATAGCATCTTCTACCGGATTGAAAATGTTGTATACAATGTAGATAAATATTGACCAGCTTCTGTCAAAATATCGACAATCACCAACATTGATGCTGTCGATCTAAAAATTTACCGGAACGTCACAAACCTTGTAGATTGTTGTGCGCTACAAATGGATATTGAATGTGTGACAGAAACGGTATGAGAGTTCATGTTAATGGATGAACTTTATTTGAATACTTAATAATGTCGAATCTAGCCAAACGTTACTTCTGTAAAATATTTAGTCGTAACGAAACAACAACTAGTTTTGAACTTTTTTTAACAATATGTCGCTAGTCACAAATCAAAACTGCGCTTCTAAAGCCACGAGAAAGGTTAGATGTAAGTAACAATCCCTCAAATGTTGAGTTGCAAACTGAACACAAATAAGCTGCAGTTATAAAAATTGTTACTTGAGTTTCAAGAAAAAATTTTGAGAGGTAATCGTTCGCGGAGAAGTACAGATACAGAAAATTCGAGTCGGAAATCGAATTTTCCATAACGCTGTGATCATCCCCAAAAAATCTAATCTTTACAAGAAACCCCTTCTTAATCCACCTAGTGGTGTGATAATGCCTTTCTCTTTCTTCAAAACAGTCGCATAAAAACATTTTTTATTTTTTTATTAAATAATTTGTGACACTAATTTGGGCTCATGTTTGACACCAACTGATTCAGATTGAATCGAGTAGTTCACAAAAGCATTCTTTTCTGTTTATATCAGTTATAGTAGATATCATTTTTCCAACCAAGCACTTGACATTTGCGTTGCCTGTTTGTATGAGAAGAGTGATGCTAATCTAAAAGAAAACCCTTCTCAGTCCACTTAGTGGAATTTTCATAGATTTTGAAAAATCACCATAGGGGGGAATACATGAAATTTCCGAAATCGAAAAAACATTTTGATGCCAAAAGTCTTAGAATTGCATGAAACATCGAGATTTAGTGTCATCTCGAAAAAAAAGTCCCAGAAAGTCGATTTAAAAAAAAAGCGTTTTGTCGGTTACGTCACTTATACCATCATATCTTCGGAAACAGAAGTCGCAGTCATTTGATCTTCGACCACACACATTTGATCTTCGAACACACACACATACACACACACAAATACAAACACACACATACACACACACCCACACACACACACACACACACACACACACACACACACACACACACACACACACACACACACACACACACACACACACACATACACACACACACACACACACACACACACACACACACACACACACACACACACACACACACACACACACACACACACACACACACACACACACACACACACACACACACACACACACACACACACACACACACACACACATACACACACACACACATACACATACATACACACAGACATTTTCCGATCTCGTCAAACTGAGTCGAATGGTATATAACACTATGGGTTTCCGAGGCTCCGTTCGAAAGTCGATTTTTCCAGCAATTCTAATACCTTTCTACAGAGAAAGGCAAAAAGCATACAAAAACGTTTCCCCATTGATTCATTCATTCTAAGAGAGCCACTTCAGTGATGCCGTGACAACAGCGATAAGAACCTTAACCGACCCAATTGTACTTAATTTCGTTCCATTCGAATAATGTTGGCCTATTATCAAAGGGATTGGGCTACTTGAGAGATAAAGAGCTACCGGAAAGCGAAATGGCCGCGAGTGTTCAAAAGATAATGCGAGCTGTTTCGCGACGCATTATCGAAACCAAAAGACTGTTAATAAAGGGTGATTTTTTAAGAGCTTGAGAACTTTTTTAAACAATAAAACGCATAAAATTTGCAAAATCTCATCGGTTCTTTATTTTAAACGTTAGATTGGTACATGACATTTACTTTTTGAAGATAATTTCATTTAAATGTTGACCGCGGCTGCGTCTTAGGTGGTCCATTCGGAAAGTCCAATTTTGGGCAACTTTTTCGAGCATTTCGGCCGGAATAGCCCGAATTTCTTCGGAAATGTTGTCTTCCAAAGCTGGAATAGTTACTGGCTTATTTCTGTAGACTTTAGACTTGACGTAGCCCCACAAAAAATAGTCTAAAGGCGTCAAATCGCATGATCTTGGTGGCCAACTTACCGGTCCATTTCTTGAGATGAATTGTTCTCCGAAGTTTTCTTCCATTTTTGGCAACAAAAAGTTTGTTAGCATCGAACGATAGCGATCGCCATTCACTGTAACGTTGCGTCCAACAGCATCTTTGAAAAAATACGGTCCAATGATTCCACCAGCGTACAAACCACACCAAACAGTGCATTTTTCGGGATGCATGGGCAGTTCTTGAACGGCTTCTGGTTGCTCTTCACTCCAAATGCGGCAATTTTGCTTATTTACGTAGCCATTCAACCAGAAATGAGCCTCATCGCTGAACAAAATTTGTCGATAAAAAAGCGGATTTTCCGAATGGACCACCTAAGACGCAGCCGCGGTCAACATTTAAATGAAATTATCTTCAAAAAGTAAATGTCATGTACCAATCTAACGTTTAAAATAAAGAACCGATGAGATTTTGCAAATTTTATGCGTTTTTTTGTTTAAAAAAGTTCTCAAGCTCTTAAAAAATCACCCTTTATTTTCTCCGTAATGGAAAATTAAAAAATCTTTTTTTTTACCTACACTGACGCGAATAGAAAAACATTTGTGCTTTCGAAAGCCGCGAAAAAATCTTGCAGCTTCGACGATAGCTGGAAACATCCACCTACAAGAAGAAAAGGCATCATTTGCTTTAAAAATTTGCTATAATTACTACGAACTTGAAAGGCGATTGGTGTTCGAAATCAGACCGGAGAGATAATAAATTTCCCCTAATCAAACGCATACAAAAATATACCAAAAGCTTCCAAGTTTCGTACATGCAAATGGTTTTTCGTTATCTAACATCGAATACAAATCCTCTCTGGAACAGTTACACGCATTATATTTGGACATCAAGATATTTCCACTCCCGTCCATTTCCGTTCCTTTTCAACCCCATTAGGTATGAAAAGAAACCAGAATGCGACACAATTTCAAACGAGCAATATCCTGCCTTCCCTGAGTAGCTTCGAGCCCCAGGACTAACGATATGTTTTTTTTCTCTCTCTCTCTTCCGCAGGACCGGTGGTGGCAGTATGCTAGGGGATGTAAATATTTCGGCTATTCTAGACTCGTTTAGCGTTGGCTATGACAAAAGAGTAAGACCAAACTACGGAGGTAGGTATCGGATTTCATCAACTTCCCCCACTGCACAAAGTCTCTTTCTCTGTCTCTCTGATGTCCAATTCCTGCGACCAATTCATTCAGAACGACAATAGCGTCGTACCTGTCGCGTGTTTTTACGACTTCCGTCCGACCGAGCATAGAATAATGATAACACGACGATAAACCAGTAGTAATAGGGACAAAAGTTGGACACAATAGCGACGAAAAATATCAGTCTGTACAAAGGAGAAAGAGAGAATGACCAGGATCAAAATAACTCGCTTAATGAAAAAAGTTTTAGGTTTAGAACGGAAAACAACTATAGGTTGATAGGCGTCAGAAAAGTTGCTACGAGGAACAAAATAGTCCGTAAATTCAAACGAGTTTAGGTTTAGGCATTAAGTGTCCCTTCGTCTACGTATTTAACATCGTGAGCAGAACGCCACTTTTACCCATCAAAGGTGAAAGTAACTGCCAGCGCATTTCGGCAGTCAGTAGGAAATTAACGACTACATCGAGTTCAATTTTTGTTTGTTGACCACTGGAAAACAGAATGGGCAACGTCGTAGCGAATTTAATTAAGTGACAATGTTTTTCCTGGGATACTACAAGCATGGCACGGCTGCTGCCCGGGGCACCTAACCGTAACGGACTACGGTGCCAATAGCTGACACTTGGCAGCTACAGTTGCAGGCTTCAGTGTTCTTTTCCTGTGGCACTTTGTGTTGCACAATAAATACAGCATGTCATCATGTTGCGAGTGGGCGAGAGGGCGAAAACTTTGCGGGGCGACAAGTTGTTGTTTTTGTAATACAAAAAAAGCGGAGGACAAAAAAAACAGAAAAAAGTAAACATCCACAAGGTGCAAAAGTTAACATATGAGTTTAGAGCCCTAGTATGACGTGGTATCACACAGACTCGAGTGGATGGTTGTTTTAATTAAATTTGGGTTCATATGCTTGCGAATGAACATCCGAGTGCGGTAGTCCTTTTGATGCATTAAACGTCGTGACCCGTCTTTCAGCAGTAAGGCAAGAAATAAACACGAAGTAGTGAATTTTGTTTCGTGGAGAAAGAAACGTGCAGATCTCGAAACTCTAGCATCTATATCCTAGAGCACATGGAAAATCGCACTCAGGCATATTAAAAACCTCCAATTATTTTCTGTTCATTTCATTTTTTGTTACTGTTGTGCAGATCTCTATCACGATTCTGCACACACATTTTTCGTTTAACTTTATATCCAGAAGACTGTTTTCCTCGGTGATGAACTCTGTATTGGGTTGGGAAAGTTTGAGTTCGGTGGTAACAAATTGTGTGGCTATGTGTAACAGGAAAATCTGAAGAAAGGAAAAAAATCCATGAATCTATACTAGGATAAAAATCAATTGCCGGTACCATGATTTTTTAATCATTAAATCATGATCCATGTCTTTTCAAGAAATTTCATAAGCAAAATGATTGATATCATGAAAATTTTCATGGACGATGTATTATTGTTCACAATATCGATCATTTTGCTAATAAAATAATGACTTATTATTTATAATAGACATTATTCATGATTTCATGATTTTTAATCATGGTATCGGCAATGGATTTTTATCCGTATTTGCTCTCCGACAAACTTTGGAATCAAAAAAATCCTAGAAGAATCTATTGCTTCAATTGTGACTAGCATTAGTTACTATTCCAAGAAGAGGGGCGACTCCACAAAAAAATTCAATTCCACTACACATCCGACTGGGGTCAGGATAATTTATCCGATTAGGTCGTTTGTCAAATAAGACCCTGTCGCTAAATCAGTCTTTTCATCGAAGGGACTTTTGGTCGAAGTTTGATATTTATTTTCAAAATTCATTTCATTCAGTATTAAAAGTTGAAACCCCTCAAACCGGCATATATTGAGGAAATTTTCTTCCGAATTACTCGATTTGCTCTACAGAAACAAAGTGAACTTTGATCATTCGACAAATTTACCTACTTAGCGAAACTGGTTCCAACGAAATGGATTTTAAGTGAAATGATCCACTCTAAAATTACAGTCACCCTATTTAAAAAACTGTTGTTTATGTGAGCCAAGGCGATTCTGACGAAAGATCGAGCTTGGCAGCGAAAAATGTCATTTGCTTTTTCGTTTCGTCTTCAACTCATCAAAGCAGTAGCAGTTTAGAATTAAAATGCCATCGCCACCTAACAGTGTAATTTGAACCGCTAAGCAGACGCAAAGTTCGCACTATTTGAGAGCCGACTTTTAATATTATTGCTTCTTTTAGACTACCAGACTAGGGCTCTAAGTCTGTGAACCATATCGGGAATTGTTTTTACTTTTAGTTAAAACTGTACAGTCAGTTTTCCGACACTGAAAAAAAACTTGCAGAACAATTCCTATTTTTGAGCTTCAGTAAAAATTACCTCTGTGTAATTTCTTTCTATACTTTCAGTCCAAGAAAATACTACAAAAAAAAGTTTCAATATACTGTCAAATGCAGTAAGTTTTTCTCAACGTTCTTCTTACCTTCTCTGCATTGCAACTATTATACCACTTGTTTTCATTTTATTTTCAGTGAAAAATAAACCCAAATAAGTTTTCACTCGTCGAACTTTGAATTGGACCGCAGTTTTAGTTGAATTTAACTACTCGATGAAAAATTACTATCTAAATGTCAAATTTTAGCCAAAAGTAAAAATCATTCGCTAAATGGTTCACAGCCGAAATGTTCATAATCTGTTGACGGCAAGTTGCCAGTTTATATCTTATAATCAGGAAATGCAATGTGTTTTTGCGCAATAGCGCCAGCTAAAAGGGTTTAAATAAAACAAGTGTAGTTTATTTTGAACTGCTACTACACTGACAAATCGAAGACAAACCAAGAAAGAAAATGAAACTAATTATGTGCATTTTACACAAGCCAGTTACTTATGTAACTAAATTCCCTAATCGATCGAAAATCGGGGTTTCCATAGCTTGCTTCGGTTTTTATCATCTTTATCATACCTTGCAAGGCTACCGCCAGTATATCGCAGCTCTTGTCATGACCTGTTTAACTATTTTGTATAGAAGTAAATTTTCCAGTATTTTCCCCGAATTTTGTCTGAACTCCATCGGAAACTCTTGCCTAACCTTCTGGCCATTTATTGATACCGAATCTGGTCTGGGCAATGAAGCGAATGAAGTAAAATTACCTATTCAATATTATTCAATTAGTATTTGACCAAAACTACAACATGAGTCCGATCTTGGTCGTGATGAAAATCTACGGCTCGTGTTTGGTCGAATGAATCAGTAGGTCTTTAATCAGCATCACTATTGTCGTTTTCGCTTGATGCCAAACCTAACCCAGTTTCCACTCTAACTGCTGTCAAACCGTTTGTTTGAAGCCTGTTTCGAACCTAGTATCAACGTTGTTGAACTAAAATCGAGTCAGTTTCGAACCTGGTTTTTATATCAAGTTTACTCAAATTCCCGTTGCTAAGTGCGAAATCAAACCGATATAAAAACCAGATTCGAAACTGATTTTCAGCTCAACAACTTTGAAACTAGGTTCGAAATTAGCTTCAAACAAACGGTTTGACAGCAGTTAGGGTAGAAACTGGATTAGGTTTGGTATCAAGAGAAAACGATATACAGGGTCCGGCACTCGAAGTGTAACCAATTAAAAAGACCATAAATTCAGTTTGGAAAATTACTTTTACTTAATTCAAAGTACAAAATGTGTAAAAATAATACAAAATTCAGAATCAATTCACTTTTGCTCGATATGACCACCTTTTGCCTTGACTATGGCCTTGAGACGGTCAAAAAACGAATCGCAAGTTGCCGAATGTGACTTGCAGGTATTTAGGCCCACTCGCGGACAATAACTTTTTTCCGCGCCTCGAGATTGGTGTATCTTTTAGTTCGGACTTTGCTCTCCAAAATGGCCCAAAGAGAATAATCCATTGGATTCGCATCTGGTGTATTCGAGAGCCATTGTGTGGACATGATGAAGTTCGGAACGTTGTTTTTCAGCCATTCTTGGTTCACTCGAGCTTTGTGAGATGGTGCCGAGTCCTGCTGAAACGTCCATGGTCTGCCACCGAAATGTTTGTCTTCAAAGTTCACGGCTTCAAAGCAACCTCCAGAATACTTTCCCGATGATATGTCGCATTTACCTTGACGCCAGGCTCGATGAAAACGATTGGAGAGCGCTCATCTGCGGTTACTGCGGCCCAAACCATTATCTGTTGCGGGTGCTGCCTCCTAGTGGCCAATCGATGACTCAAATTCTCGTATGAACGGTCGGTCAAGTAAACCCTATCGTTTTGAGAGTTTACGAATTGCTCAATTGGAAAAATTTTCTCGTCAGAAAATACAATGTTCGGAAATTGACCGCTTTCGGCCAAACGAAGCAACTCCTTCGCTCTCTCAAGTCAAGATTTTTTTTTCGCGTTCACTTTTGGCAAAATGCTTTCTTGCGCTTGTAAGCAATACAACTCCGAACTGTCATTTAGCAAATTTCTAGAGAGCTGATGCCCGTGCGTCAGCTGCGCGAGCGGTCTGAAGTTGGTTACACTTCGAGTGCCGGACCCTGTAAGATAAACGTGTTTTTTTTACCTTAGTCAATATTTGTCATGCAATATTTACCTTTTGATGGAACAATAACAAAAGTGACAACACCTTTTTTGACAAACCACCGTTTTTCTCGACACTTCTAGAGAGAATTCAGGGAAGTCAGAAGTTGCTTTTGTTTTGAACAATACAAAAGGCTCTTGTCAACAAAACACTGCCAGTGAATTGCACAATGAAGAATAACCACTGCATAGTGGTCCGAAACGGGAAAGTAGCGTGACAAAAATATTTTCTCTATTAAATATTAGTTTTTTGTAGTTGGTGTCTTCACAAAAGTTGTTTGTAATCAAATGGCACTCCTTTTTAAGAAAAAAAGTTACTAGGGTTGTCCTTATTTAAATTGAAATCTGAAATCTAACTTTCTTAATTGTACTCAAAAATTATTTTGTTGTACAATAAAGTTGTAGGAAATTTTATTGCGAGCAACAACGTTTTCCACTAGAAAATGAAGTGTTTAACACATGTACACATAATCTAATCTCGCACCTTAGTGAATTTGCACTTGAAATCTTAAAACAAATCGCTTTGGTTTTGTATTGAAAGGAAAAAGCATACTAAATTGAAGTGTTGTTTACTTATGAATCGATCGCGCAAATTTTTATTAGTGTATAATCATGTCTCGATTGTTTTTTTTTATGAGCAAGTGAAAGTTTCTCTTTGTTTACTTTTCTCTTTCAATTAATGTGACGTGATTTGAAAAGTATTCTAGTATTTTAAAATTTGTTGAAAGTCGAAGGTTTCATGTATTATTTTATTACAAAGAGGTGAGTGATAAACGTGGAAACCGCTTGGTAATTAACAGAAGAAAAGTAAACAAGGGGAAACTGTCACTTGCTCTTACGGACTTTTGAAAAATTAACCGAGATGTAGCATTTATCTACACATTTAAATTTAATTGCTGAATCTTGGTGAATAAAATACCGAGATTTGACCCGCCGTGTGCTCGATAATCGTATTAGTAAAACATATAATTACTGAGCACCTCGGCAATCCCAAATTTCGTAACTATCAGTAATTGCCGAAATTGTTTTATTATAAACTTAGCAAAAGCTCCCAGGAAAAAATCATGCATACCCGAGTCATCAGTAATGGAGCGCACAAAGAATTTTGCTTTGTTTGGAATAATTAACACATAAGCTAGGGTTGGAGAAGAGGTGTATTTTAGCAATCTTCATTATCAGAGGGCCAAACGCACAAAGTAATTTCTCTGCCTGCAAATGAACAGATATCTAAAAGTACACAACTAATTTTTTTTTCACTAAATCTCGTCAAAATAATTGCCGAGATTTACACCGCCGAGTAGTCGGTAATCATCTCAGGAAAAAAATTAAAATTGCGGAGTCTCGGTGAGCTCAAATTTGACAAACGTCAGTTATTACCCAAATTGTCTGCAAAAAGTTTACTGTCTGTTCAGCATAACCATTACTGAATTTCTTTTGAACTTCCGACAGAGAAAGCAGAATCTGGAAGAAGGAAGCTTTCTATATATAATCAACAATAATGTGTAGTTACTATACTCAGTGTTGGTGATTGCCGAAAATTTGACAGAAGCTGCTATATTGCTATCTATATTGTATACAACATTTTCAATCCGGTAGAAGATGCTATAAGAACTCGAGTCTCTCAATACATGAACCGCGAGAGAATTTTTCTACATTTCTTCGCTCCACTTCATACTCTGAGTATTTCACGGTCCATGAAAAAATATACAGTCTGATAATGATCGTTGCTGTGAGGAATTTCCCAAGAGAGGATCGCAAGTTAACAATTATCGCAGAAAATCGAATCGATGGTTCATCTTGATGTTTCTCATACTAGGTTGCAATATTTCAAAACCCTTGTGTGGAGCATTCACATACATTTTCATAGACACAACTTATACAAAGGTTATATGCACATAGTTAGAATAAGCGGCAATAGTGAAATGATTCTATCGCAATTATCAACTGCCTGTATAGAATCGGATCGCGAAACGAGAATAAGCGACCGTTTGTTGCTTCAGAGAGGATCTCCACAGCAGCGTGCTAACCTTTGATTCTCAGAAATGTCATCGAGAGAAATTCACTCTCGCACTGGTGTCTATTCTATGTTAAATGAGCCATGCCGGGTGTTTGTTGTTGCGATGTTTTCCATTTCTCTTTGATGGCACTGATTGAATCGTGTGAAGAGTGAAGATTGAACGTTCTTTGATACGATAAAAGCCATCCTTGACTATACTTATTGAATGGATCGTAGATTCTACCGTCCTCCTTTTGGACTAATTCCATTTTTTCCTAATGAACAACGGAAATTTTCTCCGAAATTTTTCGTCAGAAAATACCAAGCGAAAATGTAAAACGTTAACAACAGATGTCTACCCGAATTTCGGCAAATGCACATATTTTGAAATTGCGGCAAACGCATTTGCCGAACTCGGAATAATTGTTGATCACCGATGAGTTCAGCACAAGATTTTGACAAATCTCGGCAAAAAGATGTGCTTTGCCTAAATATCAGTAAATCTACTTAACGAATCTTGAAAAACAATAATATTGATTACTGAGTAATCAGTAGAACTATGTGTTGCCGAACGGTCTCGGCGGTTTACTTTACCACGATCAAGAATTGAGTTTAAGTGTGTATATTTGAGAAGTGAATCCAGAGATTCTCCTTTGCTTATCTTTTCGCGAAATATGGAGATCTTTTCCCTCACACAATTTGTATATTTTCTCATTTCACGAGAAGTGGCAACGTGGTGCGATGCAAAATCGACTAGTGACATTGCATGACAAGTGTTCTACCGAATCTCAGTAAAAGCATACTCGCTTTTCGCCTCGACAAACGACGTATTTGTTATTTATTGACAAGTTCAGCAATTTATGATACCAAGCTCAGCATAAAAAACCGTCACCGAGATATCAGAATAGAACTTTCGGAAAAAAAATATTTGAATTAATGAACAATCAGTAAAAGTTCGTGTTGCCGATCTAATTCGGCATATCACTATGCTGCGCTCTAGAATCGGTTTTAAGAATAAAGGGTTTTGAACCGTCTTACTAGCTCATCACTAGCTCGATTTCGATTATGAAATATAGAATTTCACCGATACTTTTTATGATTACACGATTTAAGTTTCACAATTGTTTGGTTATAGACGCATGTTTTAAATTCTGGCAGGAAAATAGTAAAATCAAAGAATAACAGTAGAATTCGATGGGAGATATTTCGGAATTTTGTCGATACTAAATAAAAAATGACTTCATGTGTTCTTGAAAATTTCATCAGAAAACAATTTAAAGAAATTTAAACATGATAACACAAATGTTGATTATAAAATGCTTGCTGTGATAGCGTACCAAAAAAGCAGGATGTTTTCAGTGACATATCATTTTTTTTTTATTTTTTCAATCCATACAGCAAAGATGATATGCCAAACTTTTATACAAAGGAATCGATCCGTTTCTCGTGTACGTGCATCATCATCGTTTCAATCTCAGTATCCTGTTGCACAGTTTAGCAAGTCACGATTCGTCTCCGATCATGCCGAAACAAACTAATCTAACCTAATTTGATTCAACCAGAGTCTCTTTCCGGCAAAGATATATTCGAACGGTATCTTTTAACTTTCAAAACGGTTAAGCATGTCAATCACGTTATTTATTTTATTTTATTTTATATATCTCTCTAGTTTAAGAAAGACATCCGTTGTTGAACTCGATAGTATGTCGGTGTAAAACCGGAATGGAACATTGGAATTTGTATCTAATGGGAAAAAACTATTACTTAAGAAGTAATTGTGTAGAATAAGTTTATGAAATCAGTAAGACAACCGACTTGAAAAGTAACTTAATCGGTGCGTGCTGCAATTAACTACTATGGAAAATTGTTGCAGAACCGATTAAAGCGATTATTCTTTCTTTAATTCAAAACAACACGTTACTAAAAATGCCTTCGGAGAAGTACAAAAGAGAGCTTCAGCAAACAGAGTGAAGGACAAAGAAGTGCTAATCAGAAAAAAAATAACGAAAACAAACCTTTTATATTCAAACCATTTTCTATACATTCACATATACTATACTCGATGCAAACAAATAACTATAATATGACACGTGTGTTTTGCCACGTTATCCGTGTTTCAGGACCGCCGGTTGAAGTGGGAGTCACCATGTATGTGCTGTCTATCAGTTCGCTGTCTGAAGTTAAAATGGTACAACTACTATGACTACGTACCTGTTCTTTTTATCTGATAATTCTTATACAATTTTTAAGTTTCTTACAATGTATACTTTTATTATAGCCAGCTTTGTTAGGTTTTGTGTTTTGTGCGTTTTTTTTTGTATTTATAAGACTTAACCGATTTCATTTCTTATAGTACACTGGAAAAAAAACGAAAAGATTAATTAGCATATTGTGCAGATTGTCCTTCCCTTGTACTAAGTTTCACCCAATTATAAAATATCTGTTTGAAACTAGTGGTTCAAAACCTATATTAGTATCATTTGCATCATTGTCACCGAAATTCTCGAATGAATAAGTATGTTGTTTATAGTAACCACTCCATATGATGTATTTGTTTCAAGTGAACGTATGAATCCATGTCTTCCGATCGTCTGCCTTTGAACAATATAGTTTGTGTGTGTGCGTACTTATAATCACAACAAAAAAAAAAATAGTCCGAAAAACCAAGCCAACGCTAGTATTAAATATTTCAAAACAATTCAGAGTAAAGCAAGAACCAATTGGGCACATTTCATTTCCACATCACCCTGTATCGTTGTCCGCCAAAAATGCAAACCCCTTTATAATCTGTCACATGTCCTTTGGCCGGAGAAGCAAAGAAAAGTTTTCTTCACGCACACCTTCAACCTTTTGACTATTATTACTACTACAATTACAAATCCTCTATCTTTCCCACACTTACTTACTCACTCACTCACACACACACACTTGTTCACTTGCAAATATTTTCCAAACTGTCGAGCACCTTACTGTAGAAAAACTTTATCTTGAACCCAAAAAAAATGAACATTCGTTTCAGTGCACTTTGCCAACACGCCTAGCAAAAGTTGCCACACAAACAGCGAATCACATTTCAGTTTCTTTGTCTCACAACAGACAAGTTTCACCAACGGATTCCAACTGGTTTATCTTCGATCAGCACCATATTATGAGTTGGCTTCTGGCCATTTGCTAAATTACCGATAACAACGTTTTTCAACCATCTTTTCACGATCGATAAATAAACAGCATAACACTTCCCAGCAAGTCATGAAAATATGTTTGCATTTCTGCAAACAAACCGCTTTAGACGATAGTCCAACGGTAAATATCTTCTAATCGTGCCCTCTATCTCTCATTTTTCCATCCCAGTGATGAGATTCTACATTTCAATCAACTCCTAAAATAATTTCCTCTGACCGCACCAGAAATACACGAAGCCTTCAATCGTAAACGGTTGGAGGTTCTCTCCACGTGAAAACTATGCAATAAACAAGCTCACACGATTTCATTTTCTCGAGCGGAAAGAGGAGAAGCGCTTCCGCTCACTGCAAACATCGTCAACACTGAACAACACAGAGCCCTATCCTTGCACTGTCCGTCCGACCGTCTGACCGTCCGTTTGTCCGTCCGTCCTATCCCGCCTCTTTCTTTTCTTGTCACCATTTACGGTGGGGGTGACGACTTAAAAGGTGCTGTGGATAGCTCATTCACGATAGGTGTGTAAACATACAGAAATAAAGGTTAGTGCGGAAAATCACCCGCCCCCTTTCTTTGCCCGTTCATTCGTTTTCGAATCCCAGCGTCATTTCCCAGTCAGTCTGGGGTGGAGAACGAAACAGGACACCGTACAGGGGGGGCCACGGAAATGAAATGATATGATTGAAAATGAAATGTGAAACATGCCACAACAACAACAACAACAAATACGCCGTCCACCGGGCAGAACCGGACGGAACGGCGGTGCGAGGAATGCTACCCACACACCACAAAAGTAAAAAAAACCAAGACTACCAAACTATCCCGGAACTGTTTATGACGAGTGACACGGCGATCACGAGTCGCTGTTCCGCTCAATGCCCCCGCCCCCTAACGACTGTCCGCGTAGAACGTAGATCGAAAGTGCGGCGACCAGTTTGACAGCCTGTGCTCTAAGAAAACTAACAACTATCATCGTCATCATCGTTATCAACATAAACTTTTCCGTCTTCTTGCACAAGTAGTCGACGTCCTGACAAGTCCCAACAATTTCAGCGAATCAAAATGTGATGAACGCTCCAAACACCATCACCACCAGTACTACTACTGCTAATACTACTACTACTACTACTAACATTACCACCACTTCAACTACAGCTAGGCTCAACTGGGGTTTTTCCGAGACGCAAAAGTGTTGTAAATGGCACAACAGCATCCGCAACACCTGGTCTCCGGAGTGACGATGGTTTCGATGTACTTCGAGGTTGGAAGCAAGCCACACTATAAATTCGAAACTGCCTGTGTAAGGTGCAAACTGCCTGTTAATAGCCAGGAAGACAGTTGCAGTTCTTTTGAGTGCTCCTCGTTTTTTTTTTTCTTTTTGCCTTTTTTGTTCTCACTTGTATCTGCTTTTGAATGGCAGAAGTCGTTTGCGGTTCCGAGCGGGTGGGGAAACTTAATTTTCTTGTTGATTTTCGGGGTGATTTTTGAGTTTAGTTGTCGTAGAATACGACAGCATCGCAAGCAAGAGTTTTCTCGAACGTTCACGACCATCCTCCTGTCATAGTAAGCACTTGAATACCCGTTTTTGCTGTAACACTACAATGGAAATAGAAAACTGACATTTTCATGCGCTACAATGAGCGAATTATAACACCCTGCTTCTGCTAGAACTGGTTTAGTATTCTTTATTTGAGAGACCTTCAGTCGGAGCAGAGCTTAAAATTGTCACGCATTCTCAATGAAGGAATCCTATCCAACAGTCTCATATTCGTTTTTATACTGTCTCATTCGTAAATGACCGCATCCAAAACAAACGAAGATATACGAAGCATTTTCGTCTCGTCTCTCATTCTCATAATTTGCAGGCGTTGTGACATTTGTTTCTCGTCATTTTCGTCTATTTTGAGTCAATAAAAATTACTTTTATTAGCTCTGATCCGCAGACTATTTCGTTTCTATCTGCTAGAACTGAATAAAAACTAATTTACTTTTTTTTATTGAACTTCAAACACTTTTCGTCATCGAGGTGCATTTACTGCTGTTGTAGAATTTCAGCCGTGAATAAATTCTGTTCGTTTAAAAGCTATTTGTTCAAAAATTTGTTCATCTCCCTCGTTAATTGCTTTATTGTTTTCAAAAATATTTCTGAGGCACTTTTCCCATTCTGAAGAAAGTATCTCTGAACCATCGTTTCTTCAGATGTCAAAAAAACGTTGATCTTGCAAATCATGTTTGACCTGTGGACATAAGAGAAAGAGTTAATGGGGGCCTAACCAGGACAACACGGAGGATGAATCATTAATTCGAGGTTTTGAACGTTCAAAAGTGATTCGTTTGACGCGAGGTGAAAGACCTTTGCATTGTCGTGATGAAGAAAAATTCTTCTTTGGTGATTCGAAATCCTCATATTTTTTAGAGTTCAGATTCCAACTCTACTCTAATGGAAAGGAAAGTTGAACACCAACTCTTCTATTTTCTGCTGCTAATTTTTGGCATAGTCGGTTGGCACTGTGTCGGAGTGTTGAGAATTTATCACAAGTTTACCCTGCAGTCGTGAATTTCTTCTTAGGTTTTAACTCTTCATATCGCTCAATTCCAGTGTTCTTACTGGATGTCAAATCTTCTGTAATTTATCGTTTTTTTTTATCAGAATTTTTCTTTCCCGTTATCCGCTGAATCGGAAACTACTATAAAATTCACAATAAAAATTGTCTTTGACTCATCAGTGCAGAGCAGCTCAAATTGAACTGCTTAATCCTAAACTCGGCAGTTCAATGTGTGGTTATGGTTATGTGACCTAGCACAAAATTTGGCTAACCCCTAGATGACCAAACCTGCATCGGCCAGAAAAAAGTCGAAAACACATTTTCGTTCGGCATGTCAGTAAAGACATTGCACTCCTTTGCAATGTCTTTGTTGTATTTTCACAACTTCAAGAGAAATGAATGAGAATTTTTAATGATTGTTAAAAAAAAAGGAAATGCATTTATAAGCAAAAAAAATGAAAGGCATTTCCTTTCATTCGAAACGAATTGTTCCTGTCAGCCTCACTCGCAAACAGTGATGGCATTTCATGAGAGTGATACACGCTGGTGTAAGATTCTTGTCTACACAGGGGATGCAAGAAGCGAAAATCACACAAAAAGGAAAGCGCACTTCTTCGTAGTGTCAAATAAACAGAATTTGAGTGTGTGCGCTTGTGGTTAAAGCAGCTGTTGCGAGTGAAACACATTCTCTTCGCACGGATCGCTCTCACGCGCTCTCGCTTTTTAAATTTATTGAAGGTAACGATGGCCTTGCTAAAACAATCTTTTTTGCAGCAATAAAAAACTAAATTTTAACGATAAACTGCGGTGTTGCTGAATATGCGTACCCCACGCTTCTCTTATGCGAACCGTACACCAGAGTCCTTACCGGCGTGCACAGAAAATATCGGGGATAATAACTTCACCCACCTCAGAGAATTTCAGAACTCTGCTCAAGCAATTTGGTATGATATACTGCTAGAGTTGAAAGAGAATAAACACTCGCTCTCATGATGCGTGCACACTTTATATAACAGTGGTGTATGTGTGGGAAAGAGAAGAGCTCTCGGTTGTGAAAACGAAATCCAGGTTCAGTCGAAAATGCAAGTGGAACTGTTGCATCCAAAATCATGCATATTTCTTTGGTTTCCCCCTCACTCTGTTTTCGTTTTGGGGCCAAGTTTTATACTCAATCGAAACTTGAAGAATCGATTACATCAACAATCGAGTGACGACAATTTTTTTTTCCTGTGGTTTGTTTGTAACTACCAATTTGCGCTACCGAAGGAATTTTCATATTTGGTAGCTTTCAATTATTCGTATTTTACACCTTGATTTTATTCATAGATTCGGCCGGTTTCCAAATACATTACATAAAAAAATGAAAATGAAAGAACTTAATACGAACAAATGTCCACTATGCTGTTGAACGTTTCCCTAACAACTCCCTATTACTAATAATTCTAAGAAATCAGTGCGCAATCCATCAAACCTATCTTCACAATTCAATGCTTTCGTCGCGTGATAAACAACTAATTCGGTTGTGATCATTCTGATCAAAAAGGGACTGCTTTGCCTCGATAGATTTAACAAGTCTAGTCATTGTCATTTCGACTTACGTCATTTCCCTAGAAGTGGTTTCACTTTAAGCTTTTTCGTTAAAAGAGTCATTTCGTCTAAAGGGTAATTTCCCCGAAATGGGCCATTTTACCGACATGGGCCATTTTACCGAAATGGGCCATTTTACCGACATGGGCCATTTTACCGAAATGGGCCATTTTACCGAAATGGGCCATTTCCCCGAAAGGGTCGTTTCCCCAACAGGATCATTTCTCCAACAGGTCGTTTCCCCGAAAGAGTTGTTTCTCTGAAAGGGTCGTTTCCCCCGAAAGGGTCGTTTCCCCGAAAGGGTCGTTTCCCCGAAAGTGTCGTTTCCCCGAAAGGGTCGTTTCCCCGAAAGGGTCGTTTCCCCAAAAGGGTCGTTTCCCCGAAAGGGTCGTTTCCCCGAAAGGGTCGTTTCCCCGAAAGGGTCGTTTCCCCGAAAGGGTCGTTTTCCCGAAAGGGTCGTTTCCCCAACAGGGTTATTGCTCCGAAAGGGTCGTTTCCCCGAAAGGGTCGTTTCCCCGAAAGGGTCGTTTCCCGAAAGGGTCGTTTCCCCGAAAGGGTCGTTTCCCCAAAAGGGTCGTTTTCCCGAAAGGGTCATTTCCCCGAAAGAGTCGTTTCCCCAACAGGGTCATTTCCCCAACAGGGTTATTGCTCCGAAAGGGTCATTTCCCCCGAAAAGGTCATTTCCCCCGAACGGTTCGTTTCCCCGAAAGGGTCGATTCCCCGAAAGGGTCGTTTCCCCGGAAGGGTCGTTTCCCCGAAAGGATCGTTTTCCCGAAAGGATCGTTTCCCCGAAAGGGTCGTTTTCTCAACAGGGTCATTTCCCCAACAGGGTTGTTGCTCCGAAAGGGTCATTTCCCCGAAAAGATCATTTCCCCGAAAAGGTCATTTCCCCGAAAAGGTCATTTCCCCCGAACGGGTCACTTCCCCGAAAGGGTCATATCCCCGAAAGGGTCATTTCCCCGAAAGGGTCATTTCCCCAAAAGGGTCATTTAGTTAAACCATATATGTGTTGAAATTCGCTAAGGCATAAAGCAGAAAGCTCTGGGTAAAATGGGCTTAACTTAAAAATCTAGACAGATGTGAGATTACCCTTGAGCGGTTTCGCTGTCTCGCTGTATCGCTCTAAATCATCCACAAGTATTCGAAAATGAACTTATTTGTTGAGAACAACTAGTCTGTTAGTTGAAATAGGATCTTTCGAATTGATGAAAACTTTTCTGCGAAATGACCATTTTCCGAAACGATCTTTGGAAAAATAGCTTTCGAAGAAACGGCTTTTAAATCATGGGTTTAGGCGAAATGGCTCACTCCTGATTACCATCCCGTTGGAGATGGTTGCGTAAAGCCGTTCACTTACCAACACGTTGGTTAAAAGTCTGACCGGTCTGACAAAAAAAACTACACATTTTATTCCAAAGTTCGATTTGATTCATCTAGGTATTCTTTTTGAAGAGCAATAAAATAGTTCCTAGTGCATTCGAACTCCATAATTTCACCTTAGCCTCATAAAACGCTTTTTAAAATTTCAGAACAATAAATAGTCGCGGGGGGCTAGATCTAGCGAATATGGTAAATGCGGCAGCCATTCGAATTTGAATTCAAGGAATTTAGTCATCGTAACGATAAGGTCGGTATGATCAGCACACTGGATACATTTCTTTTTGGTGTCTTTACGATGTTAGTTATCTCCTGCAACTTCACTTTTCGGTTTTCTTATGAATGTTTATCAAGCCATTTCTTTGCATACGCAGTATTTTTTTTAATTAAGCAGTGTTTTACCAACACATGAGACAACCTTTTCTCAACTGCATCTAATTTGTTATAAAGTAGCGTCACTAAAATGTCTTATTGCAACGTCACTATTGATGTCTCTTTTGAACGCTAGAGAGATTTCATAGTGATGCCATCTGTTTGTCAGATCTGAGTCTTACTGACCGATGTGTTGGTTTTCGTACTTCGGCTACTTGAACTGGTTTTTTATTTCAAATCGTCCAGCTTTTTAAGGACCAATAAATACCTGTACGATATCAGCTTGTTATAGTTGTGTAACCAATAATTCTTTTTCAGTAAAGAACTGAAGCACAAAATTCGTAGTCATATTGAAGACAACAACGATTCTCGACAGCAGATTCTCTGGTGTGAAGCCTTGCTATAATCCCAAATCGAAACATTCACGTCAAAATTCAGAAGTCAAGCACAGTTTTCCATATAGGAAAAAATGATCTCCTACAACTCTGCCCCCGCAGAAATTTGGCATCGTGCGAAATTTAAATTGGTAACAGTCTGAACCCCAGTTTGAGCCTAGCAATGTTTACGTATCTACCGTACAGTCGACGATTTTCATTCGATAGGACAGTGTCGCAAGAGCCGCAGTAGCAGTAGCTGCACAGCCCTCTGCCCATTGCTGGTGGAAAAAGAAAAGTCCAATCAAAATCCAGCAAGTAAGTCCAACTGCCAACGGTTATCAGCGGTCTTTTCTCGATAAGCATTCACTATTTGCTTCTTTTACTATTTGTTAACCAATATTTTGGAGTGAACAAATGAAAATTTTTTTTTCATCTTTGTCGTTCTTATTTTCACTTGCATTTGAATCTTATTATAAATAAACCTTTATTGATTTCGTTTCCGTAGGGCGTTTTCACTAAGTCACCGGTTTTTCGTCACCTTTCCGTTTAAGTTACTTTTTCCTCGATACCACCCATCTGTTTTTATTTAGTTGTTAAGCAAATTTAACGATACTTGCAATTGAAACTGAAGCAGGCGATGGGGACACAATAAACGCTTGTAAAAAAAAAAGTATTTACTGTATGTACTACTGTTATCTTGCATTTGAATTGTTTACAATATTGCAAACTTATTACAGTTTACTGTCGAAGAATCCAACTTTCATCAACCTGTATAGTGTATAGAAAAATTTACGTCATATCGAGATTCGGTCTAGGTCGGCAAAATGCAACTAAATGTTGACAATCTGAAGAAGCATAAACTGAGCAGATTTTAGACGTATCATAAGGAACGAATCCCAGCTTTCCGCGATTTTTCACTGTAGGATCAATACTCGCAGAACTCGTCATGTTTGCGTAAATGAAACAATGCATTGATTTGGTTTTCATAGATAAAAACATTGTGTGAGCTTAGAAAATTTACATGAAATCATTTTGTTTACGTTCCATCCTTTAGTTTTGATTAATTCGTCAGATCGGTTACAAGTTTGTTAGCCACCAGAGATGACATTTCCGGACAAGCCCAAAAGCATCACTTTGAATAGAGAATCAAGATGACTATACTGAACAAGTTTTTCGTCAGAACAATGAGAGACACAAGACAGATACGCTTTTCCCTCACTTCTTTGAACCCATGTGCGATGGATCAACCCAACCAAATCACTATAAAACCACAAAAAACAGAAACGAACAACTATTCATATCGAATTGCGAACTCTGATTCCAGGTCCCCCGGTGGAAGTTGGTGTTACAATGTATGTGCTGAGTATCAGTTCGGTGTCGGAAGTTCTAATGGTACTTAACAGCCTTCACATACTATTATCCACAATGATTTGTAACTCCCGAAACAAAATACCAAATAGCTATTACTCAAAAGAATACGCTAGCCAGCATGGGGAGCCGTGGGTTGAGGGGCCAATTTTTGTGAGTGGACTCCAACGGGCTTTCTCCGTTTTCCGCAAACTGGAACTTTCGAGAAATACAAGGGCACTTTGCAAAATGCCACACGAAACCGAACCGTTGCGTTCCTAACTGTGAAACGAGAGGGAAAGATAGAGAGTCCATGAACAAAAAGAAACCGAAACCCACTCACGTCGTACAGTACTATAACTTTCTGTCTGTTGTTTATGTCAAGTGTATATTGTACTCGGAAAATAACTGCATAATGCGATATGCTATTTTTCATACTGTATTGCCTTATATATAACCGAACGTGTATACGCTTTGTATATTAGTTTTCTTTATTGTTTGTTTGTTTTTTTTGTTTTTGTTCCAACCTTCAGTTGAAATCGACCGGTCGACGGAATTCCTAACTGTTAAATGTTACTTCGAGGCGCTTTTCATCACACGACCGAAACGAAGCTATAGAACTGCAGTTTTCACTGAACATTCCTTACCTTAGTCAAGTGCAAACAACTTCGATCATGAATCGACCATAAAAATAAAGTACCATTGCTACGTTTCGATCAGTTCCGATGGAAAACCGTTTCAATTTACTTCCGTTTTACGTTTACTCTTTGGTTTGCGTCTCACAACCCTGAATACTTCGGTTGTGTGCATGCACGACAGTACATATATCGATATAATATATATATTATAAGAATGTTTTCATTACTACCCCCTGTCCCAAAATTTTTGGAAAATTACGTTCCGCCTTTTGCGTTTTCTTGTAATCTAAATGTGGTCGAGACGTATCATCTTCGGATATTTTTCTCGGGAGCAAAACCGACCCAAAATATCGATTGCCTACATTCAGTTGGAGCATAATCGTTACTGTCCATTTCCATTTGTTTTCTTGTTTTCTTTACTACATTTGTTTGATTATCCCTCGTGTGCGAAGAATGAAAGATACGCGTCACCTGCTCAAACGACATGATATACGAACTCCTTAGCAGTAGGCTTTTTGTGGCTACACATAATACTTACCTATAAATATATGTATACGTAACATCTATCATTCGCTTGTTTTGTGAGTTTGAACGGGCAAATTACTTTCTTACCATCAACGAAGACTACAATGGCAAAAGCTTTGCAACAATGGCGATTGAGAAGCGAAATCTTCCCACTCCCTAACCGCAACTAAGCACTGCACAGTAATTCTGGACCACGCTAAAATTTCCGTGTATAAAAACAGTAGAATACTCTTTCTAGTTCGTAAGATACGCAGCGTCAGGCAATGTTAGGTACAAGTGTTTCTGTTTATCATTTCTGATTTTGCATAAACTTTGCGTTCACCGGGCCATTTGCCGACATTTTTTTTGCAGATTGATTTCACACCAATTTCGCCTGTATTTAATTGTCCAGGAACCAAAGAAACGAGAGCGTTCATCATGGTGCTTTGATTTCAGGTGTGGCGAAACAGATCCCTAGTAGGACTAATTAAGGCTCATGAGAATAATTTTAAAAAAAGAACAAGGGTCAAGCGGGTAACAAGATTCTAGGGTTACTTAACAAAAGATTCAACCGTTTTCACATGGTCATTAGAGGGAGATAATGAAGCGGGTATACAATTTCACTTTTGAGTATGATCTACATTACACGCAGTGAACTTAAGGGATCGAAAATGTGTAGACTCTACCATTTTATTCTACAAATATTAAGCCGAATAAACAGAACAGTTCTAGCAAAATTTCCTCTTAGAAGCGTTTAAACGATCACCGTAAAGACGTTTTGCTATCTATTTCTGTTTCTCTATCCATATTCTACGCAAATGAAATCCTCCCAATTGTCCTGTTTTTTCAAAGAATCTGGCGGAAACTAACTGTTATCCCAATGGCTCACCACAAAATCTTAAACGGACTAAAACGGTCTCATGACTACCGTGTCTACGGACAAACTCTCGTGAAATGCTTCGAGCATGCACACTTGTAAATAGTGCTATCGATGTATTTGTTACAACTAAACTCACAACTCGAGATATTTACGGTTTCACAGTTTGACTCACATTTAATAGCAATATACAGGAAACATGTTTATCTTTCGACGTATTTGCCGCAACCTTCACTGAGCAAAGATATGAAAAATTTACTTTAATCTTACTGCTTGATTTATTCCAAGAGCGTGGTGAGGAAATAATGGTCAAAATAGATCTTACCGACGATCGTGACACTTATGAGTAAGCAAAGAGGTTCAGGCCTCTCAAAACAGTCGATCACTATATCAGGGATGTTAGTTTGAGCGTACATCCGCTACAGGAAATGTAACATGCATGTCAGCGTGGTAAGTCCATTACAACTCTGTTATATGATGTTGTTTACTATGTTGAGATAGTTTTCTCACTAAATCAATCTTATTTGGACATTTTCCAATATATTGAAGGTGCCTTCAATTCTGCGCGGTTATACTGGTGTCTACTGTCGTGAAAAGAGACTATAGCAGTATCATTCACTTGGTGGATAGCGATTCTGTGCGGTGTACCATCGGCACTTCAGCAGAGAATCTGTGTTAAACGAATTTATTAGTGTCCCGACAGTCAGGCAGCTTTAGAGGCACTCAACTTTAGAGCACTCAGTTTGAAGACTTCGGCATTTGAAATCAAATGGTGACAATTCAGAAGACTGAGTATCATTCGTGTGACGATGGTTCATATCGTCTGATACGTAATCGCCCTGCATTCACGCAACTACGTATCTGGGATCTTGGTTCTCCATATAAAGTAGTATCTGTGTATCGTGAGCTAAAATTGAAGAATACTCTATCATTTCATATCTAGTGTAGAGAAACTGTTGTCAGAGAAGTTCATCATTCTTCAAGAAGTGAATGAATACTAAATGGAATCAGAAGTCTCGGGCCTAACAGAGAAAAAGTTGATTTTTTACCTTGAAAACTTTTTTATTCTTCAGTATAATCTCCATCTAGAGCCATCCACTTGACCCATCGGTCATCCAACATTTTGATGCTCTTTGAAAAAAAATATGCCAAGGCCTTCAAAAACAGGCTTTTGTTTCTGTAATGACCCTGGAGAAACTTTTTCAGGTTTGGAAATAGGTAATAGTCGTTGGGGGACAAGTCTGGAGAACACGGTGGATGGTGGACCAATCCGTTTCGCAAATCTTTCAATTTCACCGTTACTTTTATGCATGTATGCACTGGTGCACTCTTTTCCATAGCTTGATGAAAACTAGAATTCGTCTGACACGATCAGCTGTTATTCAAGCGCTGGTGAATAGATTGTCATGAAATTTGCGATTGGACCATCTAAAGGTTTGTTCTCAACAAATATGTACACGGATCGAAACTATTCACATCTTTTCTGTGAGAGACCCAGGACTTTTCATTGCATGTAGTATTGGTTGTATTGACTTTAGAATGTTGAGATAGAGTTATTATACAACATGAGACTTGTTTTGGACAACGATCAAACGTTTTCGGAGCCGTCTGAACTATTCCGAGTAATCGATGTATTATCTAAATTTAGTTTAGCTTGACTAAGTTGACCGCCCGTGAGATTCTGGCGATTGATCAAAAACCATGTTTCCATGTTGAACCAAATACATGATACTTGGGAGTAGTAGATCATGCTCAACGTGCAACCTAAACTGACTTAGAGCATTAAATGATCACAGGTCAGAATTTGTAAAATCACAAAAAAAAAATATTATTTTTATTTTTTATTTAAGTGTAAATAATTTGGTTCATTTTGATTATTAAAATGATCAATCAGGTGTAAACCTAATTTTGTGTTTAGGGCACATAACCGTTTTGATTTTTTTTTAATGTTTCGTCTTAGACTCATCAGTGAATAGCAGTTCAAATTGAACTGCTTAATGCAAAACTCGACCGTTCAAATTAGGCTTACTGAATGACCAAACCTGAATCGGCCAGTTAGAGTCTAAAATCCGTTTTCGTTCAGTACGTCAGCTTAGACATGGAACTTAGGTACCAAACAAAAAGTGTTCTGCAAATAGCAGAATTTTACGTCTGTTTAGCGGTTCAAATTGAACTACCGAGTATTGCATTAAACAGTTCAATTTGAACTTAAAATGACTTAAAGTTGAAAAAAAATGTCCAGAAATCAAATGTCAAATGTTTTCATAAATTTTATATAAAAAATATGAAGAAATTTTTGCTGATTTTTATACAATAAGTTTAATTTTATTGTATTATCTGCAATATGTGAAAGTTTTATTCAAATATGTTTATTTGTTAAAGAATGGCACGACTTTATAACAGGTTTTACGAAAAAAATCATTTTACTTAATTTTTCAGAAAAAAGTCATTTCAATGATCAAATGAAACCAAATTGTCAACACATGAACGAAAAATTAAAATTTTGATTTTTTTTGTGATTTTTCGAATTTGAACCCACAGTTCAAATTCTCTGGACGAAGCAAAAGTCAATCGATTTGAAACCAACCGAATCCCGCGAAATCAAGGACAATTATTTTATAAGAACAATCTTCAAAAATGGAAATGACAGCTGATTTATTTACATCTATTTATATAACCCCGGCTTTAACCTAATTATGGTCGTTCACCGGGGCGGAAATTGGTTAGAGGACAGCTTTTTTTATTAATTAGGCGTCTGTTTAAAAAAAATCGAAATGCATTGGTAATATACTAACAAAACTTATAAATTTGATCCTCAGTCTCTAGACAGTCGGTTACCGAGAGAGAGAATATGCAGTTACACTAAGGACTTTTTTACGCGGATTTAATGCAGCTTTTTGAGCGGAATCTCGAAGTAACGCGATTTTTTAATCGGATTTCCCAAGTCACACGGTTTCTTTACGCGGATTTAAAAAGTAACGCATTTTTTACGCAGATTTCCGAAATTACGCGGATTTTCGAAATTACGGGGTCTTTTTTCCGCAAATTCAAAGTTTTCTTATTTAGTTTTTTTAAGTCCACTCTCTGACACTTTTTTCATAAAAATATTTTTTCAGATTACACCAGATCTCAGAGTCCCAAAGTCGATTTTTCTCAAACAATTTTTCTAGATTACACCACATCTCAAAGTTTCATAAATTTCTAAAATCTTTGGCACCAAAAAAAATTCTTCAATTTTGCGGTTTTCTTCTTCGCAAATTCGCAATCGCGGTTCCAAAGTCGATTTTTAATCAAACAATTTTTTTGAGATTGCACCAGATCTCCACGTTTCATGCATTTTTAGGACATTTGGCATCAATAAAATATCGTTAGTTTTGTGGTTTTTCACACGAATTTCTGTAGTTACGCGGATTTCCGAAGTTATGCGGGTTTTTACGCGGATTTCCGTTGTTACGCATTTTTTACGCGATTTTGCAAAGCTAAGCGGTATTTTTCTTGCGCAGTTTTTTTTACCCGGTACGTATTCCCCGCGTAAAAGAAACCTCAATGTATTTTGATTGCAGGTCAATTAATCCTAAACTGAGGTGCTATGATAATGATATAATAAAACAATAGTTAGAATTTTTGGATTTATATTTCATTATTTTCGCATTTAATTATGCTCTAAAGCTACTTTCATCCTAACAGTTCCACGTCAAATTTTGAACCTGTCTCGTCATAATATTCTATCTTCTATTTGGCTGTCACAGTAGACAGTTCAGCTATTTCAACTGAATATATCTAATATAACCAAAACGTCTGAATACAGAAGAATTCAGACTTGGCCATTCGACCTACTCAGACTATATAATTCGTATTTCTTCCAGAAAGATTCCTAGTTGGTCATACAAACTTAACAAAGCATGAAAACAGCTTATTTAATGAACTACGCATGTTGTTCTAGTGGAATAATTTTATTGCTGACGAATCGCTATATTCGAAAAAGAAACAAAGGACGCGGACAAATTTGGCACACCACCATCTAGACGGCTTAGAGCGGCTTAACATTGGAGAACTAAATTTAAAGTTTAGTTAGTGATTGAAACGCGAGAAATTTAAAAAAAAACTGCAAACAACTAAGCGAAACACTTTCAATCAAAGCTTCTCTAACAAATCACCACGTAAGAATAAGCGATGAGGAACGCATATGAATTGAGCTCATCACAACCTATAATTTCGAGGAGCGAAAGATAACACAAAAGAAGCAAAATACTTCTTTCCGATTAGACTTTTCTTGAAAGCTCTAACTGCTGCTAGCCAGAGTAGATAAAAGTCATTTTTGACAACACAATAGCTTCACAATCGTGATATTTTCGTTTTCCGCTCATTCATTTTCGTTTTGAGCAAAGAACGTATATTAATCAGGACCGAAATTCAACCGATACTTCGAGAGTCGATAATGACAAGAAATGGCTCACTATGATGTTTACCTACTGTTGGAAGTATCTAATATTTTCTTCGTTATCGGAGTAGTTTTGGTAGTATTTTAACATGAAATTATAGGTATTTTCAGAATTTTACCATTATTGTCAGTATCTAATGGGAAAAAATACTAACGAATGAAAAGTGGAACCTAAAACTTACAAAAAAGCTACAGCAGTGACGGAACTCGTATCGAATCTAAGAAGATTTTTTTGCCGAATCAGGCTAATTGAACAGAATATCCAAGCATGCGAAGCTGTGTTCGGACGCCAGCAGTTCAAGTAGTTCAGTTAGTTCAGTGGCCGAATATAGGCATGAGTCAATCTCGTGGAAATGAATTTTTTGTCATAATCGAAAGCCATGCCATAATCGAAAAGCTTCCAATATCTTTTGATTGGAACAAAATTCTAGGAAGTTCGGAGTGTTGCAGTCCTATGATACAATGTTGATGTTGCCTCCTGCATTACATTCTTGAGCCGCTTTACCACAATAGCAAGACGTCAAACAAGAAGACACAAAACACACAGTCCATGTGCTCATGTTTAATCGTACCTACAGTTATGTAAATTCTGCTTTTCAAACCGCAGCTACAAATAGCCTGCCAAACCAAATACTTTTTGAATAACTTTTAAAACTTTTTGACCGAGGTTCTCGGAGTGATTTTTGTATGTCACGATACAAACCGTGTGTCAAAATGTTGGACACAGCTTCACATAGTGTCGATTCTAGAAGTTTTACGCCTCTTCGGACCAGAAAAACAATCTGAGGCATCGACTTACTCATCACGCTATACCCGTCCCCCTTAGATGGTGCTAATAAACCAAGGAAAAATTTTATAGTGCTAATGCCCTAACGCAAATGACAGAATGTTGCAAAACCACACCCTCAATTTTTCACGATACGTTGCCGTATGAATTTTATTCTCTGGAACTGAAACAATCAGCAAACAAAATTCTTGAATGGAATAAGCAATATGAGCGTAACAGAAAATCATCATTATCATCTGTCTCTATAATGATCCATGATATGTGCTCTGATAAATACTGATCTCGTACCGTTTCTTTTACCAATGATTATCAATCATATCAATTTACTGTACCGGAACTGACGAAACCATTCGTACCATGGTGTCTATCTATAATCACATGATTTGAAAACGCTTCAATAATATGTCAAGAGCGGCAGGCAGTAGGAAAAATCAAATCCTACACCCACAGGAAAACTTTCTTTCGAACTTGCCAGAGTATGTTTCCTATCTCTCTCGTTGTATATATATTTTTTTTCAGGACGCCATTGATTGCCATCGCAGCTTGATGAACGCTCTCTCGTTTCAACTATCTTTTATTTTTCTGTATGACGCTCGATCATCATTATCACTAGTGGAAACCAAATCAAATACTAAAATATATGTATATGTATCTTATAGCATATTGTATTGAGTTTATGTTGAACAGCAATGCAGTAATTATTGTTGAAAGTGTCGATTAGTAATCTATTACCAGAACAGAACAGTTTGCTTACCGATGAGTCCAAGATATATGCATTTGTCAAGAGCCAACCAAAAGCAACAGAAACGACGCTGAAACAAAAAAAAACAGTACAAAACAAATCATTGTATACTTGAACAAAGTAATTTAAACTACTGTCACTACAGGACGTGACCCATTGCCCGCCTGCAAAATTTAATTTGTGATATTTCCGTTCTTATTTCTATATAGTCATATAACCGATTCGTTGTGTTTGTACTTCATTCGCCTTCTCAGTTTTCTTCCGTTTTCCGTCGTTGCGTTTTCGAGTTTTCCGACATTTTATGTGTGTAATCTTATTTTATTCTGTATGAATTAATCATTCCATAAATTGCGTTCGCTCTTAGATATACTACAAAAAAAACTTTAAACCATTCGTAAGGTCAATGTCTGGAAATCTTGATTGAAATCAAGACAGTTATGAAGAAGCCTGTCATATTTCTACCTCTCTTCCTCTAACCGAATCTGGAAACTGAAAATCAAACACTGTTTCGTATGTCTTTTCTTCCCTGTACTTCTCTGCTATGTCTATCTATTATTAATACTGACTCTATATGCGATTTATTTAATTTGAATGAGTTTCTTCCATCTTTTTCGCCCGCTGCTATCTGAAACTATCTATCTCGAAGTAATTTCCTACATCTGTTGTTCCCGAGCAAAGAAAGAAAAAAATACTAAAACGTGCAAACGTCACATCAGTGAGAAGTCTTCTTCAAAACTGACTTTATATCAATAAAAGAAAACTTCTGTCGTTCTTGCAGAAAATTCATTTCGTTAGTTCGAGTTCCCCGCAACGTCCTCCGACCGTACCGTTGGTTTCGAACCGTTCTAGGGTTCAACTTTGAGACACTCCTGAGTTAATTTCGGCAAAGGACGAAAATTATTTCCAATTCTGTTCCACACCTCCATCAGTTTCATTTTTCGTAAGTCGCACATCGGTACTCTAGAGATACACTCGAATGCGCCACGTCCTATATTCATGATGTTTTAGTTCATTTCAAACGATTTTTTTCCATACTTCAATGCTTCTCGTATGTGACTTAGGTATTGGATTGAGCTATCGAGCTTCGGATTAGTTCAGTACTGCTTCGGTGTTTTGAAACTCCTGTATTTGTTAGGTTTGTTTTAATTGCAAATTCTACAAATGTTCGCATGAACAATTTTATCATCTTCCCGGAGGAAACCGGAGAAAACCGGCTACGAGAGCAACCAACGAAATTGCGATTGACTCGTGACAGACAACCGCAACGAATCGTGTGTTTGTGTATAGGAACATTTGATTTCATTTGGTTTGTTTCCTGGTTCTATTTTGTCTGTTGCTCTGATATATATACTTTTTTCTTTATTTCAATCTAATCCCGACTGCAGAGCAGTTCACCGTGCCACCGGAAAGACCAACATTGCTAACAAAAGCAATACCCAAGTAGAATGCGCTATGTTGCTTTTCCTATACCGTATGAATGTGTGAAGAATCCAGACATATTTATTTCAGTACAGATTATTCTTCATCCAGCAGCCACCGTACACGAGAGTGAAAACAAAAGAAATACGTAGGCCGCTGACAGCGGGTCACATTTTCGCTCCACTGTAGAATCGCACTGTTAGGTGGCTTTATGGAACCCTTACCAGTGGTTGTGGATCGATGGTACAGTGAGTACAGCGACGGGACGAGGCAGAAAACGGAATAACAGCCTGGTGCCAGCACAATCACGAAATTAAATCAATTAAAACGATCTGCCATTTAATGTGACTAGAAACAATTTAGCTTAGAAAGGAAAATACAAAATTTTAAGTTAATTAGTAACTTAAGGAAAAGAACTAAAGCCAACTCGATTCCTCTATTAGATCTCTCTTCGTTATAGACAATAACTGGGAACACATATAACACTATCATACATAATATAGATATAGATGCAAATAAACTCGATTAAAAATTAAGTTTAACTCAGAAAAACAATCCCTTAATCAAATAAAAATATACCGCACAAAGTTTGTGCGACAATAAAATTCATATTCAGCTAAATATTCAAAGCATTTACAACACTTCTCTTATTTAAACCTCAACCTTAAAAAATACAAATGTTCGTGATTTGGCAGCTGAGTAAAATATTTTGTCAATATTCATAAAGATTATAACACATATCGTTACATTACAGTGAGTACAAGAGTGCAATTCCAGAAATGTGTAGCAGGTCATCAGACTTCAAATACTCCGATTGAAATGAAACTTCTTTATGACAAACCATTTATTTTTTTTTTTCGAATGGAGAAACCAAAGCGCCTCAAGACTAATAAATTTTTGTGTGTACATTTTTCATATCATTGTAGCTCAGAAGGTAAGTCGATGCCTTCCACGCTACCCACCTAGGTTCGACTCCCAACCCCGCACATAGAGTCAACAAGTTTTTTCTGGCAAAGAAGATAAATAATTAAATTTACACGACATGTAAATCAATAGCCATAGTCAATTGCGTCTCGTGACGAAATTTACTAAATGTGAACTGCTTAAGTGGTTTATCAGGTGTAACCAGTGTTGGTGATTGCCAATAATTTGACAGAAGCTGCTCGATATTTATCTATATTGTATACAACTTTTTCAATCCGGTAGAAGATGCTACAAGAACTCGTGTCTCTCAATGCAAGAAGCGTGAGAGAATTTTACTACATTTCTTCGCTCCACTTCGTACTCTGAGTATTTCACGGCCCTTAAAAAAATTGAAGTCAGTCTGATAATGATTGGTGCTGTGTGGAATTTACTAAGAGAGAATCTCAAGTTGACAATTATCGCAGAAAATCGAATCGATGATTCGACTTGATGATTCTCATACTAGGTTGAAATATTTCAAAATCCTTGTATCGAGCATTCACATACATTTTCATAGACACAACTTATACAAATGTTATATGTACATAGTTAGAATAAGCGGCAAAAGTAAAATGATTCTATCGCAATTATCAACCCGTATAGAATAGGATCGCGAAACGAGAATAAGCGACCGTTTAAGGCTTCAGAGAGAATACCCACAGCAGCGTGCTAACCTTTGATTCTCAGACAGGTCATCGAGAGAAATTAGCTCTCGCACTGGTGTCTACTCTATGTTAAATGAACCATGCCGGTTTTTTGTTGCTGCAATGATATCCGTCCTTGGATGTAACAGTTCATTGTAAGTGACAATTAAATAACGATATACTTTCGGATGGGGATTTTTATTGAACTCATTTCGTATCATCGATACTATAGAGAAATTTAGCGCTCTGCACGTCGAGTTAATCTGTCAATAGCTTCATTAGTAAAATCGCTTCAATGTTGCAACTGACACAACAATTCGTTTTCAACTGCCATAAGCATAAACCACTGAGGCCTCTCTTGGACTTGTGCACACAAGTTCTCACAAAGTTAAATGTGACAGAGAGAATAACAAATCTCAGAGCTGAACTCTGATGACTACGAAAAAGCGATATCATAAGATCGTCGAGTTCGAGGTTTCCATACGAAAGTATCACTCGATCGAATTACAAAATGCAAATTGGCACATTCGATCCAAATAATTCGATCTGATTCCAAAAAACAGAAAAGGGGTGTATATTCGATACCATTCGACCTGTTTTCATCGATTAAATAGAGATTGAATGTGGATGGGGGTGCAGGTAATTCCTTCAATTTGACAGGTTGAGCAGTTCACGAAGTGCACATGAGGACAAGACGCCACTGATAATATTAAATAGACATCAGTTCAACCGAAAATTCGATTGAGAACTATGATGGTTGTAAAACTGGATTGGAATGAGTTGATTTATCAGTTAACAAGACTGTATTTTCAAATTTACACTTGGTTCTGCTCTTGAAGTATATTGAATAATGCAGAACTATAAAACTTTGAATGCTATTTTTTACTCCAAATATGTGCATGAAAGAAGACGTAAATTTAAAAAAAAATCTGTAGCCCGAGAGGTGAATAACCTTAACATTAAAACCTCTATAATCGAAACAAAATCAAAGAAAAATTTGTGGCTCGGAAACAATTAGTTGCAAAAAATTGTAATCATCGTAGCAAATCGATTAGGCATTCGAAATTAATACACTGAAAAACAGCCGATCGTTTTTTCGAGAATTGAAAAATATTCCGAAAAAAATCAAAATAATATATAACGTCTTTTCACATTTTCTCAAACAATTTAATTTTAAACTTATACCTGAATTATGTTGATGTTAGTTTCATTATTGTGAGTTAAAAAGTAAAGAAGTCACAGCATTCTTAGACATTTTTGTAGCCTTAACCTTGTGATAAAAATCTGTGATCCTTGCATTTTATGTAAAAATCTCTCGAAAATGGATGCTTCTAGGAAAATGGCTATCATGAGTAAGCTGATTGCTTTTTATATGTAAAATTATGTTCTGTTGTAGAGGACAGGGTTTGGAATATTTATATAGTTTCCATTGCATTGTGAACGAACAATTCCACCGCTCACAAAGAAGACGCATTTCAAGCCAAAAAGAACCACACAAACAAAACGCTAGTGGAAGCAAATATATTGCACATATACACAGATGTCACAGTGTGCTTGTATAAGAGTCTTCACGGAGCACAGAAGCCGTGAATATAATTTTCTTTCTCGTGGTCTGAACGTCGTTCCTCTCACAGAATAATTCATAGTGAGTAAACTATCTTCACGGGGCTATAATGTGATGAAGATTATATATTCAGTTTTCGCTAACACAGGCTCATGACTGGCACTCCGAACGCGAACAGAGCAGTTAAGATCCAGTCATCAGTCTGTTAGCGAAAACTGAATATATAATCTTCATCAAATTCTAGCCCCAAGAAGATAGTATGCTTGCAATGAATTATGAGGTTAGACCTTGTTTCTTACCGAA